>NC_133506.1:2411739-2711956 GCF_049354715.1 Callithrix jacchus
ATCTTTTTTTCTTTTCTTTTTTTTTTTTTTTTTTTTTGATAGGGTCTCACTGTGTCCCCTATGCTGGAGTGCAGTGGTGTGATCCTGGCTCACTGTAGCCTCAACCTTGCAGGCTCAAGTGATCCTCCTGCCTCAGCCTCCCTGCAAGACCCTCGGCCCCAGTTGCTGGGACTCTAGGCACACACCACCACACCTAATTTTGTTGTTGTTTTGTAGAGATAGCGTCTGGTTATGTTGCCCAGGCTGGTTTTGAACTCCTGGACTCAAGCAATCCTCCTGCCTCAGCCTCCCAGGGTGCTGGGATTACAGGTGTGAGCCCCATAGTTTCTTCTGCTTCCGAGGATGAAGATGCAGTTTTACAGTTTAATGATTATTTGCTTTCTGTCTGACCCTTCCCCCTGTTAGACCATTAGCTCCAAGAGAGCTGGGGCCACTTCTGGGTTGATTCTGCTCTATCCCACCTGTCACCTGGCATGCAGAAGCTGTCTCATGTAGATGTGTTGAATACATAAATGGGGAATGGCTCTGAGTGGCCAGGTCTCGTTGCTATCATCAGTGTCCATTACAGGTGACTCAGTCACTCTGCCTGCTCATCCCTGAGCTGCCCTGGGGCAAGGCCCACAGACACCCAGAGCCTTGGGCGGCACCCATGCCCAGCTCACCTGCCCGTCCTGGTCCCTGAGTGCGAGCAGCACTGGCCCACTGCAGCCCTCCATCCGCCGGTACAGGCTCTGCAGGCTGAAACCGTCCCTTGACGTGCAGAAGACCAGACTCCAGGGATGGCCGGTGACTCTTGGTGGGAAGTGACAGCTGAGCTGGGGACAGGGCTGGAGGTGAGTGAAGGAGTTCTCCTTGAGCCCTCCTGCTATGTCCTGGGGGTGGGCTTGGACAGCCATCATGCATCCAGCACAGTGCTTTACAGGCGATAGAGCTGTTTCCAGGGACTTTCAGGCCATGAGCAATAGTCCTTGGAGATAGGGGTTGTTATTCCCATGTTACAGATGAGGAAACAGAGGCTCTGGGAGGTGGAGCAACTAGCCCAAAGCCCACATGGGTAGTGAATGGCAGAGCCAGGATTCGAACTCAGGACACTCTGCTTGGTCACTCTGCCCCACAGAGGCCAGAGAAGAGGAAAGATGCTGAACCCTTCCTCCTGACCCTCCGTCACTTCCTCCCATCCCTCTCTAGCTTTGGCCTCAGTTCCCAAGGGCTGCTTCTATGTAGGAATTAGTCTCTTTCTTTTTTTTCTTTTGAGACAGTCTCACTCTGTCACCCAGGCTGGAGTAATGACACGATCTCAGCTCACTGCTACCTCCACCTCCTGTGTTCAAGTGAGTCTCGAGCCTCAGCCTCCTGAGTAGCTGAGACCAGGTGCGCACCACTGTACCTGGATAATTTCTGTATTTTTAGTAGACAGGATTTTGCCATGTTGGCCAGGCTGGTCTCCAACTCCTGGCCTCAAGTAATCCTCCTGCCTTGGCCTCCCAAAACATTGGGATTCAAGCGTGACCACCGCACCTGGCCTAACCTCTTTCTTTACCTGCTTAACCTCCTGGCCCAGTGAAGAGGGAGGTGCTAGCAACACTGGATGATTTTACACAAAAGGAAAGCAAAGCCCAGAGGGAAGAAGCAATTTGCTGGAGGTAATGAAAGGTGGGAGCAGAGCAAGAATGACTCTAGGTGTCCCTGGGCATAGCTGGTATAGGGCAGGAGGGTGAGACCTTTAGGTTTAGGGCTGAAATTCTTGTGCTGTGGGCAATGCCCAGACCTGCCTAATCTCTGAGGCACTCAGAACCTGGCTGGCTTCTGTCAGCTGGGGCACCGTGGGATCCTCAGGAGCAGCAGCTGAGGCTGGAGCTGCCTCCTCCTCCTCCTCTTCCTCTTCCTTACCCTCCTCCCCAGACAGGGTGTCCTCCGCCTGGCTGGGCTGTGAAAACACAAAGAGACCTCATAGGTCCAGGGACAGGAGGTCACAGCTTCCACCATCTCCTGAGCCCGAGAGCCTCCACAGGCCACCACATTGCTCCCTGCCCTGGCCCTGGTAACCCCTGGCCCAGCCCAGGGTAGGTGGGGGTTTCCACAGCAGAC
The DNA here is from genome assembly GCF_049354715.1 of Callithrix jacchus. NCBI lineage: Eukaryota > Metazoa > Chordata > Mammalia > Primates > Cebidae > Callithrix > Callithrix jacchus. Next base: position 2,413,828 of record NC_133506.1, read on the forward strand.
AGGATGCCACCCTGCTGCTGGCCTGCTTCCTCCCTGGCCCCTGTGGGCCAAAGCCAGGAGCAGAGTCCCCATGGCTTCTGCCAGCACACCATGAGGCTTGGATGGGGCCGTGGGCCCTGTGGTTCGTTGGCCTGTTTGCTCTGGATCCTGGGAGGGTGACAGGGATCAAGTTCTAAGCTTGGGAGCAGAAGAGAAAGCAGGTGGTGGCCCAGCCCTGGGAGCTTCAATTGTGTGTGTTTGTACATTAAATAATGACAACAACAAAAAACCACCCATGCCCAGGCCTGTGTTCAGTGTGCACTGTCTGTGATCTCTGCGTATTTTTTTTTTTTCTTTTGAGACGGAGTTTCGCTCTTGTTACCCAGGCTGGAGTGCAATGGTGAGATCTCGGCTCACTGCAACTTCCGCCTCCTGGGTTCAGGCAATTCTCCTGCCTCAGCCTCCTGAGTAGCTTGGATTACAGGCACGCACCACCATGCCCAGCTAATTTTTTGTATTTTGAGTAGAGATGGGATTTCACCATGTTGACCAGGATGGTTTAAATCTCTTGACCTCGTGATCCACCCGCCTCAGCCTCCCAAAGTGCTGGGATTACAGGCTTGAGCCACCACGCCTGGCCGATCTCTATGTATTTTTGAGACAGGGTCTTGCTCTGTCACCCAGGCTGGAGTGCAGTGGTGCAGTCTAGGCTCACCGTGACCTCCAGCTCCCAGGTTCAAGCGATTTTCTTGTGTCAGCTTCCCCAGTAGCTGAGATTACAGGCTCCCACCACCATGCCCGGCTAATTTTTATATTTTTAGTAGACAGGTTTTACCCATGTTGGCCAGGCTGGTCTGGAACTCCTGACCTCAGGTGATCCACCAACCTCAGCCTCCCAATGTGATGGGATTACAGGTGTGAGCCACCATGCCTGGACTTCTGTGTATTTCTTCTTATCGGCATTTTACAAAGGAAGAAAATGAAGCCTGAAGGCTTCCCCGTTAAGCCGGTGAAATGGCAGGTACAGTCATATGTGAGATCATATATGTAGGTTCATGTAAAATGTGTTTGCTCACGTGAATTGTGTGTTGGCTTGGAATACAGTTGTGTAGGCAAATCGATGTGAGAAGGTATTGAGTGTAAATATGTCTGTTTACATATCAGTGTGTTTGTGTCAGTTGGGATAGTGTAAATACGTGTCCAGCAGGGACATCATTAGTCATTCACTCATTCATTCATTCATTCACTTGAGCTTCCACTCTGTACCAGAGTGTGTTTGAAATGTGTGTGTGTTTGAAAGTGTGTATGTGTTTGAGTGCATTTGAGTATGCATGTGTTTTCAAGTGTGTGTATTTGAGTGTTTGTGTATGTGTTTGAGTATGTGTTATATGTGTGTGTGTTTGCATGTGTATGTGTATGTGTGTTTGCATGTGTGTGTGCATGCACGCGTGTGTGCCTCCACACAATGACCTTGCAGGCCTTTCACAGGAGGAAGAGACCTCTTAGGGACTGAGTGACGGACAGGAGCCCCCCTCCTGCCCTCCTCTGTTCTCCAGGCTCAGGCCTGAGGCAGGGTCTAGCTGTGTGTGGCTCTGGACAGCACTCCATCCAGCACCCACTCCAGGGAGGAAGGGACAGAAACATCAGTCTGTCCCCCTTCAAGGCCTCAGGACCTTGGAGCACGGGGTTTAAGATCCCAGGTTCCTGAGTCAGTCCTTGCTCCAAACCCCAGGCCTGCCAGGGAAGACTTGAAAGGGGAACAAGTCACTGCCTGCATCCAACCCTAGCCCAGGCCCCACCCTGCTGGAGGCCTCACCTCCTTCCACCTCCCAACTTGCACCACAGCCGGAGTTGGAGCCCTTACCAGCCGAGTGTACCGCCAGCGGAGACCTCTCATTCTCCTGTCCCTGCCCGGCTGGCCGTGGGCAGTGAGTGAATCCTCAGCCCTGCCCAGAAAGAAAGCCTTGATAGGTGAGGCCTACAGATGAGGAGAGGCCTGGGGCACACCCAGCTAGCTCCAGGCCCACCCAGCTGCCCTTTGCTCCCTCTCATCTGTCACTCCCAGGCCAAGCTGCTGGGTGGGTCTATGAGCAACTTGGCATTCAAGGCTTCATTTGCAGTTAGCGTCTAACGTGTTAATCATAACACCATAAATTCTAGTTGCAATTCCCTTCCACCTCCTTGCCCTTCTGGCAGCCTGGCCTGGGGGCTGTGGCCCACAGGGCAGATGCCTAAGTCCCAGGCTGGAGCCTCTAGTTCCCCGTATTACCTTGGATAAGCCCATTTGTACCCCGAGCCTCAGTTTCCCCATGCATAACATGTAACATGTTGAACCAGATAATCTCAAAGCTTTCGAAGGACTGACAGTCTGCAATTCACTTCCCTCTCCAAACTGATGAGTGCATTAGAATAGAAGCTAGAAGGGGGCATGCCTAGAGCAAAAGAACAGATATGGCTAGGTGCGTGGCTCACGCTGGTAATCCCAGCACTTTGGGAGGCCGAGGCAGGCAGATCACTCAAGTCCAGGAATTTGAGACCAGCCTGGGCAATATGGTGAAACCCTGTCTCTACAAAAAATACAAAAATTAGCTGGTCATGGTGTCATGCACCTCTAGTCCAGCTACTTGGGAGACTGACATAGGAGGATCACCTGAGCCTGAGAGGAGGCGATTGCAGTGAGCCGAGATCTCACCACTGCACTCCAGCCTGGGCAACAGAGTGAGACCCTGTCTCAAAAAAACAAAAGAAAAGATTATTTTAAAAGCTTTTTTTCCTAATTAAAAAGTGATATTTGGCTGGGCGCAGTGGTTCACACCTGTTATCCCAGCACTTTGGGAGGCCCAGGTGGTTGGATCACCTGAGATCAGGAGTTTGAGACCAGCCTGGCCAACATGGTGAAACTCATCTCTACTAAAAATACAAAAATTAGCCAGGCAGTAGTGGTGTGCACCTGTAATCCCAGCTACTGAGGAGGCTGAGGCAGGAGAATCACTTGAGCCTGGGAGGCAGAGGTTGTGGTGAATCAAGATCGCACCACTGCACTCCAGTCTGGGCAAAAGAATGAGACCCTGTCTCAAAAAAATAAAAAAATAAGTAAATAAGTGATACTTAGATATTGTAGAAAATTTGAGAAACTGGTAAAGAATAAGAATATAAAAACATTCACAATTCCATCGCTCACATATGCATTCTCATCCCCCCAAAGTGTATTTCCCAGTCTTATATTTATTTCACGTAGACACATGAATACACGTTTGTAAAGGGGGTCACACTATATGTTCATACCATACTGACCACGCAGCTTTTTGTTTTTTTGTTTTTTGAGACAGAATCTTGCTGTCACCCAGGCTGGAGTGCAGTAGCGTAATCTTGGCTCACTGCAACTTCTGCCTCCTGGGTTTAAGAGATTCTCCTGTCTCAGCTTCCCAAATAGCTGGGATTAGAGGTGCGCCCCAACACGCCTGGCTAATTTTTGTATTTTTAGTAGAGACAGGGTTTTACCACGTTGGTCAGGCTGGTCTCGAAGTCCTGACCTCAGATAATCCGCCCTTCTTGGCCTCCCAAAGTACTGGGATTACAGGCGAGAGTCATGGTGCCTGGCTGACCACGCAGTTTTTTACTAATGACAATCGAGAATTCTCCAAGGCATCCTACACCCTTGGTGCGTGATTACTCCAGTGGCCGCATATTATCTCATCTCAGGACGTTGGTAATTTATTCCCCCTGCTGTTGGACATTTTGTTTACTTCTAATTTTCTCTATTAGCAAAACGGCAATGAACGTTGTTTATAACTCTGATTGTATCCTTTATGATAACTTTCAAAAGTTGAATGCTGGGTCAAAGGCCATACACCAGGTTAAGTGTTTCCAACCAGGTTTTCCAGGTGCTTAAAGTTGACCCATGTCCAAGGACTTTTAGGGAAGCTCAAGGTCATATCTTTCTGGTCATCAAACCTTATAATCCTCAGATTATAGATAAGGAAACTGCCATTCAGAAGAGGGAAGAGTCTCATCAGTCACATGACCCTGTAGTACGGTGGTTAAGAGGAAAAGCTCTGGAGTCAGGGAGTTTGTATCCTGGTCTTGGCACTGACCTAGCTGTGTGGCTTTGGGCAAATTACTTAACATCTCTGTTCTTCAGTCACTTCACTTGTAAATATTAATATCTACATCTACATCAGGGCTGCTATAAGAGTAAATGAAGATAATGCCTAGAGAGCTAGAGTGCTAAGCCAGGCATCCAACCTCCTGACCTCAGTTTGGTGAGATAACCCCACAGTACCTTGTGTTGTTTGTGGGTGCTGGGTGAGTGGCAGTACTTACTACAATCCCCCCACACTGAGTCTTTGAGAGTCAAGGGCTGGAATCCCTGACAAGTGGCCCCTCAGCCTCCACCTGGTTGTCTCTGGGACAGGCAGTCACTTGGTCAATTGCAGGGAGCTCAGAGGGAGAAAGGAAAGGAGGGAGCCATGAAGGATGTACTCACTGTGCCCTTAGTGTATCTCCTGATCCCCAGAGAGAGGGCTACACCTGGTACTGACCCTGCTCACCTGGTGGTCTGTCTGCGGCAGCTGTGGCTTTGATCCCTGGTCCCTGGGCAGGTGACTGGCCCTTCCGCCCCGGTCTTGGCTCCAGGCTTTCCTCCCTAGCTCTTATATCTGCCCAGAGGACAGCAAGCCTGGCCCTGTGCCCACTCTGGTTCCAGCTGAGAAGGCCTGGCAGTGATTATGACACATCAGAAACTCAAATGCCACAAACATACACAAACAAGACCTTGTCATCCCTCTGGCCCCAGCTCTGCCCCCAACAGCCCAAAGAGGTGAGGATACCAGGTACTTTGACTCTCCTGAAGCCTCTCACCGCAGCTGCCAGATGGCAGAACCTGGTGCTTGATGGCCACCTCTGAAGACCTTATAACCCTTGGACTATAGATATGGAAACTGCCATTCAGAAAAGTTTCCTTATAACCCTTAAGGTTAAAATCTGCAATAAAATCACCAAACCTGAGGTGGCTCACACCTATAATGTTAGGATTTGGGGAGGCCCAGGAGGGAGGATCGCTTGAGCCCAGGGGTTTGAGACCAGCCTGGGCAACATGGTGAAACCCCAGCTCTACCAAAAAAAAAATATATAAAAATTAGTCGGGTGTGGTGGCACATGCCTGTAAGCCCAGCTACTCAGGAGGCTGAGATGGGAGGATCCCCTGAGCCTGGGAAAGTTGAGGCTGCAAAGAGCCAATATCACATCACTGCACTCCAGTCTAGGTGACAGAGTGAGACCCTGTCTCAAAAATAGAAGAAAATAAAATCTGTGCTATACAAACACTACAGGAAAGGATGAGGTTGTGGGGTTCTCTGTCAGTCACCCTCTGCTCCAGGCCCAGCAGGCTTGGCACCTGCTGGTTTCCTCTCAGATGAGATGAGGACATTTCTCACTGGAATGAGGTGACATTAGGTGAGGTCACACACAGGAAGCCTTGTTTAGCATGCCGTAGACGCTCCTTTGAAGAGGGGGCCACTTCTCTGTTCCCAGCTCACAGTAAGATCTTGATGACTGCTCTGTTGTTGACTCACAGAACTCAAAGCTGGAAGGGGCTTCAGCAGCCTGACCCTGAGGCAGGAATCCCCTGGAGAATGTGCCCACTGGGTGGTCACCAGCCTCTGTTAGGTAGGTGAGCCCACCGTTTCACAGGTGGCTTGTGCCATCTTCCCACAGCTGAAAGAGACCCTGTTCTGCTGGTCTTGGCGGAGAGGACCTGGGTCCCCAGACACCCTGCTCATGGCCGGGTGTCCTGGGGCAATTTTCCCTCCGGGAGATGTGGGATGCCAAAAGGACGTGTATTATGGGGAAAACAAATGAGCAAAGGGCCCTGTTACCACCACAAACATGGCTGTTGCAATGTGTGTTTAAGCTGTAAACGGCTTGGGGATCACATGCCTAGCACTTCTTGCCTCCCCTCCTCCAAGCTCAATACCTGAACCACTGAGCACTTTGAGAAGCCAATGGGGTTGGCCTTGCTGTCCCATTCTTTGTCCTCACATCCAGGAAAACCCAACGTGTGATCTGGCCAACATGGGCAGATCATCTGAGGTCAGGAGTTCAAGACCAGCTTAGCCAACATGGTGAAACCCCACCTCTACTAAAAATATAAAAATTAGCCGGGCATGGTGGTGGGTGCCTGTAATCCCAGCTACTTGGAAGGCTGAGGCAGGAGAATCACTTAAACTTGGGAGGCGGAGGTTGCAGTGAGCCGAGATCGCTCCAGACTGGGCAACAGAGCAAGACTCTGTCTCAAAAAACAAAACAAGAAAAGACTGGGCACGGTGGCTCGCTTCTGTAATCCCAGCACTTTGGGAGGCTGAGGTGGGAGGATTACGAGGTCAGGAGATCAAAACCATCCTGGCTAACATGGTGAAACCCCATCTCTACTAAAAGTAGAAAAAATTAGCTGGGTGTGGTGGTGCATACCTGTTGTCCCAGCTACTCGGGAGGCTGAGGCAGGAAAATCACTTGAACCTGGGAGGTGGAGGCTGCAGTGAGCCAAGATCATGCCACCTGCATTCCAGCCTGGCAACAGAGTGAGACTCCATCTCAAAAATTAAAAAAAATAAAAAAATAAATGGCTAGGCGCAGTGGCTCACACCTGTAATCTTAGTACTTTGGGAGGCTGAGGCAGGTGGATTGCTTGAGGTCAGCTCAAGACCAGCCTGGCCAACATGGTGAAACCCCATCTCTACTAAAAATAAAAAATTTAACCAGGTATGGTGGTGCATGCCTGTAGTCCCAGCTATTTGGGAGGCTGAGGCAGGAGAATCACTTGAACCCTGGAGGCAGAGGTTGTAGTGAGATCACTCCAGCCTGGGCGACAAAGCCAGACTCCATCTCAAAAAAAAAAAAAAAAAGAACTTTTATGATGGCATTCCAGATACCAGAATGCCTGACAGATGTCTGGACTCTGCCTTGGAATTTACCTTCTTTTTATATCTTTATGTATTTATTTTTTAATCTAACTTTATTTTCAAGACAGGGTCTTGCTGTGTTACTCAGGCTAGAGTGCAGTAACATGATCATAGTTCAATGCAGCCGGTCTCCCGGGCTCTAACAATCCCCCTGCCTCAGCCTCCCGAGTAGCTAGAACTATAGGCATGTGCCATCATGCCCTGCTAATTTCCTTTATTTTTTGTGTAGAGATGGGGGGGGGGTCTCACTATATTGCCAAGGCTGGTCTTAAACACCCAGTCTGAAGTGAGCATCCCACCTCAGCCTCCAGTGTTGACATTACAGGTGTGAGCCGTTGCACCCAGCCTATTTTCAATTTTTTTTTTTTTTTTTTTTGAGATGGAGTCTTCTTCTATCATCCAGGCTGCAGTGCAGTGGCCCAATCTTGGCTCATAGGAACCTCCACCTCCTGGGTTCAAATGATTCTTCTGCCTCAGCCTTCCAAATAGCTGGGACTACGGGCATATGCCACCATGCCTGGCTAATTTTTGCATTTTTTAGTAGTGATGGGATTTCGCCATGTTGGCCAGGCTGGTCTCGAACTCCTGACCTCAAGTGATCCACCTGTCTTGGGCTCCCAAAGTGCTGGGATTACAGGTGTGAGCCACTTTGCCCGGTCCAGCGTGGGAGTTTTGATCTGCTATTTCTGACCTGGTCCAGTTCACTTCTTCTTGGGGAACCTAGTGGTCCCTGCTTCCAGGAGGTCACTATGCCGATGCAGAATTTAGTGCAGACACTAGATCAGCATAGCACATTCTATCCCAGAACTCCAGGGCTCAAACCATTGTCTTGCCTCAGCCTCTCAAGTAGCTGGGACTATAGGCTGCCACTGCGACTGGCAATTTGCCTTCCGTGTTCTTCTTGACCAGATCTCATGCTGCCTCTTATAGAACTGCAGTAGTCATCCAGGAAATAATTTAAGTGTCCAGTAAAAGGGGGAAAGGTGAGGTGATTCATGGAACATCATCCATCCAGTGGATTATTTCTAAGTATGAAAAGTATTGTTTGCAAAGAGCTTATAAATGTGTGTGTGTGTTTTTCTTTAAGTAGACATGGGGTTTCACCATATGGGTCAAGATGGTCTCGATCTCTTGACCTGGTGATCCTCCCACCTGAGCCTCCCAAAGTGCTAGGTTTACAGGTGCGAGCCACTGTGACTGGCTATAAATGTGTTTTAAATGTGTGGGGAAATGCTTCTGCTACCCTGTTTAGTGAAAAAAGCAGGATACAAAATTGCACGGGCAGTAGGAGTTCAGCTATGCAAGGTAAACTTGAAATTAACAAAGAGAAAATGACTAGAAGATAATACACCTGGCGTTCACTGGGCTGACTGACTCCCCTTTGAACCTCAAGTGAGTATAAGATGACCTGACACGTCCCAGAAGGTTTGATTTTCACTTTCTGAAATCTCTTCTTTCCCTTACTCTTGAATGGCTGGCAACTGCATTCTTCGTTGAGAGAACAGAATTGGGCCAGGTTTCACACCTGTAATCTCAGCACTTTGGGAGGTAAAGGTGGGTGGATCATTTGAGGTCAGGAGTTTGAGAACAGCCTGGCCAACATGGTGAAACCCCTCTCTATTAAAATACAAACATTAGCTGGGTTTTGTACTCAGAAGACTGAGGCAGGAGAATCGCTTGAACCTGGGAGGCGGAGGTTACAGTGAGCCGAGATGGTGCCACAGCTCTCCAGCCTGGGCAACAGAGTGAGACTCTGAAAAAAAAAAAAAAAAAAAAAAACAGCCTGTAATCCCAGCACTTTGGGAGGCCGAGGTGGGTGGATCACGAGGTCAGGAGATCGAGACCATCCTGGTCAACATGGTGAAACCCCGTCTCTACTAAAAATGCAAACAATTAGCTGGGCATGGTGGTGCGTGCCTGTAATCCCAGCTACTCGGGAGGCTGAGGCAGGAGAATTGCCTGAACCCAGGAGGCGGAGGTTGTGGTGAGCCGAGATACCGCCATTGCACTCCAGCCTGGGTAACAAGAGCGAAACTCCATCTCAGAAAAAAAAAAAACAAAAAAACCCAAAACAAAAAACACAGCCAGGCGAGGTGGCTCACGCCTGTAATCCCAGCACTTTGGGAGGCCAAGGCAAGCAGATCACAAGGTCAGGAGATTGAGACCATCCTGGATAACATGGTGAAACCCCGTCTCTACTAAAAAATACAAAAAATTAGCTGGGCATGGTGGCACGTGCCTGTAGTCCCAGCTACTCAGGAGGCTGAGGCAGGAAAATCACTTGAACCTGGGAGGTGGAGGTTGCAGTGAGCCAAGATTGTGTCACTGCACTCAGCCTGGGTGACAGAGCAAGATTCTTTCTCAAAAAAAAAAAAAAAAAAAAGCAAGGCCCGGACTAGGCTGAGCTCCTCGGCTGGGCGTGGTGGCTCACACCTGTAACTTTGAGAAGCTGAGGTGGGAGGATCAGTTGAGGCCAGGAATTTGAGACCATCCTGTCCGACATGGTGAAACCCTGTTTCTACTAAAAATACAAAAATTAGCTGGACGTGGCAGTGAATGCCTGTAATCCCAGCTACTGGGGAGGCTGAGGCAGGAGAATTGCTTGAACCTGGGACATAGAGGTTGCAGTGAGCCAAGGTCATGCCACTGCACTCCAGCCTGGTGACAGAGGGAGACTCAGTCTCAAAAAAAAAAAGGCTGCCTCCTCAGAGAGGCCTTCCTGAGTCCCCTACTTAAAGACTGATTTTTCTAATTCTCCCATAGCCAGTTACTTGTTTTTTTCATGATTTGTATAATGAAAAAACAAAAACAAAATCCACTTCAGTTTAAAGGAATAAAAGCCACACCTCCTCTTGGAAGCTTTCCAGGGGTGAGTCTCCATTCGGTATTCATCATGTTGGTCAATTTAGCAGCTTGAATGGGAGAAATGAAATCGTTTTTCCACTTGGGTAATCAGCATCTTCACTTCTTATGTTATATAATTCTTACGATCTAATGCTTTGCTCTTTTTTGAGTAGAGTTTTCTACAGCACACACTGTGTGCCTGTGCTGGGCAGTTTGCAATAGAGTACCACAACAGGCTCTGGAATCGGGCAGCCCTGGGTTCAAGTCAGTCCCAGCCCTGCCACTTCCAAGCTATGTGACCTTGGTCACGCATTCCAGCTACCCAGTGCTACATAACAAATGACCCCAAAATGTAGTGGCTGAACACAACAATATTTATTTTGCAGTTTGGGCAGGGTTGGCGAGACAGCTCATTTCTGCTCCACTTGTCCACTGGGGTGGCTCCAAGCCTGGGGGCTGAATCATCTGCAGGCTCACTCTCTCACGTGTCTGGTGGTTAGTAGGGACCAGAGCTGGAGTTGCTGGCTAGACCACCTTCATACGGTCTCTTAAGGCCTGGGCTTCCTCCCATTGTGGTGGGTGAGTGGCCAGAGAGAATGAGAGAAAGAGAGAGAAGCAAGCTGGGAGAAATGACCTGACCTTGGAAGTCACAGATGAACACCTCTGTCATACTCTGTTGATTGAGACAGTCATGAGATCTGCTGAGATTCAAGGTGGGGGCACGCAGGCCCTGCCGCTCAACTGGAGGAGCGTCAATGTCACCTTGTAAGAAGAGAAATTGGGATGAGATATACCCTTTGGAAAATATAATCAGCCACAGGAAGTATCTTCACTTTTTGGAGATCCTTTACTGAAATGTGGAGCACAGAGCCCAGCACACAGGGAGTGGCCACATGTCACACAGCTGCAGGGTGTGCTGGCAGCAGGGACAGTCACCCTGTCACCAATGTAGCCAGTTCTGGACTCTCAACAAGTCTCATCTCCTTTGTGGTATCCCTGGCCTGAACTGACCCTGAGTCCAGAGCCCCTACCTCAGCCCCACCCAGTTCCTCACCACCAGGGCCCTGCTGTTCTTAAGGCTCCTGTGGGGCTGCAATGTAGATTCTTGGCTCGCCAAATCCAAAAGCCCTCAGAGAAGGTCTCCCCAAATGCAAAGACCCTCAGAGCAGGTGGGACTCACAGGCCCCTCCCTGGCCAGCCATGAGTGTTGGGGCCCAGAGGGGCTAGGTGGTAGAGCCAGGACTCAGATCCTGGCCCTAGTAGAGAGATGCAGGCCACTCTAATCTCAGGACCGCTGGTGTGACCAAGGGTGTGTCAGGAGTGGCTGAGCCAGTGGTCTGCTGTGTCCCTGCATGGCTTCACACTACCCAACACCTCCAAGCCCATGTTCTGCAAATAGGGGGAGAAACTGAAGCACAGAGAAGGGAATACACTTTCCAAGAGCTTCACAGCATCTTTCTATGCAGCCTACTAGAGCCAGGGGCATCTGAGCTGGACGGACTCTGTCATCATCTGTTACATTTGACTAGAGCAGCTGGGGACTCTGAGGCCCAGAAGGAAGGCCTGCCCTGGGTCACTAGCCTGAGGCTCCCACATCCTTCTCCAGCATTCCTGCCCCCATGCCATGCCATGCCATGCCACCCTGTTTGTGCTGAGTCTTTTGTGGTCCATATCACCCACAACACTGTGTGCTCCATGAGGTCAGGCAATGACACACCCACCACTGCGTCCCTCAGTGTACCTGGCGCCTGTGCAAACAGGGTTTGTGGACAGTCAGTGGGGGTGAGGGGAGCTGGTGTCTTGCCAGGAGGGGGTGGGATGCCCCTGCAGAATTGTTTGCCAAGAGACTGCTGAGTGCCTGCTCCTCACCTGGCTGCATGGGGGAACCTAGTGTGCGGGTGGAAGAGCACGCGCACACCTGGATTCAGATGAAGTCAAGCCTCTGGAGAGAGGGGATGCCCCAAGAGTGTATTCACTGCGTGTGGGGGAGGTGGGACAGAGACAAAGCAGTGGACCTGGTGCCTTCGGTGTCACAGGCAGGTGCAGAGGTGAAGGAAGGGAACTAGGGAGGAGGAAGAAGAGGGGAAAGAGGAGGGAAGGGAAGACTTGGAAAAGGAGGTGGGAAAGGAAGGGGAAGGTGGGAGAAGAAGGAAAAAAGAGCAGGGGATAAATGGGTGGGGGAGGAAGAGGTTCCAGAGGGCAAAAAGAGCCCTGTCCTCCCGGTGGCAAGGGGTGGGGGGCACCCTGAGAACGAGGGTCCATCCGTGGGGCAAAGGACAGTCCAGCTCTGCCCTGCGGTGGCTCAGGGATGGGGTATAGCGGCGAGGCGGCATGGGGGCTGGGGAAGCTGTGAGAGACACGGGAAAATCAACAAGGCCAGGAGCCAAGGAGACGCCTGTGAGGAAAGAACACATGTCCCTAGAGCTCGGTCCCCCTGCGCTGCTCCTGGTGGGGACCTGTGGGGTCAGGGCCACCGTCCCAGCCCATGCTAGCCCCCGGGGCCAAAACTGCCTTCCAAAGCATCCCTAGGCTGACACTTCGGAATGGGTTGCCTCCATTTTAGCCGTACAGAGCCTGAAACCGGGGTCGGGGGCGCATGGGCAGGGATCCTGCCGGCCAAGGTGCGCGAGCCAGGCTTGCACGCGGAGTTCCACGATCCCTACGCCAGGGGAGGGAAGCCGAGGCAGGAGGAGCCCGAGCACGCCCGGGAGGTGTGAGCTTTAGTCCCGTCGGCGCTGCCTTGACCGTGAGCTCGGCGCGTGCACCCAGGCTTCAGGGTACGCATCTGTGCGATGGGATCACCGCTCCCGCGGGCCGGCCGAGTGGGCGGAGTTCGCGCAGGCTCGGCACCGGGCGAGGGGCGAGGCGCTCGGCGTGCATGGATGCAGGGTCCTGCGAACTGAGGTCCGCCAGGCCTCGGCCCGGGAGTGCCCGCTCCCGCCGCTCTCGCGGGCCCTGCCAGGACGCCGGGCGCAGGGGGGCCTCCGCCGGGTGCGTTCCTGGGGCGGGCAGGGGAGGAGGCGGCGGAGCGGAGGAGGAGGGAGGCCGGGCCGCGGCTGCCCGCGCCCGCCTGACCCTCGAGGGGGTCGCTGTTGCCTCGCAGATCCCTCCCTCGCTCCCTGCCTGCCTCCCTCCCCGCCGCTCCCGCCGCGTCCGCCTTTTGTTCGCGGAACCGCGCGCCCCCGAGCCGAGGCGGCGGGGCGGGGAGCTGGCGGGGCTGCGCGGGGGGCGGGCCGCGCCGGGCGGAGCCGGGGCCCGGGCCGCAGCCGGACTCGCAGCCCGAGGGAGCGATCGGCGTGCGGGCGGCGGGGTCCCGGGCGCGCTCCGGGGACGCGGCGAGGCCGAGGGGGCGGGCGCCGGGCGGAGCCGTAGTCGGAGCCGGGGCGCCTGGAGGCGGTCGGGGCGCACTGTTCGAGCCCAGAGCTGTGGAGAGACCGCGCGGCGGGCCGTGGGGCGGGGACGCAGTGTCGAGGCTGAGGTGGGCCGAGGGCAGCCGCTGCCCGAGCGGCGGGAGCCGCAGCCGCGCCGGCTCCCTCCCCAGGGACGTCGAGGCCGGGCGGGCCTGGGCCATGCGCACGGCTCGCTGAGGCCGACGGAGGCCGCGATGGAGGCGCCGGCGGCCGAGCCCCAGCTCCGGGGCTCTGGCCCCCAGCCCGCGTCCGCGCCTGCCCCGGAGAGGAGAAAGAGCCACCGCGCGCCGTCGCCGGCCCGGCCCAAAGACGTGGCCGGCTGGTCGCTGGCTAAGGGCCGCCGCGGCCCAGGCCCCGGCGCAGCCGCCGCCTGCAGTGCCGCGTCCTCCGCACGGCCCGACAAGAAGGGGCGCGCGGTGGCGCCCGGGGCTCGGGGCGCGGGGGTGCGGGTGGCCGGGGTTCGCACGGGGGTCCGTGCCAAGGGTCGCCCGCGCCCGGGTGCGGGGCCGCGCCCGCCGCCGCCGCCCCCCAGCCTCACGGACAGCAGCTCGGAGGTGTCGGACTGCGCGTCGGAAGAGGCGCGCTTGCTGGGCCTGGAGCTGGCGCTGAGCAGCGACGCGGAGTCGGTGGCCGGGGGCCCGGCAGGGGTCCGCACGGGGCAGTCGGGCCAGCCCGCACAGTCCGCGCAGCAGCCCCCGCGCCCGCCCGCCTCCCCGGACGAGCCGTCGGTGGCCGCGTCGTCAGTGGGCAGCAGCCGCCTGCCGCTCAGCGCCTCGCTCGCCTTCTCCGACCTCACCGAGGAGATGCTGGACTGCGGGCCCGGCGGCTTCGTGCGGGAGCTGGAGGAACTGCGCTCGGAGAACGACTATCTCAAGGTGGGGGCGCCCGGGGAGAAAGGGAGGCCGAGGGGGGCACCGGCTGTCACAGCCTGGCGGGCGTGGGGCACCAACCATCCCTCCTTCCTACCGAACTGCCTGGCGAAAGGGTCCCGAGTCCTGTGGGGACCACCCTGGGGTGGATATGAGGCTCCCGCATCCCCCACCCCCTACAACTTTATTTGGGAAGCAGGCTCCTGAAAAAGACCTTGAAACTGGCCACAGGGCCCTGACCTAGGAGCGAGGACTTGAGAAAACGGCTAGGGAGGGTTCTGGGAGGCATTGCTGGGGTGGGGGTGAGTAGCCAGGGAAGGGATGGATCTCTGCCTTCAGCTGCCCAGAACCTCCACGCCCAGGCTCTTCTTCCTGGGACAGGCATTTGTGGGCACCCCCGCCAGGGAAACCTATGGCTGTCCCCTGCCAAGGAGAGGCCTGCATGCCATCCTGAGTCGTTATCCAGGGCTTTCCCGGGCGTAGGCCTGTCCCCGCCTGCCTTTCAGGGCGGGTCCAATTTGAAAGCATGACATCTGGGAACATCCCCTTGGCTGGAGTCCACTTCCGCCCAGCCTAACGGTCCCACAGCCTGGAGGATGATGTGGGAAAACCGGTTTAGTGGCAGCTTCTTAAATCCCAGGACAGTGTCTTTTGCTTTCCCTGGGGCAGACCTTGTGCCCCAGCAGCCCCATCGGCCCCTCATGACCAGTGCCTTTCCATGTTCCCAGTGGGAGGAGGGAAGCTGCCCACCTGGAAGGAACCTTCCCTGTGGCCATGTGGGGACCCCGGGGCTTCCCCAGGACAGCAAGTTTTGCCTTTGCTTTTTCAGTGGACGTGAGCACCTACTGGGCTCCATCTGCATGCTTCTCTGTGCCATGGCAGGTTTCGGAACAAAGCAGCTCACACGTGTTGACCTCTGCCTGGGAGGCTAGAAGTTTCCTGAGCTCTCCTGCTGCTGGCGGGCAGGTTTTGGAGGAGGCTGAAATGTTGCCCACTCTTGTCAGTGGATGGCCTGGCACAATACCTGGAGTGCTCCTGGCTGAGAGCCTAGGAGCTCACAGCACGCTGCTGATTTATGACTGCTCTGCAGCACTTTGGCTTGTATCTTTTCCTTGTGGCTCTTTTGGCCAAATGGGTTTCTCCCTCTTTAGAGTGTCGGTGTCTTGCTCAGCTGTGTCTCTGTCTCCCCAGATTCCCCGGAATCTGCTCTCTAGCATGAGTTCTGGAGATGCTTGTAGTATGGAAGGACTAGGTCTGTCTGAATCAAGAGACTCTACCCATCAGCCTCACCTTTCCCCAAGCCAGGCCTCAATCTCCTCATCTGTTAAATGGGAGGATGTCTTCCCAAGGGCCCCGTTCAGTGTTGGCAACTGGGTGCTCAGTTGTCTCTCAGAGTTGTCAGAAGCCAGTGATAAGGAGAGGGCAAGTGGAAGGTGGGCAGGAGGAGGAGGGAGGCGATGAGCCAGGACAAGGATCTTTTGCTCCTGCCCTCTTGTGCTCTGAGCTGCTTCCAGTGAGTGCTGCCTGAGTTGCCCTAAACTGAAACTCAGCTCCTCACCCCTGCCTCGTGGCCCCTGCTACCCACCCTGGTGTGGGAAGATGGGACGCAGAGCTTTACTTCTGGGCTCCTAGGCAGCCATCCCATGGACTTCTGTCCATCCCAGGAAGTCATCAGGCTCTGAGCCAAAGTCTGTTTGAGGCACCCATGACTTTGTTTAAAGGCGCAAACAGTCCCAGGAGGCTGGGTGTTGAACTCAGGGTCTCACAGGGTAGAAGTCTCACAGCTGAGGACATCCCACGGTCTGGGCCAGCATGGAGCCTTAATTTCCACCATTTATTCAGCGGCTCAGGCTTTGTGCTGCTGTTGGATCTGGGGTCTGTCGCTTCCTGACTGTGATCTTTGGCAAGTTATTTAACAGCCCTGGACCTTTGCTTTCTCATTTGTAAAAATGGGACAGTTACACGCTTTCCAACCTCAAGGGTTAAATGATCTTTGATGCCTACAAATGCCATTAGAACACCTGGCAGGTAGTAAACCTCAGGTGTCATAGCTCTGATCACTGCTCTTCTCAGTAGCATGGGACACGTTGCCATGTGCTCCCAGCCTATTCTCTTGTGGATTCTGTGAAGGCGGAATAGATCCTCTTCATCACCCAAGGCAGGCTGGGCTCTTTCTCCCAGCCCATCACTGGTTTATTCACCAGCTGTTTATTTAGAACCTGCCGTGTGCTAGGGCAGATCTGGGATACAAGGGACTACAGCAGTGGACAAGGGAGGGTGAGATGTCTGTTTTCATAGAGCTTTGAGGGAGACCAGAATTAAACAATAGTCATACAAGAGATCACAACACTGATCATAATGAGGGTGAAGGGGACAGTCTGCCAGGAGCACAGGAAGGTGGGGGCTGGGTGCGGCAGGGAGGCCAAGAGCCACAGGATGCCATGGAGCCAGCTGAGCGAGGGGCTAAGAACATTTCAGGCTAAGGGAAATTGGAAAGAGCTCGGTGAGTTCAAGAACAGCACCGAGGCCAGGAGGGAAGGAGTGTGGGTAAGAGAGGAGAGCAAGGCCAGCCCATGCCACTTCTCATTGTGTACATTTGGGTTAGCCCTTGAACTTCTCTGGATATCTCTTTATCACAGCCGCCAACCTCACAGAGGCAGGGTCAAAATCCAGAGACTGAATGTGAACCATAAGTAGAGGGGTCATTACAGGAGGTGTTGTTTGGTCTATTGCATAGATGGGAAAACTATGGCCAGAGTTGGGAAGAGACTTGCTCCAGGTCCCAGAGCCGGGTCTCTAGGCTTCCAGGGCTTTGGAATGAGCATGTGTTAGACTCTTGATATGTTTCTGCCTTTCTGGACCACTTTGCCTGTAAGATGCAGAAACTGAGTAGTAACAAGGGAAAGGATTCCAAATCCCTAGTATGTCTCCTGCAGGAACACAGTTGAAGGAGGTCCCACCACATCTGGTGGGTGGCCCTGCTCAAGCTTACCTCCATCTGGTAAGGAACACTTCGAACTGTCAACTGGGAAGGACTCTCAGGTGATCTCCAGTCTGGTGTGGCCTGCTCTGGGCCCCAAGTGAGGAAAGCATAAATCGGGCAACTCTCTCCGGGTGAGAAGATAGAAGGAGACTGGGCGCAGTGGCTCACGCCTGTAATCCCAGCACTTTGGGAGGCCAAGGTGGGTGGATCACGACGTCAGGAGTTTGAGACCAGCCAGACCAACATGATGAAACCCCATCTTTACTAAAAATAGAAAAATTAGCCAGGCATGGTGGTACGCACCACCAAGTAGTCCCAGCTACTTAGGAGGCAAAGGCAGGAGAATCGCTCACACTCGGGAGGCGGAGGCTGCAGAGAGCCAAGATCGTACCACTACACTCCATCCTAGGCAACAGAGCGAGACTCCATCTCAAAAAATAAAAAAAAAGAAGGAGCTTCTACAGAGAAGGTAGTGAGCTCACTGTCACTTTAATTATTCAGAGAGAGGCTAGATGACCTTTCGTGCTTGGATAAAGATAGAAGGTTTGTGGAATGATGGAGGGGGGTTCACAGGCGATTGATGTGATGGCTGCAGTTGAGCTGCCTGACCTTGGGTCCCTTCTAGCCAAGGAAGTCTGAAGGTTATTAACTACGGAGGTTCTGGGAGTCTAAGATCCACCTTTAGCTGCAGAGCAGACACGTCACCTGTGACGTTCAAAGACCTGGTGATCTGAGGTCTTCCAGCCTTTCATCACCACTAACTGTTAAGCACATACCATGTGGCCAGGACACGTAGGAACCCACTGGGTGTGGATGGAGGAATCTGAGAGCTGGAGCCTGAAGACCTGACTTTGAGACCTGACTCTCTTGTTTACTGTGTGGCCATGGGCAAGTTACCTGGCTTCTCTGAGCTGCTTTTTTCCTCATCTGTATAATAAAGGTGATGGGGCCAGGTGGGGTGGCTCACGCCTGTAATCCCAACACTTTGGGAAGCCGAGGTGGGTGGATCATCTGAGATCAGGAGTTTGAGACCAGCCTGGCCAACATGGTGAAACCTCATCTCTACTAAAAATACAAAAATTAGCCAGGCATGGTGGCAGGTGCCTGTAGTCCTAGCTACTTGGGAGGCTGAGGCAGGAGAATCTCTTGAACCTGGGAGGCAGGGGTTGCAGTGAGCAGAGATCGCACCACTGCACTCCAGCCTGGGCAACAGAGTGAAACTCTGTCTCAAAGTAAATAAATAAATAAAGATGATGGAACCTGCCTGGACAGTCTCATACAGTTGTCACCAGGAATCAGGGAAGTATGAATAGACAAGAAAACATTTTGCAAGCAGTGAAATCCTGAGTTGCCTGAGGAATTGCTATTATTCCTAGCCAGTGGGCAGACAGGATGTCTGTATCTTTTTTTTGGAGACAGAGTCTCACTGTCACCCAGGCTAGAGTGCAATGGCGGTCTCCGCTCGTGGCAAGCTCTGCCTCCCGGGTTCAAGTGATTCTCCTGCCTCAGCCTCCTGAGAAGCTGGGATTACAGGCATGTGCCACCACACCCGGCTAATTTTTGTATTTTTAGTAGAGACGGGGTTTCACTATGTTGACTAGGCTGATCTTGAAGTCCTGACCTCATGATCCACCCACCTTGGCCTCCCAAAGTGCTGGGATTATAGGTGTGAGCCACAGCACCCAGCTCGGATGTCTGTGTCTTCAATGTGGAGAAACTGGGAGAATGCAGGAGGGTGGGTTTCCTTCGTTTTAGAATGTTAATAGGTCAGTAGCTGTCTAGGGAGGACAGGAAGGTGTGATCACCTTCCTTGCCATTTGTGGGTTCTGGGAGGCCAGGCCTTCCTACCTCCTTGGTGATTCTAGATGTGAGTGTCTGAAGTGCAGCCAGTCTAGGTGTCAGCTCAGAAGGATCTGGAGGAAGCACCTAATCCATCCCCGCTTGCCATTTTATAGATCAGTAAACGGAGGCTCTAAATTACATAGGCAGGATTCCAACCCAGGTTGGTCTAACTCTGGGTCCTGTTCTTTCTGCAGTGTGACCACAGCAGTGAGCTTTTGGTTGCTAACTAGCGTGTCTAGGCTGGAACACAGGTTGGTGAGAGGAATCCTGTCATGGGCCAAGCTCTAGGCTAAGGCATGCTGGGGGCCTGGAGCCTGGCAGGGGTTGGTAGGGGATGTGTGTGTGCTTGTGTGTGAGATCACTCCTTCTTATGTAACATGGGGAACAAGCATGCCTGCCCAGGGCCTTGAGGACCCTTTTCAGTGTGAAGATGCAGATGGAGTGCACGGTGAATTTTAGTGCCCTTACTAGTCATTGCCTTTCCCTTATCTGTTCCTGCAGGTATTCATTCATTCATTCATCACATATTTTCCGAGTGCCTCCTGGGTACCAGGCCCTGTGCTGGGTGTCTGGACCCAGTGGCCACATAGTGGGTTTCTCCATGTAGCTCTTCTCTTCTTGTCTACCAGGAGCTACAGGGCGAGGACTCCAGCCTGTCACTGGGTGGAGGAGAGGAGGTTACCACAGTCAGCAAAGCTCTTGGCTGCTCCCTACCCTGAGTCCCAGCCTCAGCCTCCCAGCGGCTGAGCCTGTGTCCCTGGGTACCACCCTCATTTGCACACATAAATGCACATATACATATTCACAGCTCAAGCTCAGAGCCACACAGCCACTCACACACATCTCACAGACCCATCCAGTGCCTTGCTGGTGTTGGATGCTTTCAGGAGCATGCCTTCAGACATGCTAGAGAGGATACACACTCAGAAGTGCACAAACCCATACAGCTGCACAACTCCCGTTTCGTCACACCCACATGTCACCAAACACGCAACAGAGACTCAGACCCTGCTACAGCCCCCAGGTCAGAAATACATCCTCCTATACACATCTTACACCCCCAGACACACCTGGATGTGTCACAGAGACTGACATCCTGGCGACACACTCAGACTCATCAGAAGTACACATGTAGGCGGGTACACAAACCCACGCAGACATTATACACACACACTAGCTTCCACGCACACTAGCATCCACAGAAGTCTACAAATCTACCCTTGCCAGGCTGGTCCAGGCATAAGCTCAGGTACCTGAGAAGCTGGGATTCTCAGGTACCTCCCCTGCCTCTTCTACAAAGAAAGCAGCAGAAACTTGCACATCTACCCAAGGCTTACTGACACCCACTAAGGGGACTCCCATGCAGACATTTACACACAGATAGCACACACAGTCACATGCACATAAGCAGGGACATGGCACAGTCTAGCATGCAAACGTTAGGCATGTAGCATTTCCCAACAGGAGCCAGAGGCTCTCAAATCAGGGAACCTAGACACACACACACACACAGTGACATTTCATCCACACAGAAACACAGGAAATCCTGGTCTGTGTCTCCCTGGAGCCAATGTGTACAAACTACGACTGTTTTCAGTGCCTCGTGAGGCTTCCTCCCACAAGGCTGCTGGGAAGACTGAGGAGTGTGGCCAGGGGCTTGACTTTGTAACCTCTGGAGCTGGGGGTCCTGGGATCCTGGGTGGTGGATGGATGGGGGCTAGAAGAAGCTGCACCCACCGAAGACCCCCAGGTCCCTGATGCCCAGCTCCTGGGCCCAGGGCCAGTGGGCTGAGTGAAGTGGACAGATTGTCGGGCTGCCCACAGAAGAAACACTGCCCAGGGGCAACTCCCTTCTAATCTCCTTGGAATTTCCTGCTGGCCCTATCTCCCCCTCCTTCTCCTTTCCCTAGCTGGGCCATGCCACTGCCATCAGTAAAAGGTGCCCAGTTCTGGCTGGAAATGATGGAGGCCAGGGTAGAGGCAGCCAGAGGTGTGGGAGCTCAGAGGAGGGGCTTGGCCGGCTTCCTGGAGGAGGAGGTGTCCTTAGAGCTGGGGAGTTAGCCTTGAGTGACTGTGTCTGTGCCCAGCTCTTAGAACAGTGCTTGCCACGTTGTAGGGGCTCAGTAAATATGAGTGTGATTAAGTGAAAGGCAGTAGGTGGGGTCTGAGGTGGAACAGCAAAGCGGGCAGGAGTGGTGGGAACTAGCCATGATGGGAGTCTGGGAAGGGGAGTTGGGCTGGCTTGGGAAGGGCACTGAATGCCAATCCGCGGCCCCATGAGCACCTTGCTGGGAGGGATCTTGATGCAGCAAAGCTGCAGCTGCCTCCGCTTATGTGTCCATAGCCCTGGGCTTGAGGCCTGCCCTGCCAGAGATGCCTGGGACAGAGGAGAGCAAGGCTTTGTGGTCTCCGGGGCAAACTCCGCCTCTGGGGTCAAGTCCGTAGCCAGACCTCATTGTGTTACCTCTTCCCTATGCATGCTGTCCCTGTGCAAGTCCTCGTCAAGCTTCCGTCTTCCTCCTGTACAATGGGGATGTGATCCTCTTTAGCAGGGTGCTTGGGAGGCAGAGAAGTCAGGTGTCATGTGCACCCACCACCATCCTCCATGTGCAGGAGGGGAGGGAGCCCCATGTCCTGCATAGCCTCCAGGGCAGAGAGAGCTCTCCAGGCGAGGGTCAAAAGGCTAAGTTTGAGGCAAGGGCCTCCCCAGCAGCTAAGGTTTTCACTGATGTTGTTCCCCTGGTCCCCACATGCATGACCTCATTCATGCTCACGTTCACTCCCCTCGGTGCTGGAAGGAACTTGGAGCTTCGGTGGGGAAAGAGCCAGCGACTCTGGAGTGTTCCATGCCAGGCTGACCCTGGCATCCCTGGAGGCTCAGCATTGCATCCGCCTGTTTTGTGGCAGTGAGTGCAGTAGGGGGTCGGAGTGGGTGGGAGCAGCAGGCCAGCACTTCCCTTCTCCAGGGTCCAGGGTGGCTGGGTGAGAGCACTGTGATCTGGAGCCAAATCCCAGCTCTGCCTTTTCCTTTCTGAGCTTTCCCTTTCTGAGCCTGAGTCTCCTCGTCTGTAGAATGGGGATGTGGATGTGCTTACCCGACAGGCGGCTATGAGGGGTCTGTAAGAGAAGGCATGCATGGAAGGGTCCCATTAACCAGGTCTGGCTCCTGCGATGGACTCAACAGTGTTTGGCCCTTGCCTGTGTATCTGGCTCTGGTCTGAACCCTGTGAACCCGGGTTAAGCTGGGTCCTTGATGGCAGGGGCTGTGCTTGGCTCTGGGTGTCCCTCCATGGGTGTCGGCTTGGGGCATCAGTCTGAGTGGTACGCGTAGAGCTGCACTGCATTTTGGGTACCCCAAACGTATCTTCCCTGCTCTGTGTCCCCCTTCCCCACTACCCATGCTGTCACTCTTCCCTGAATGGCCTAGGCTAGTGCCTTCAGCTTAGTAACTGGTGATACTCATTTGCTAATGGAAGGACACCTTTCGAGGTCCCTCATTCTCAAGCACAGGTGAATCATCTCCCATTGCCTGAGCCACAAGGAAAAGCTCAGCCTCTATGGCATAAAGTCTGGGGTGCCCTAGCGAGGCCGGGGTCAGCTGATCACTTGAACATCTTTACTTTGGTTGGGGCCCAGACTTGCTTTGGATCTTCTGGGCTCCAATCAGTTGCAGCAGCGTCTCCCCTCCCTGCCCCTCCTTGGCCCTGCCCCGCCCAAGCTCTCCGGGTGCTGGGCACACCCCAGTCTCTGTCCCGTGCTCTTCCCACCCTGCCTTTGTGCTTGCAGTTCGGGCCCTTTCCCTTGGTTTCTTCCTGCACCTTACAGCACTCAGCCCCAGAAGCAGCTCCCAGGACTCGGCTCCTGTGTCAGACACCTGGAGCTCACTGGAGCTTCCCTTGAGGCATTTACCTCGATGGTGATTAGATTATTCATGGGTAATGACAGGTTCCATGCCACCACCACCCCACCTTGCCCTGCATGAGGGTAGGACCTTCCAGGGTACTTAGCCCCTTCCTTTTACAACGGCAGAAACTGAGGCCCAGAGAGGTTAAGGGGTTTGTTAAAGGCCATGCAGCCCGTAAGAGGCAAGACTAGGGTCTTGTGCTTCTCTTTCCAGGATGCTAGGCAGGGGTGTGAAGTGCTGGGGTGTCTGGAGCTTCAGGCTGTGTAGCCCTGGGCTGCCCTCTTTGTAGCCTTGCCTTCTATCCCTAAAGACCTCAGACCCCTGCTCTGAGATAGAGATTACATTGCAAACCAGAGGCTGTTTGGGGGATGTTTTAAACACATCCAGGTCCTAATGCTGCCTTCCTTCCTGTTCACATGGAAAGGATGGGAGGAAACTGTCAGGCGCTTCCTGACTCGAATGCTCCCTGAGGCTGCAGGGCCTGTGATGTCTCCCCACTCTGCCAGGTGAGGCCTTGAATGGGACAGTGACAACAGTGACAAGCCAGATGTGGCCTTGGTGGGCAGTGGTCTCTGGCATCTCCTTACCAACAACAACCAACACACACACACACATGCGTGTGCATGCGCCCCTTCCTGATAGGTGATAGAGCATCTGTAGTCTCGCATACAGAGCTGTACCACACGATCTAGGAGGCTCACTCCTGACTGGCTGTGTAGACATTATCTTCCTGGGCCTCTGTTTGCTCATCTGTAAAATGGGGATAAGACAATAATAGTGCCTGCCTCTAAGGCTCATCACTGAGCAAGAGATAATGGCTTTTTTGTCTCAGTCTGGTGTCTGGAACACATTAAGCCCTTGTCAGTGTTAGCTATTGTTATCGTCGCTATTGTTCATTATAAGGCTGTCTAGTCTGGTTTACAGGAGCTCCAGCTGGACCTGAATCCTGGCTGTGCCACTCAGTGTGTGACCTTGGGCAACATACTTGACCTCTCTGCAGTTCCCCTTCCATCGGGGGTTGCTCAGCTACAGTGAGCGATTGTGTACTGCCAGCGGGATGGGGACTGCACAGGGAGCATCTCTTCTTATTTCTTGGCATTGGAGAGGTGGGTACAGGCCCCAGTCTTGCCTCATTATTCCCAATCAGAGGAGCAGGACCCAGTGGGTCTCAGGGCCACGAAGCCTCTGTGTCGCCTGGAGTGGGGGCACAGTGTGGCACAGCAATGCTGGGCTGGGTGTCCTGGCCTTCTTTCCCTGCAGTCTCACTCTGTCGCCCAGGCTGGAGTACAGTGGCATGATCTCGGCTCCCTGCAACCTCCTGGGTTCAAGTGATTCTCCTGCCTCAGCCTCCCGAGTAGCTGGGACTACAGGCCTATACCACCAAGCCCAGCTAAATTTTGTATTTTTAGTACAGCTGGGGTTTCACCATTTTGGCCAGGCTGGTCTCAAACTCCTGACCTCATCCTTCCAAAGTGCTGGGATTATGGGTGTGAGCCACTGT
This sequence comes from Callithrix jacchus, assembly GCF_049354715.1. Classification (NCBI taxonomy): domain Eukaryota; kingdom Metazoa; phylum Chordata; class Mammalia; order Primates; family Cebidae; genus Callithrix; species Callithrix jacchus. Next base: position 2,438,119 of record NC_133506.1, read on the forward strand.
GCCCAGCCTCCTCAGGACCTTTGATGCAACTCCCCAAAAACTGGAGCCCAGCTTCTTCCCAAGGATGCTAAGCTAGATCGAGCTCTGGGGCTGGAGGCATGTGCCCAGAGTCACCCCCACACTCAGTACTGTCCCCTCCAGGGACTGTGGGATTGTCCCCTGTCCCTCTTCAGACCTCTGTGTCCCTGGGTATGAAGGGATGGAGTCTTTGGGTTCCTTCCCCTGCTGCTGTGCCCTGAATGCAGTGTTTGCATTTGGGCTGAGAAGTGGAGCTCTGTGGTGTTTTTTGAAGACCCTTTCTTGGGGTCCAAGTGCAATGATCTCATCTGGAGCCTTGACAGACTCCTGGGGGACTGGCAGAAGGGACAGCAGATGGCTGCCCTGGCCTCTTGGGTGGGGCTGGCAAGCCGCCCCTGTGGCCACTGCTGGCCTACTCAACAGAGCAGCCCTTCTGGGGCTGGGGTGAGTGGCCTGGGCCTGGGCGGGAGACAAGTGGCCCAGAGCCAGGGTGGCAGATGGGAGGCAGCCCAGGCCTCGGCCTGAGGGAGGGACCATGATGGCCAGGGCAGTGTGGGAGCAGACAGGCCTGACAGAGATTCCTGTTCCTCTGTAGTATGGTTGCTGTCTCGAAGAGTGAAGGTTCTTGGTCTCTCAGCTCAGCTCTGTCATTCTTCTGGGTTGGTCTGCCCATCTGGCTTGTTGGGCCTCTGGAACCTAGGGAGGAGGTGGTACACTTGGGTAAGGTTTGGAATCTGGCAGGGCTGTGGCCTGGGTGTTTCTGGGCTGGGATTTGAGCCCCGCCACTGGGGTCTGAAGCACCTGTGGGCATTAGCTTCATAGAATCAGGGAATTAAATTCAGTCACAGGAGTGCTGACTGGAAATGGTTTTCTGCAGTGGCGTAGAGCAGGGGGAGTCTCCTCCCCTCTGAGCCCTGTTTATTCATTCAGCACCTCTTTTTTTTTTAGGTAAAGTCTCACTCTAGCCCAGACTGGAGTGCAGTGGCATGAGCTTGATCTTGGCTCACTGCAACCTCCACCTCCTGAGTTCAAGTAATTCTTCTGTCTCAGCCTCCCAAGGAGCTGGGATTACAGGCAAGAGGCACCACGCCTGGCTAATGTTTGCATTTTTTGTAGAGATAGGATTTCACCATGTTGGCCAGGCTAGTCTCGAACTCCTGACCTCAGATCAGCACCTCTTTATTGAGCTGTTCTGTGTGTACCAGGCACTGTGCTGGCCTCTGTCCTCCTGACATCACATCCTAGTGGTAGAGACTGACTTCTGCAGGCAAACAGACAAATAAATAAAATGACAAGTATCACAAATAAGCCTGTGATATACATCAAGAAAGAAGGAAGGGGTTAAGATGGACATAATGGGCTTGGAGAAGCGTGGAAGACTTCTCAGAGGAGGTGGCATTTCAGTGGAGGCTTGAGGAAGAAGGCAACCCAGCAGTGTAGAGATGGCAGGCAGGGAAATCCAGGCAGAAGCCCGCAAAGGCAAAGGCTCGCACCTGTACGCCCTATGATGGGATTTGGGTTTTCTTTTTCTTTCTTTTTTTTCTTTTTAGAAAAAAAAGACTCCAGTCTCACTGTGTCACCCAGGCTGGAGTGCAGTGGCATGATCTCGGCCCACTGCAACCTCCGACTCTCGGGTTCAAGCAATTCTCCTGCCTCAGCCTCCTGAGTAGCTGGGACTACAGGCGTGTACCACCGTGCCCAGCTAATTTTTGTATTTTTTAGTCAAAATGGCATTTCACCATATTGGCCAGGCTGGTCTCAAACTCCTGACCTCATGATCTGCCCACCTCAGCCTCCCAAAGTGCTGGAATTACAAGCCTGAGCCACTGTGCCTGGCTGGGATTTGGGTTTTCTTTTGTGTGTAATGAAAACTCATTGGAGGTTTTGTTTTCCTTTGCATTTCGCATTTTGGGGTTTTAGGTCAGGTGTACTGGGGATAATCTATATACAATAAAATGAATTTTGGCAAATGCATCCAGTTCTGTAGCCACCACCACAACTAAGATATAGAACAACAAAAGGGTTGTGCCCTAGGGAAGCCAGGGAGGCTTCTTGGTGGAGGTGTTTTTAAAAAAAAAAAAAATTAATTTTTTAAATAGAGATGAGGTTTCACCATGTTGGTCAGGCTGGTCTTGAACTCCTGATCTTGTGATCTCCCTGCTTCAGCCTCCCAAAGTGCTGGGATTACAGGTGTGAGCCACACACGGCTTAAATGGTTACTACTTTTCTTTCCTTTATTTTTGAGACAGAATCTCGCTCTGTTGCCCAGGCTAGAGTGCAGTGGTGTGATCTTGGCTCACTCCACCTCAACCTCCCGAGTAGCTGGTATTATAGGCATGTACCACCCTGCCTGGCTACTTTTTTGTGTTTTTAGTAGAGACAGTGTTTCACTATCTTGGCCAGACTGGTCTTGAACTCCTGACCTCGTGATCCACCCACCTTGGCCTCCCAAAGTGCTGGGATTACAGGTGTGAGCCACCGCACCCATTTTTTTTTTTTTTCCTTCAGACAGTCTCACTCTGTCGCCTAGCTGGAGTACAATGGCGCCATCTCAGCTCACTGCAACACGCACCTCCTGGGTTCAAGTGATTCTCCTGCCTCAACCTCCCGAGCAGCTGAGATTACAGGTGTGCACCACCATGCCTGGCTAATTTTTGTATTTTTGTAGAGATGAGTTTTGCTATATTGGCCAGGCTGTTCTCAAGCCGCTGACCTCAAATAATGCGCCCATCTCAGCCTCCCAAAGTGCTGGGATTACAGGTGTGAGCCACTGCACCCCGCCAGAGGTGGCTTTTGAGGTGAGAAATGTGTAGAGTAGGCGGCCCAGGCAGTGCAGAGTCCCATGGGAGGTAGGTGGGCTGAGATTCCAGCTCCCTGCTCCTGACCCAGTCTTGGCATATCCAGGGTTTCTAGAATGTAGTCCGTAGGGGTCATATCAGAGTTCCCAGGGACACCGGAAGCTGACTCTTAGGTGGGAGGTAGCTGGGGGACTTCCGCTCTGGAAGTCTCTTCCTTAGGGACTGGCAGGAGGCAACCTGCTCCTGCCTTCAGGAGCCTCATGTCCCTTGGTTCTCTCCCTGTCCTCCCAGTACCAGCTGGAAGCTGTTGCTGGGTTCAGACTACACACTGCCACTTGCTGCGTTTCTGCAGATGGTCCTGGTGTTTGGTCACTTTCATCTCCAGGCCCACAGCTCACCAGCTCCTGCAGGCCAATTCCATCATAGCCATGCATCTGGAGCCACGTGCAAAGGTTCCAAGGCCCAAAGTCTCGACTTCCTCCTGCTGTCCTCAATGAGCAAAGGTAAATCATCTTACATCTGTGTGGGCTTCTCACAGAAAGTACCCTTTCTTAGAACATTTAAAGTGTGATTTACCAGCCTGGGCAATAGAGCAAGACCCCTTCTACAAAAAAACATAAAATTCAGCCAGGCATGGTAGTGTGTGCCTATAGTCCCAGCTACTCGGGAGGCTGAAGTGGGAGGATGACTTTAGCCCAAGGGGTCAAGGCTGCAGTGAGCTGTGATCAAGTCACTGCACTCCAGCCTGGGTGACACAGCGAGACCCTGTCTCAAAAAATAAAAGTGTGATTTGAAAGCAGAGCTCTGCTTCTCCAGTTTTATGCTTTGGTGGTGGAGATCGAGGTTCTGGGGCAGCAACCCAGGCCCTGTAGATGAGATGGCTCCAGAGGGAAAAGAGCCTCCATTTTACTCTGTGCCATGGACCTCTTTTGGCTCTCTGCTAGAATAAGTCCCAGAATAACATGTTTAAATGCTTAAAATGGGCTGGGCACAGTGGCTCACGCCTGTAATCCCAACACTTTGAGAGGCCAAGGTGGGTGGATTGCTTGAGACCAGGAGTTTCAGACCAGCCTAGGAACGTAGCAAGACTGTCTCTACCTAAATAAATATATAAATAAATAAAATTTAAAATGAAATACAGTAAAATATAACTTATTTATTTATTGAGATGGGGTTTCACTCTTGCCGCCCAGGCTGGAGTGCAATGGTACGATCTCGGCTCACTGCAACCTCTGCCTCCCAGGTTCAAGTGACTCTCCCACCTCAGCCTCCCAAGTAGCTGGGATTATAGGCACACGCCACCACACCCAGCTAATTTTTGTATTTTTAGTAGAGACAGGGTTTTACGCGTATTAGTCTCAAACTCCTGACCTCTGGTGGTTCATCTGCCTTGGCCTCCCAAAGTGCTGGGATTACAGATGTGAGCCACCATGCTCAGCCAAAATAAGATACAATTTTCAATGTTTAAAATGAAATATAAAGGAAACCAATTATATTGAAATAGTTATTAAAGTATTTTAAAATTACAACATAGTAATATGTGTGCTTTTTAACTCATAAATTCTGGTGACAGATCTAACTAGCATAATTTCAAAGTACGGATGAGTGTAAATAATATTTTGACACTTGTAGCAACTGTTATATGACATGAAAATATCTGTGATTTCTTTTGGTGGCAGAGTCACAGGTATTACTCATGTAATGATGGTTTGTTTATAGGCCCAGAATAAAAGGAAATGCTACATTTTACTCAGAGGTCAGTGAAAAAGAAGATGTGATTTTCCAAGTTCGTGGACTCTCTGAGTTCTGGTTCCGAGGAAAGATCTTGAAGTCGGTGTTTGGAGTCTGAATCCCCCTTGGAGGTGTCACCCCCTTCCCCTGCCTGTCTGCATGTGCTTGGGCACGGCCCACCTTCCCTGTGCTTCTCTGAAGTTCTTCATCTGTTGAACAGGGATGAAGGTTCCTGTCTTGCCTGACTAAGGGTTTTAGTGAGGACTCATGAGATGATTCAGATGGAATGTCTTTGTAAACTGTGAAGCCCTCTGCTGCTGTGTAAGATCCTGCTATTATTAGCAGTAGTGTGAGTTCACGTTTGGCCGTCCGGCCCAGCCGGGACCAAGAGTCTCTTCCTGGACAATTCTCCCAGGATTCCTGGGAACCAGTCCATCGAGGGGAGCAGCTTTGCCTCTGAGAGGCTGCTTCCTGGAGGCTGAGCTCAAGGATTGGCAGGGGGTGGACAAAGACACACTTTGTGGACTGGGAGTGGGTGTGTGAGCAGGAGGTTCCCTGCGTAGACAGACCCTGCCTACCCTCCTGGGTGGCATGGGGAACTGAGACCAGTTCTGATCTGTCCAGGCTCTCCCTCTTTTATTTTTATTTAGAGACAGGGGTCTCACTTTGTCACTCAGCCTGGAGTGCAGTGGTGCGGTCATGGCTTACAGCAGCCTGGAACTCCTGGGCTCAAGTGATCCTCCTGCCTCAGCCTCCTGAGTAGCTGGGGACTACAGATATGCCTACCTTAGTTTTTTTTATTTTTAATTTTTTCATAGAGATGGAGACTCGCTGTGTTGCCGAGGATGGTCTTGAACTCCTGTCTTCCTAACTCTTTGCAGCTGGCCTGGAGTTGTGGACTGGGCAGGACAGACACTATACTTTTTTTTTTTTTTTTTGAGTCAGACTCTCACTTGGTCACTCAGGCTGGAGTGTAGTGGTGTGATCCTTGCTTATTGCAGCCTCAACCTCCCAAGCTCAAGTGATCCTCCTGCCACAGCCTCCTGAGTATCTGAGGCTACACCACCACACCTGGCTAATTTTTAAATGTTTTATGGAGATAGGGTCTCGCTGTGTTGTCCAGGCTGGTCTCGAATTCCTGAGCTCAAGGGATCCTCCCTCTTTGGCCCCCCAAAGTGTTGTAATTATAGGCGTGAGCCACCATGCTTGGCCCCATACTCATTCTTTAATTCCTACATCTACCCGTAGGCAGTGACAGGTACCTGCTCTGTACCACATCCTGCCCTGGGTGATGCTGGGGACTAGACACAAACCAGCCCCTGCCCTTCTCCCTAGCTCTTGGGGAAGACTGACTTGAAAACAGACAAATACAACTTAAAACTACCAGCACAAGCAACCGTAGACCTCAGAGTATGGTGTTTGAATCAAATTGAGGGGAGGAAATGTTCTAGAAGCATGAGACAGTCAGGAGTCAGCCTGGCAAAGGCCATTCTAGCAAAGGGAATAGCTGAAGAAATGGGAAGAGCACAGTTATGACAATACTGGCCCAGGGCCACATGGCTTGTTTGGAATCCAGCCCCACAGGTCCCTTGCGTAAGCAGCTCTGTGAAGCTTCTGAGCCTCGGTTTCCTCGTCTGCAAAATAGGAACATTTTCAGCATCTACCTCACAGGGTTGGTAAGAGGATTAAACTGTCAACTGTTAATACACGCACTGCCTGTGCTGGGGCCTGGAAATTAGTGACGCTCCTAATAGGTGGCAGCCAATTTTTGTTTTTTTGAGATGGAATCTCTCGCTGTCACCCAGGCTGGAGTGCAATGGTGCAATCTCAGCTCACTGCAACCTCCGCCTCAAGGGTTCAAGCGATTCTCCTGCCTCAGCCTCCCGAGTAGCTGGGATTGCAGGCACGCACCACCACACCCGGCTATTTTTTTTTTTAATTTTTTGTAGAGATGGGGTTTCATCATGTTGGTCAGGCTAATCTCGAACCCCTGACCTCAGATAATCCATTCGCCTCGGCCTCCCAAAGTCCTGGGATTACAGACATGAGCCACTGTGCCCAGCCAATGGGAGCCGTTTTTTGTTTGTTTGTTTGTATTTTTAAGAGATGGGGTTTCTCCACGTTGGTCAGTCTGGTCTCGAACTGCCAACCTCAGCTGATCTGCCCGCCTCAGCCTCCCACAGTGCTGGGATTACAGGTATGAGCCGCCACGCCCGGCCAATGGTAGCCATTTTTAAAGTCACTGCCTATCTGGATGCTGGAGGGCTGGAGTAAGGTGGGAGAAGGGAGGAGACCCGGGCTGGCTCAGGGCCACCTAAGGGGACTTGGACCTCATGCAGAAGCTGGTGAGAAATGGTGGAAGACATAGAAAGCCATCTGCCTTCTTCAGGTTTTCTCCAATAAGCAGCTATTAACTGTGTAATCAGAGCAAAAAAGCATTCTCTAGAAAGGGAAGCACTGCCTATCCTGGCAGCAGTGTGGATGCCCTGCTCCCCCATCCTCCCCCATGGTCCTATTCCCTGTTTCCAGTCCAGGTTAAAAAATCTGGGTTAGCTTCAAGAGTAGCCTTTAAGAAGAAGGGGTTGGCCGGGTGCGGTGGCTCACGCCTGTAATCCCAGCACTTTGGGAGGCCGAGGCGGGTGAATCATGAGGTCAAGAGATCGAGACCATCCTGGTCAACATGGTGAAACCCCGTCTCTACTAAAAATACAAAAATTAGCTGGGCATGGTGGTGCCTGCCTGTAGTTCCAGCTACTTGGGAGGCTGAGGCAGGAGAATTGCTTGAACCCAGAAGGTGAAGGTTGCAGTGAGCTGAGATCGTGCCATTGCACTCCAGTCTGGGTAACAACAGTGAAACTCCATCTCAAAAAAAAAGAAGAAGAAGGGGTCAACTTGAAAGAGGTGGCCAGGCTGTGGTGGGCCTGAGGGTCAGGGGCCCCAAGGCTCTGAGGTGGGCACTACCAGGCACTACGCCCTTTTGTTGTCTCGCAGAGGATGAGGCTTAGGGTTTTCCTGCTGGTGTTGGGGGGATTTCTTTTTTCTTTCTTTTTTTTTTGCGACGGGCTCACTGTGTCGCCCAAGCCGGAGTGTAATGGCGCTATCTCAGCACACTGCACCTGTGCCTCCTGGGTTCAAGCAATTCTCTTGCTTCAGCCTCCCAAGTAGCTGGGATTACAGGCACAAGCCACCACATTGGCTAATTTTTGTACTTTTAATAGAAACAGCGTTTCACCATGTCTGCAACCTTGTTCTATAGCCACAAGGCCCACTGAGTCCAGCGGAGCTGGGCCTCTCCTGCACCCCATCCACACAGTGAGGGGGTCTGGGAGCTAGCTGGGAGAGGCTCTTCAGAAGCACTGAGCTGTCTGTGAAGGAGTTGGGAAGCCTGTGATCCCCACTCCCACCCCCAGGGCCCATCACCCCCAGCTCCTTCAGTTGGATCTGTCACTGGAGCTCTCCTGGGATGGGGGCCAGACTGCATGAGCCCCAGAGCATTCTTAGGCACCCTGAGGACTGTGAACTGCTGGAGCCTGCCCTCTGGGTCCCCTCTCCAAGCCCCAGAAGCCCCTCTCTTAGCCCCGCCTGGACCCCAAAAGCTCAGTGCCCCTGCCTAAGCCCTGCATTCACCAGCCTCTCCCGCCCACGTCCCTGCAGACCCAGCGCTGGGCCACAAGCCTGCCTTTGTCAACTCACCCTCTCATGTGGGGCCATGCCAGTGGGGCTGACGGGCATTCTGCCTGCAGCTGGGACTAGCCCCCGGGGAGGCCTAGGCCCCCCTGGAGAGACGGAACTGGCATGAATGCAACATCTTTCGCTGTCACAGATTGACTGTGGTGAAGGGCAGGCCCTGGGGAGACAGCTGCTCATGTGAGAACTGTCATTCATTCATTCACTTATTCAAGGGATGCTTACAGAGGTGCTGCTCTGTCAGGCCCTGGCCTGGGAACTTGACGCTTGCCCTTTTATGGGGTAAAGAAACTAGAAGAAAATGCCCCACATCAGAACCCCTTGAGGGCTCACCATAGGAGTTTCTGATTCAGCAAGTCTGGGTTGGGACATGAGAATTTCTCACAAATTCACCAGTGATGTTGATGCTACTGGCCTAGAAACTGTACTCTGAGAACCACACTGTATTCAGATACTGGAATTATGCATGGATTATATTTTTTCTTTTTTGAGACAGAATCTTGCTCTGTTGCTCTGAGTGGAGTGCAGTGGTATGATATCAGCTCACTGCAACCTCTGTTTCCTGGGTTCAAGCAATTCTGCCTCAGTAGCTGGGATTACAGGCACCTGCCACCACACCTGACTAATTCTGTATTTTTACTAGAGACAGGGTTTCACCAAGATGTCCAGGCTGGTCTCAAACTCCTGACCTCAAATGATCCACCAGCCTTGGCCTCCCAAAGTATTGGGATTACAAGCGTGAGCCACTGCGCCCGGCCTGTTTTCTCTATTTTCTTTCTTTCTTTCTTTTTGAGATGGAGTTTTGCTCTTGTTGCCCAGGCTGGAGTGCAATGGCACAATACTGGCTCACCGCAACCTCCACCTCCCAGGTTCAAGTGATTTTCCTGCTTCAGCCTCCCGAGTAGCTGGGATTACAGGCATGCACCACCACACCCAGCTAATTTTGTATTTTTAGTAGAGATGGGGTTTATTCATGTTGGTCAGGGTGGTCTTGAACTTATGACCTCAGGTGATCTGCCCATCTTGGCCTCCCAAAGTGCTGGGATTACAGACATGAGCCACTGCGCCTGGCCTGTTTTCTCTATTTTCAAAACTGTCTCTATGGTCATGTTTTACATTTTTTGGTTTCTTAGAGGCAGGTGCCTGTTGCCCAGGCTGGAGTGCAGTGTTGCAATCATATTTCAATGTAACCTCAACCTCCTGGGCTCAAACAATCCTCCCATCCCAGCCTCCCAAGTAGCTGGAGCCACAGGTGCAGCACCAGGCCAGTCAAATTTATTTATTATTATTTGTAGAGATGAGGTTTTACTATGTTGCTCAGGCTGGTCTTGAAGTCCTGGGCTCAAGTGATCCTCCTGCCTCAACCTCTCAAAGTGCTGGGGTTACAGGAGGGAGCCACTGTGCCCGGCCAGTGCTTTATTTATTTTTAAAAATAGAGATGAGGTCTCACTATGTTGCCCAGACTGGTCTCAAACTTTTGGCCTCAACTGATCCTCCTATCTCGGCCTCCCAAAGTGCTAGGATTACTGGTGTAAGTCAGTGCACCCAGCTGGTTTTATAAACAAGAAAATCAGTTCCTTAAAAGTTAAAATGTCATTTCCAAAAATGACTCTCATGATCTGGATGTGATCTTTTTTTTTTTTTTTTTTTTTTGAGACGGAGTTTTGCTCTTGTTACCCAGGCTGGAGTGCAATGGCGCGATCTCGGCTCACCGCAATCTCCGCCTCCTGGGTTCAGGCAATTCTCCTGCCTCAGCCTCCCGAGCAGCTGGGATCACAGGCACGCACCACCGTGCCCAGCTAATTTTTTTGTAATTTTAGTAGAGACGGGGTTTCACCATGTTGACCAAGATGGTCTCGATCTGTTGACCTCGTGATCCACCCGCCTCGGCCTCCCAAAGTGCTGGGATTACAGGCTTGAGCCACCGCGCCCGGCCCTGGGTGTGATCTTATGTGAGAGATGTCACCTCCCATGATCTAAATGTCATGCATCTAATGTAGCCCAGCATTGTAAGCTTGTGTGCATTTCCCCTTCGTTCATCCTGAGCTTGGGGTCCACTTAGACCCCCATAGCCTTTCCATCACCATATCCTGTCATTTTAACTTTCTAGAGAGGTGCTGGTAACCAGCATGACTAGGATTTGAACACAGATCATCTGGATGCTGGCCTAGCCTGGATTTAGCCAACTGGTTTGCACTTCCTGAGTGCTCTTTCCTTCATGCTTCCCTCTTAGGCTGCCTGAAACAGCGCAGGGATCCCTCACTTCCTCATTTCTTTAACTGGTGTGATCATTGACTGTTCCACTTCCTCCTCTCCACTCTGGTTCTTTCCCTGTGGTGTGCTGGTGGGGTGGTGACTCTGTGTGTCTATGAGGATGAAGGTGGGGGTGGAGGGGCTGGCGAAATGACTGTTCCTCTGCAACCCCAGGAGTCAAACCCATGGGCCAGAAAACCTCCCGAACTTCACGATGCTGAGAACTGGCCTGGAGGGTAGGGCTCCCTAACCCTGACCCTGAATTAAATTCATCCAGCCTCAGGGGGCGCTGGCAACCCTAGCCATACCCCCTTCCCCACAGGGAGCCATCCTACCACGCTGACCATTGGAAGTGCAGACCTCACCTCTGGGCAGGCAGGAGTGAAGACAGAGACCCCCCCCATATTTGTTCCTTTCCCAGGCTTAAGGCCAGATCGGCCTTCCTGCTAGCCCCAGCAGGAGTGTGGTGAGGGGTGCTCCGTTAGAAGCCAGAGGTGTCTCTCTAACGGGGGCAGAGTAGACACTCCCTCCTTGCAGTGGCAGCATGAGGAGGGAGGAATACGAGACCCCACTTCCCAGTCCCTTCCTTTCCATTTTCCTTGGGGAATGGGGGTAGGGAAGGCTGAGGAATCTTGCTCTCCAGATCTGCCCTCTCCAGGGCCTGCAGAGGCCTTTTTGCCCCTTCGACCCCCCATCCCTGCTTCCATCAACGCCATCCTTAGTCCTTTCTCTGGCTCTTCAGGGATGCCTTTAGCAGGTCATTCATCCCTGGTGACTCAGTGTCTCTTTATTTTATTTTATTTTATTTTTGAGACAGTCTCACTCTGCTGCCAGTTTGGAGTGAAGTGGTACCATCTCGGTTCACTGCAACCTCCGCCTCCTGTGTTCAAGCAATTCTCTTGCCTCAGTCTCCCGAGTAGCTGGGACTACAGGTGCATGCCACCACACCCAGCTAATTTTTGTATTTTTAGTAGAGACGGGGTTTCACCATTTTGGCCAGGATGGCCTCAATCTCTTGACCTTGTGATTTACCTGCCTCAGCCTCCCAGAGTGCTGGGATTACAGGCGTGAGCCACCACTCCCAGCTTTATTTATTTATTTATTTATAGATAGAGTCTCCCTCTGGGAATGCAGTGGTGCAATCTCAGCTCACTGCAACCTCCGCCTCCCAGGTTCAAACGATTCTCCTGCTTCAGCCTCCCAAGTAGCTAGAATTACAGACATGCGCCACATTACGCCTGGCTAATTTTTGTATTTTTAGTAGAGACAGAGTTTCATCATGTTGACCAGGCTGGTCTTGAACTCCTGGTCTCAGGTGATCTGCCAGTTTTGGCTTCGCAAAGTGCTGGGATTATAGGTGTGAGCCACCACACCTGGCCAGTTTTCCCTTCTTAATAGACATACAATCTTATTTAAATCATTCAGTCACACTTAGCCATGGTATTATCATTCCCGTTTGTGACTGGGTTTTCACATTTGTACGAGACATAATAAACACGCATTTCTTCTGCGTAATTCTACTTCCCTCCCCCCTTACACTTAGTATCTAACGATTGTTGCACATTGGTTTGTCTTTTTTGTTATTTTTGAACCAAACTGAACATACATGCATCCATTCTGTTAATGTTTGTTGGGAGCCTGCTAAGCCAGATGGGGTGACCTCTAGGCACTCACGGTTTGACTGGGAGACAAACTATTAAACATAGAACTGCAGATTTGCTAATAATGATCACAAAGGAGAAGTGAGGAACTGCCGGAAGCTGATGACAGCAGTAGCAGAAGCTGCCTTGAAGAAGTAAGGTCATACTGTTACCCTCTCTGCCTAAAACCCAAACCCCGGCCGGGCATGGTGGCTTATGCCTGTAATCCCAGCACTTTGGGAGGCTGAGGTGGGCAGATTGCTTGAGCTCAGGAGTTTGTGACCAGCCTGGGCAACATGGCAAAACCCTGTCTCTATAAAAACAAACAAACAAAAATTTGCCTGACGTGGGGTTGTATGCCTGTGGTCCCAATGACTTGAGAGGCTAAGGTGGGAGGGTGGCTTGAGCCTGGGAGGCAGAGGTTGCAGTGAGCTAAGAATGTGCCACTGCACTCCAGCCTGGGTAACAGAGTGAGACCCTGTCTCAAAACAAACACTGAACCCAGATTCTGCTTGGCCCTTCGAAGCCCCAGGTGGCTGACTCCTGTCAGTATCCTCAGCCTCAACCCAGTAGCTGCCCTGGCCTCCTTGTTGTACCTTGACACGCCAAGCTCTTTCTTGCCTCTGAGCCTTGGCACACACTGTTCCCTCTGCCTGGTATGACCTCTCCCTGGCTTTTTTGCATGGCTGTTCCTTCTTGTCTCAGCTCAAATGTCTCTTTTGTAGAGACAGCCTCCCTCATCATGTCCCCTAACATAGCAGCCTCCCTCATCACTCTATCATATGATTCACGTTGTTTGATTTGGTTTTGGTTTTGTTTTTATTAGCGCTTAAAGTATCTGAGTTTTTTTGTTTTTTTTTTCCCCCTTGGAGACAGGGTCTCACTCTGTCACCCAGGCTGGAGTACAATGGTGCAGTCTAGGCTCATTGCAACCTCTGCCTCCTGTGTTCAAGTGATTCTCATGCGTCAGCCTCCCGAGTAGCTGGAATTACAGGTGTGCACCACCACACCTGGCTCTTTTTTTTTCTTCTTTTCTTTTTTGTATTTTTAGTACAGACAGGGTTTCAACATGTTGGCCAGGCTGGTCTTGAACTCCTGACCTCAAATGATCTGCCCACCACGGCCTCCCAAAGTGCCAGGATTACAGGTGTGAGCTACCACACCTAGCTGGTGTTTTTTGTTATTATTATTTGCTGGTTTACTGTGTATCTTCCCCATGAAGCTTGGGGCTCCATACAGAATATATAGAAGGGGCTGGACCCACTGTCCCTCCCAGCCCCTGCACTTAGCACAGGGCCTAGTACATACATCGTTGATGCTCATCCATATTTCTTAAATGGCCTCTCCTGCTTCCCCAGTGTGTTAGTGTCCTGTTGCTTTTGTAACAAATTTAGTGGCTTAAAAGAACACCAGGTTATTATCTTCTGGTCCTAGAGGTCAGAGCCTAGAAATCAAGGTCGGGGCAGGGCTGCATTCCTCAGGAAGGCTCCAGGGGAGAATCCTTTTCCTTGCCTTCTAGCGGCAGCCCCTCCTCCATCATCAAAGCATCTCCAGCCCCTGCTTCTGTTTCCCTGTCTTGGGATCCTTAATTTACTCATATTTGCAAAGTCCCTTTTGCCATGTAAGATGACCTGCACAGATTCTGGGACTGTGAACACGGGTATCTTTGGAGGTCTGCCCTTCAGCCTCCAACATCCAGGTCCCCTGTAGTGCCTTGTTCAGCACTGGGTGTGGCTGGCACTCAGGCTTCCTAGGTGCTACTGTGAATCCAGTGACCTGACCCTTTCTTCCCTCTGCAGGACGAGATTGAGGAGCTGCGGGCCGAGATGCTGGAGATGCGGGATGTCTATATGGAGGAGGACGTGTATCAGCTGCAGGAGCTGCGGCAGCAGCTGGACCAGGCCAGCAAGACCTGCCGCATCCTGCAGTACCGGCTGCGCAAAGCTGAGCGCCGCAGTCTGCGTGCTGCCCAGACTGGCCAGGTGGACGGCGAGCTTATCCGTGGTCTGGAGCAGGATGTCAAGGTCAGCCCGGGGGTCTCCCCCAACCCTCTTGGGTGCCCTTGTTGCTGGGATGGAACCACAGTCTAATGGGGCCCAGGTTGGCCTTGCATCTCACTTCTGTGTCCGTGGCCAAGTTCTACCACCTCTGTGGGCCTCAGTTTCCTCATCTAAGTAGGAATTCCTGGTGAACTCACAGGCCTTCTATCAAGGGTGCCCCAAAGTGATATCATAATATGAGTACTTCCTTCTAGCAGCAGCTACGGTTTTTGTTTTTGTTCTCATTTTTTGAGATGGAGTTTCTCTCTTGTTGCCTGGGCTAGAATGCAGTGCGTGATCTTGGCTCACTGCAACCTCTGCCTCCCGGGTTCAAGCGATTCTCCTGCCTCAGCCTCCTGAGTAGCTGGGATTATAGGCGCCTGCCCCCACGCCTGGCAAATTTTTGTATTTTTAAAAGAGATGGCTTTCACCATGTTGGCCAGTCTGGTCTTGAACTCCTGACCTCAAATGATCCACCTGCCTCGGCCTCCCAGGCGTAAGCTACCTTGCCTGGCTGAGCAGCTACTGTTTACTGAGTATCAACCACACACCTAGTGCTGGGCTCCAGTGTGTCCCTGTACTGTTCCATGGAGGTTTGTTTTTCTTCTTTTTTTAGAGAAAAGGTCTGGCTCTGTGGTCTAGGCATCAGGCAGTAATGTGACCTTAGCTCACTCAAGCCTCCACCTCCTGGGCTCAAGGGATCCCCCCCCACCTCAGCCTCCTGAGTAGCTAGGACTACAGGTGCACACCACCACGCCTGGGTAATTTTTCTATTTTTTGTAGAGATAGGGTTTCATTCTGTTGCCCATGCTAGTCTCAAACTCCTGGGCTCAAGTGATACTCCTGCCTTGGCCTCCCAAAGTGCTGGGATTACAGGCATGAGCCACTGTGCCAGGCAGAGGTTTCTTAATTACGCTAATGGAAAGTAGTGGAGGCCTGGAGTTGGTCAAGGCTGGTTTAAATCTTGACTCCAATATATCTGAATTTCATTATTTCAAAAAAGTCACCTGTTTCAGTGTCCGCGTCTGTAAAACGGGTTTGTAATCTATCTCACAAGCTTCTATGAGGGTTAAATGAAATAATGTGGGCCAGGCGCGGTGGCGCACACCTGTAATCCAGCACTTCAGGAGGCCAAGGTGGGCAGATCACCTGAGGTCAGCAGTTCAAGACCAGCCTGGCCAACATGGTGAAGCCCCATCTCCGCTAAAAATACAAAATTAGCTAGGTGTGGTGGCACACGCCTGTCGTCCCAGCTACTCAGGAGGCTGAGGCAGATGAACTGCTCGAACTTGGGAGGCCGAGGCTGCAGTGAGCAGAGATCATGCCATTGCAGTCCAGCCTGGGTGACAGAGTTAAACTCTATCTCAAAAAAAAAAAGCAGGCTGTGGTGCTAAATGCCTAGAGTCCCAGCTACTCACATGACCAAGGCCAGGAGTTCAAGGTTGCTTTGAGCTGTGATTATACCACTGCACTCCAGCCTGGGCAATAGAGCGAGACCTTGTCTATCTTAAAAAAAGAAAAAAGACCGGCCGGGCGCAGTGGCTCAAGCCTGTAATCCCAGCACTTTGGGAGGCCGAGGCGGGTGGATCACGAGGTCAAGAGATGGAGACCATCCTGATCAACATGGTAAAACTCCGTCTCTACTAAAAATACAAAAAATTAGCTGGGCATGGTGGTGCGTGCCTGTAATCCCAGCTACTCCGGAGGCTGAGGCAGGAGAATTGCCTGAACCCAGGAGGCGGAGGTTGCGGTGAGCCGAGATCATGCCATTGCACTCCAGCCTGGGAAACAAGAGTGAAACTCCGCCTCAAAAAAAAAAAAAAAGAAAAAGAAAAAAGAGAAAAATAATGAGTTAGTCTCTTAAGTTCAAAGCGTACCTCTAATTGACAAGGCAGATCCCCGGCATATTCAGATTCCAATCACTGGATTGGGAGGAGTGGGGTGGGGGTAGGGGAAAGGCAGTAGGGAAGGGATAGCTGGAGAAGCTCAGACGAAGCTGCCTTTGGGCCTACCTAGTGGAAGATTTCTGGGAGGGACCCCAAAAAAATGTCAGACTTCAGAAAAATGAGGAAGGGGCGGAGGAGAGGCTGGGACCTGGAGGAGATGCGGGCTGCGGTGCCTCGGTGGGTGGGGCCAGAGCAGCGGCAGCGGGGAGGGGGGTTGTGGGGTGTGTGGCTCGGCCGAGTCTGGGCAGAGGAGGGGCCCCTTCTGTTGGGATTTGAATTAGCCAATCAGCATCCACCTTGCCCCTTCGCTCCCTCCTCTTCCCACCCTGCAGCTGGAGCGCTGAGCTCATCTGCCGGCCTGGGGCCTGAGCTGGACAGATACCCCTGGCCACCACCCGGAGCCCCATGCGCTGGGACCATTCCGGGTTTTTGGGAGGTTATCAGAATGCTAACTTACCTTGCTTTGTCTTAGAGGGCTTGTGAGTGGGGATGGGTGGGAGCTGGCCTAGGAGGGTACCCTGGGTCTCCCCTGACTTGCTCTGCCAGCTCCTTGGCTCATGCCCTGACTGGCCCCTACCTCTTGGTGCTTCATTTTCCCCTTATGTTAAATGTGGCATTAGACCAGCTGAATATTCAAGCCTTTTGAGCTTCAGTGGTTTTATTGAGCAGAGGGGTATTGGGGAGGGGGTCATGAATGAAACCACAGGCCTCAGAGCCCCCCCAACCCCAGGCTCTCCCTCTCTGCTGGTCCTCACAATTGACAGGACCTGCAGAACCTCAGTTGGGCCTTTGCCCAGCATGAGGAGGGCAAGGTCAGGGGTGGAGAGCTGCTGTGCCACTTTTTTGCGTGTGACCTAGGGTAAGTGTCTTCACATCTCTGAGCTTGTTTCCTCATGTAGTAAATGGAGATAAGATGAGTCCCTCCCTCTAGAGATTTTTGTGAGGATAAAATGAAATAATTCAAGTGTTCAAGCGAAGAGAGTATTAAACTCTAGGTCTAACAAATAAACGTGTATTGATTGTGGTTTTCTTTTTCTTTTTTCTTTTTTTTCTTTTGAGATTAAAAAAGAAGCACTCTGTCACCCAGGCTGGAGTGCAGTGGTGTCATCTTGGCTCACTGCAACCTCTGCCTCCCGGGCTACAGCAATTTTCCTGCCTCAGCTTCCCAAGTAGCTGAGATTATAGGCACCTGCCACCACATCCGGCTAATTTTGTATTTTTAGTAGAGATAGCTTCTCCATGTTGGCCAGGCTAGTCTGAAACTCCTGACCTTAGGTGATCCACCCGCCTTGGCATCCCAAAGTGCTGGGATTACAGGTGTGAGCCACTGGGCCTGGTCTGGTTGTGGTTTTCTATTGCTCAGAAGAACTTACACGGTAAGTATAAGTTCTTCCGAGCAATAGCTCTGTAGGACTAGTAGTAGTAGACTAGTAGGACTGGTTGGTAATAGTAGACTGGTAGTCTGGGGCAAGGGGAGGGGAGGGTAGGCCAGGATCTCAGCCTCACAGGGTGAATAAAAATCACAAGGGAGGCTTGCTCATAATGCAGATTTCCAGGACCCCTCAGGACCTGAGACCGGATATGAGGGGGTCAGGTCCAGGGAATCTGGGACCTCAATTCTTATCTAAAGTGACTCCTGTGGGAAGCCAAGGACACACCAGGAGTACGCTCCCTTCCTTAGATATAGATGTTGAGGGAGATAATGTTCTGGCTTTGGGTTTAATTCCTAGGTTACCTGTGCAGGTTACTTCCCTTCTTTGAGCCTCAGTTTCCTCATCTGTAGAGTAGGAGTGGCATTCCTACCCCTCCTGGGGTTTGTAGGAGGATTCAGCCACATGGAGTCCAGAATGCTGGCCAGGAGGGTGGTCTTTTTTTTTTTTGAGGTGAAGTCTCCCTCTGTCAGCCAGGCTGGAGTGCAGCAGCCGATCACAGCTCACTGCAGCCTTGACCTCCTGGGCTCAAGGGATCCTCCTGCCTCAGCTTCCCAAGTAGCTGGTACCACAGGTACATGCCATCATGCCCTGCTAATTTTTGTATTTTTTATAGAGTTGGGGGAATCTCCCTATTTTGCTCAAGCTGGTCTTGAACTCCTGGCCTCAAGCAGTCCTCCTACCTTGAGCTCCCAAAGTATTGGAATTGCAGGCATCAACCACCATGCCCGGCTAGGGACTGCTCTTTCGTGAGAGCTCCCATCCCTTTCCCTGAGGATCAGGATGACAGAGGCCCAGGAGCCAAGGGGCCTGATGCCTAGGAGCAGGGGCTGGAGGCTGCTGGTTGCACTTGGCAAGAGCCAGGCCCAAGTGCTGTAAACAGTGACCTCATGGCTGAGTGCATTTGTTTGTGCTTTGGGGATTTGCCCTGGTTTCCGGAAGCCGCAGCTGCTGCGCCTCCCTTAGTATCTCAGCCCCCCTACCTTGAGGGTAGCTGGGAGTATCAAATGAGACAGACACGTGGGGCCCTTCAAGCGCCTGGCACAGTAAGCCCACTGTTGGAGCTTATTATTAATACTTTCACCGTTGATGTTAAAGTAATGTGTTTTCACGAGTTAAACCTATATAACAAAATCAAGCTAAGAGCGAGACCTTAGAGTTGACCCCACTCAATTTCAAACCTGGGTTCTACAGCCTTCCTAGCTGTGTGACCTTGGGAAGTGACCTTTCCTTTCTCAGCCTCAGAATGGGAATAATAAAGTGTTTCCCAGTGGGATGAAAAGCACTTGGTGAGCACCGGGGAATGTGCTACCAGATTCTGTAAATCACTTTTGAGGGCCGAGGGGGCCCAGGACCACTGAGGCTCACCGAGGAGCAGGGACAAGCCCAGGCCACAAGGCTCTTGCCTCCCAGTCTGGCTGCCTGGAGTTGAGATTTTTGTTGTTGTTTTTTGAGACAAAGTCTTGCTGTGTTACCCAGGCTGGAGTGTGGTGGCATGATCTCAGCTCACTGCAACCTCCGCCTCCTGGGTTCTAGCAATTCTGCGGCCTCAGCTTCCAGAGTAGCTGGGATTATAGGTGTGTGGGGGCTAACTTTTGTATTTTTAGGAAAGACAGTAAAGACGGGGTTTCACCATGTTGGCCAGGCTGGTCCTGAACTCCTGACTTCAAGTGATCTGCCCGTCTCAGCCTCCCAAAGTTCTGGGATTACAGACGTGAGTCACCGCACCCAGCCTGTGCTTTCTTTTGATGTAGCAGGCGTCAGGGGAGACGAGTGAATGGGAAAGGGATTCCATGGAGAATGGGGCAGAAGGGAACTGGGGAATCATGGAGGGAATGGGAGGGATGAAATCCATAGAGTTGTTCATGAACCCCAGAGGATCCAGAAATCTGCCTGGATTGTGACTTCTTGATGGGGACTGGTAGCCTCCCTAGGTGGAGGATATGATGGAGATGAGGCATCCTCGCAGGTGGAGAGGAGCTGACCCAGATGGGAGCTCATTTGAGAGCGGGAGCCCTCACCTGTAGCAACCTGATTCCTCACCCCATCCAGGACGCAGCCCTCCCTGGACAGTGGGTGGGGTTGGCATATGAGGGCAGGTGCCACTTCCTATATATATTCAGTCATTTACTCATTCATCTCTCTCCCTTTTCGCTTGTTGGACCCTTGGATTTATTTGTTTGTTCAACAAGCATTTATTAGGCATTTAGTGTGTGCCTGACCCTGCGCTACTGCTGGAACATATAGATGTGAATGAGCCCATCTATGTCTGTGGCCTTGATCTCTGCACCAGGCTCTAGTGCCTAAGCAGGATGAATGAGTGAGTGAGTGAGGAAATGAATGGAGTGTTGATCAGGATAGGGGCTTACTGGGTGACCTAGCCCCAAACTGGGGACCATGTTTAAATAACTCGTCTTGACTCACATAGCCAGTAAATGCTGGAACTGGGCTTGAATCTTGTTTTCCCATCTGCAAAGTGCTTGTTCTGATCCTAAGGGGTTACTCTCTCCACATTATGGATGAGGAAGGTCTGGTGCCCAGAGAGGCTGTGAGAGGAGCCTTATGGGCCTGCTCCGGGCTGTCCTAGGAGATCCCCAGAGGCCCAAAGAGGCAGTGGCAGTGGAGGAGGGAGAGGCCCTGCCCGGTTTCCTTTCTGATCCTTGTTTTTCCTGGCTTGCCTCATACACTGCCAAGGGGTCCATGCCGAGCTGGGCTTGGGCCCAGGCAGAGGACAGAGCCAGGGAGGGCCCTCTTCCCTTCCGGCAGGGAGGAGGCACCATAGTCATTTCCGAGACCAGCAGGCACGGGGCGCTGGGCTCTCTGCCCCACATGGAGTTCCTGCTGGTGAAACCCTGGCACCCCTGGGAGACTCTGGGCTATACTGGCCCCTCAGCCAAACCCCCAGGGCTCCCAGCCCAGCTCTGCCCACACTGGCTTTGCGTGACCCTGAGTGTGTTACTTCTGCTCTGAGCTCCAGTTTCCTTGTAAAATGGGTATAGGATTGGGGTGAAGATGGGTGAGTTTGTCATGCAGTAGGTATTCACCAAACAGTAGTTCCCAGCCTACGCAAAGATGGAGGCTGGTTGCAATCTCCCAGCTCAAAAGGGCCTTCCTTCCTCATCCCTGTAGGCCTCCTTTCCTGGCGTCCCTCAAGCAGCTAGCAGGGGACAGAACAGAGGGAATCTGCCGGGAATGGGATGCTGTTGCTGCAGAGTCCTGGACCAGGATCGGAGATTGCAGCTCCTCTAGCTTCTTTCTGTAGGGATGACTTGGACACCTTCCCGGCCTTTGTCATTTTGGGTCTGTTCTACATCCTGGACAACTAGAAATAGGTCTCAGGGCCACACTGTGACCTCCAGCCATCATGCCCTTCTCTGGGTTTCAGCTCCTTGGAGCAGCAGACACCACTCACCCAGAACTCACTGTGTGCAGGCCCCAGGCCAAGGCTTTTGTCTAATAGCTGGTTCAGTTACCCTGTCCAGCCCGTACGGTTGATCCTGTTACTACTGCGTTCATTTTATAGATGAGGAGACTGAGGCACAGAGAGGGAAAGTGGCTTGCCCAGGACCACATGCTGGTCACTGGCAGAGATGGGATTCAGTGGTCTAGGGCCCATCTTGCTCTGGGTTTCCACTGCAGCTCAATCCCGTTTTTTTTTTTTTTTTTTTTGTTCTGAGGAGTCAGGGTCTCACTCTGTTGCCCAGGCTGGAGTACAGTGGCATAATCATAGCTCACTACAGCCTTGAATCCAGGGCCCAAGTGGTTCTTCCATCTCAGCTTCCTGAGTAGCTAGGACTGTAGGTGTGTGCCACCATGCCAAGCTAACTTGTTTTTTTGTGGAGGTGGGGTCTTACTATGTTGCCCAGGCAGATTGAACTACCATGTCCAGTCCCTCAAAGTGTTGGGATTACAGATGCAAGCCACTGCATCTGGCTCCTCAGTCCCCTCCCATCTATTAAACTCATCTTAAAAGATGAGCTTCTGGCCCTCCCACATGCTTTTGTGAGGACTGGGCAAGAGGGTGGCTGGGAGGGCTTTGGAAATGTTAAGAGCCCAAGTAGCCAGGCACAGTGGCTCATGCCTGTAATCTCAGCTATTTGGGAGGCTGAGGCAGGAGGACCACTTGAAGCCAGAAGTTCAAGACTGTCCTGGACCATATAGTGAGACCCTGTTTCTTATTATTTGTTTATTTATTATTATTTTTTGAGATGGAGTTTCCCTCTTGTTGCCCAGGCTGCAGTGCAGTGGCATGATCTCGGTCACTGCAACCTCCACCTCCCAGGTTCAAGCAGTTCTCCTGTCTTATCCTCCCACGTAGTTGGAATTACAGGCATCTGCCAGGATGACATGCCCAGCTAATTTTTGTTTTTTGGGTTTTGGGTTCTTTTTGAGATGGATTCTCACTCTGATGCCCAGTCCAGAGTGTAGTAGCGTGATCTTGGCTCACTGCAACCTCCACCTCCTAGATTCAAGCGATTCTCCTGCCTCAGCCTCCTGAGTAGCTGGGACTACAGGCGCGGGCCACCATGGCCTGCTAATTTTTTGTATTTTTAGTAGAGACAGCATTTCACCATATTGGCCAGGCTGGTCTCAAACTCCTGACCTCATGATCTGCCTGCCTCAGCCTCCCAAAATGCTGGGATTACAGATGTGAGCCACTGCGCCTGGCCAAGATCATTTCTACAAAAAAAATGCAAAAATTACCTAGGTGTGGTTATGCATACCCGTAGTCCCAGCTACTCAGGAAGCTGAGATGAGAGGATTACTTGAGCCCTGGAGTTCAAGCCTGCGGTGAGCCGTGATTGCACCACTGAACTCCAGCCTGGGAGACATAGCGAGACCCTATCTCAAAAAAAAAAAAAAAAGCCCCAGGGAAATGAAAAGGCATTTCTGAGAACAGGGTGTTCTCAGCTTTTTGGGGCTGTACCATGATACAGACACTGGGAGCTCGTGGTGCCTGGGGTTTGGGTTTTGGTTCTACTGCTTTCCTCATGAGTTTTTTGGTCTCTTCATGCCTCAGTTTGCTGGTTTGCAGCATGACAGTGATGGGATAGGAACCTGCCTGTCTCTGGGGTTGCTCTGCTGCCAGAGTCGGGTGGTCAGTGGGCCTCGCAGTGGGGACTCTCGTCGGCTTACTCACATCCTTCTGTCTCCCTGCACAGGTCTCTAAGGACATCTCCATGAGGCTGCATAAGGAGCTTGAGGTGGTGGAGAAGAAACGGGCACGGCTGGAGGAGGAGAATGAGGAGCTTCGGCAGCGGCTCATCGAGACTGAGCTGGCGAAGCAGGTGCTGCAGACAGAGCTGGAGCGGCCAAGAGAGGTGAGGGCTTCGTGCATCCAGCAGGGCCAGTCTAGGGCAGGCGGGCCCATGTAAACCCCCCAAACCAGTGTCTCTGTGAACCTCTGCTTGTGGGAAATGGGTAGCTTATGTCTCCTTGGCAAGGTTGTTTATTCATTCATCCTCCAGCATGTATTTCCTGAGCACCTGCTGTGTAAATTGTGTGTGGGGCACTAAGGTTATAAGGGGAACAAAATATACTCAGTTTCTGTCCTCAGGGAGCTCACAGGCTAACAAGAGAGTTCATCAAAGAACCATAGCCGCTGTGGGAGGATTAACTGAGAAAACATGCAACAGTGTCAGGCATGGGGTTCAGCCTCTGTGCCTCAGTTTCCTTACCTATAAAATGGAGCAGTGGTGCCCTGAGTCATTGTGAGGACCAACACAAATAACGCATGTGGAATGGCTGCAAGAGACTGCCAGGTCTGGCCCGGTGCTGTGGTTCACGCCTGTAATCCCATCACTTAGGGCGGTCGAGGCAGGCAGATCACGAGGTCAGGAATTCAGGACCAGCCTCACCAACATGCTGAAACCCCAAATCTACTAAAAAGACAAAAGTTAGCCGTGCATGATGGTGGGCACCTGTAATTCCATCTACTTGGGAGGCTGAGGCAGAGAATTGCTTGAACCAGGAGCTGGAAGTTGCAGTGAGCTGAGATGGCACCACTGCACTTCAGCCTGGGTGACAGAGCAAGACTCTGTCTCAGAGACACACAAAAAGACTGCCAGGTCCTGCCATTTGGTGTGAAGTGTGAAGTCAGTGCTGGGGCTGGGTCTCAGGCCACCGTCTCTGGGGTACTAGGTGCTTCTTGAATGTGACCCCTGGACACCATCCTGTCTCTTTGCTCATGCCAGTTCCTCCTCCTGGCAGACCTTCTCCTCTTGTGTGTTGGGTATACAGTGTGTTATACGCCCTGCTTGACAGTTTATCTCAAACATTTTCATGCCAACAAGGTTGCAGTCATGCCCATTTTGTGGATGACCAAACAGCCCCTGGAGAGGGAGGGATCACCTCAAGGTTATGCAGGGCTCAAGGGGTTCTGCAGAATGCAGACTGGAAGCCATCAGCCCAGGTGTCCCTTAAAGGCTGGAATCCCCCATTTCAGGGGTCTGTGTTCTAAAAGGCCTGGGGTGGCTTCTGGCCCTAGAGGCAGAGCCAGGCCTTAGCTCTCTGGCTGCTGATGAGCTCTGAGGATCTACTAGGGCACACTCCTTGCTATTGGCACTGCCTGCCTGCCTCCCCTGAGGGCAAGCCTGTCAGTGTCCCTAGACTGAGACACCACAGCCCGAGGCCAGAACCTTCCTCCAGCCATCCTTCCCACTGGGCGTGTTGGCGTGATGTGCCAATGCCCTCTCAGTGTGCAGGGAGAGGAGGTGTCTGCTGCCAAGCGTGGCTAGCCCCCTCCCTTCATACAGCTGCCTGCCTGCCATGGACTGGCCCATAACACAGAGCACCATCTTCACACCATCTTGCTGCTGCCACCCTTGATAGTGAAAAGGGGAGACAATTTCTGAAAGCACTTTAAGCTCATGGTACAAATGATGAAACTGAGGCCCCAAGAGGAACAGCTTGCCTGAGTTCACCCAGCCTCTCCTTAGCAGAGATGCGGCTGGAACCGTAAAGCCACTTCCCCTCTCTAAGTCTCAGTTTCTTTATATGTGACATCAGGATAAGCAAACAAACAAATGAACAAAAGCCTGCATGGTGGCTCACACCTGTAATCCCAGCACTTTGGGAGGCCAAGGTGGGCAGATCTCCAGCCTGCCAGCCCAGCACAGTTTGAGGCCAGAACAGTCCTCCAGCCATCCTTCACACTGGGCGTGTAGGACTTGAGACCAGCCTGGCCTACATAGCAAAGCCCTGTCTCTCTAAAGAATGCAAAAGTTAGCTGGGTGTGGTGGTACCTACCTGTAGTCCCAGTTACTCAGGAGGTGGAGGTTGCAGTGAGGTGAGATCATACGGCTACACTCCATCCTGGGAGATAAAGCAAGGCCCTGTCTCAAAAAAAAAAAAAAAAAAGGTGGGGGAGAGCCAAGTGCAGTGGCTCATGCCTGTAATCCCAGCACTTTCGGAGGCCGAGGTGGGTGGATCACCTGAGGTCAGGAATTCGAGACCAGGCTAGCCAACATGGTGAAACACCATATCTATTAAAAATACAAAAAAAAAAAAAAAATGGTTAACTGGTTGTAGTGGTGACCATCTGAGGCAGGGGAATCGCTTGAACCTGGGAGGTGGAGTTTGCAGTGAGCTGAGATCGCACCACTGCACTCTAGCCTGGTGAGAGTGAGACTCTGTCTCAAAAAAAAAATGTACAATTCAGTGATTTTTTAATCACTGTGGTGTGTAGTTGTCACCATTATCGAATTCCAGAACATTTCCATGGCCCCAAAAAGTAACCTCATACCTGTGAACAGTCACTCCCCACCTGTAATCCCAGCTACTTGGGAGGCTGAGGAAGAATTGCTTGACACTGGGAGCCAGAGGTTGCAGTGAACTGAGATCACGCCATTGCACTCACTAGGTGCAAGAGCGAAATTCCTATCTCCAATAAATAAATAAGACAACAGGATGATATCCAGCCTATGAGGTTGTTTGGGATCATTAGTAAGGTTATATAACCATAAAGAAATTAAAAAGAATTAGATAGTATGGCAGTTCCTCAAAAATTAAACATAGAGCAATCATATGATCCAGCAATCTCACTTCTGGTTATGTCCCCAAGTGAAAGCAGAGACTCAAAGAGATATTTACTCAACCGTGTTCATAGCAGCGTAACTCAAAATAGCCAGAGGGTAGAAGCAACCCAAATGTTCATCAGCGGATGAATGGATAAACAAAATGTGGGATATATGAATAATGGAAAACTAGTAACCTTAAGAAGGAATGAGGCTGGGTGTAGTGGCTCATGCTTGTAATCCCAGCACTCTTGAGAGGCAGAGGCGGGCACATTGGTTGGGGCCAGGAGTTTAAGACCAGCCTGAGCAACATGGCGAAAACCCGTCTCTACAAAAAATACAAAATTTAGCAAGGCGTGGTGGTGCATGCCTCTAGTCCCAGCTACTAGGGAGGTTGAGGTGGGAGGATTGCTTGAGCCCAACAGGTTACAGGTTGAGGCTACAGTGAGCTCTGATGGTGCCACTGGACTCCAGCCTGGGCTATAGTGTGAAACCCTGAACCAAGAGGGAGAGGAAGAGGGCGCGGGGAAAAGAAAAGAAAAAAGAAAATATTTGGAATTTAACTGTGAAAGTTTAAATGAGTTCAAGCTTGTTAAGAGCCCTTTTGTGGTGCCTGGAACAGAGTAGGTGCTCAAGAAACACCGGCTCCCATCCCTCTGCGGCTGGTGTCAGTGAGGCTGGTCTAGCCCTCTTCACGTGCCCCATGGCGTCTCAGGCTTGTGCGCAGGAGGCAGAAGCCTGTGTTTATTTGCTGTTTATCCTGTCCCTCCTCCCTCTTTCCTGACATGGTTTCTATGGAGATGAGGGTCCCTGAGCAATTCTTCCTCAGTCCCGTCATCAAGATCTGCCGTTGCTATCCTGACAGGCTGCCGAGGCGGTGCTGTCACCCGGCTGGGAACAGGAGCCCCTGGCCTAAGCTGATGTGGTTACCATGGAGACAGCTCTCCGCTAGAGAAAGGGGAGGTGGCAGGCCCTGGCTAAGGGCTGCAGTGGCACTGTTGCCCAGCTACCCTCTCTTCCAGCGTCACACGCCTCCTTGTGTTTTAGGCACAAAGCCAATATGAGTGTTGACGTGATCTGTTATGGTATAGCTGCTGTGTCTGAGCCCTCACTCTGTGCCAGGCACCACACAGCACATTGTTTAACACTCCAATAGCCTTCCCACGGGCACAGTGTGGTTGTCTTGTTATAAGGTGCCACTATTTCTTGGCAATTTTTAAATCACAATTTAATTCCCATGTCACACAATTCACCATTTGGAAGTGGACAGTTCAGACCAGGCACAGTGGCTCACGCCTGTAATCCCAGCACTTTGGGAGGCTGAGGTATGCAGATCATGAGGTCAGGAGATTGAGACCATCCTGGCCAACAGGGTGAAACCCCGTCTGCACTAAAATACAGAAAATGAGCCAGGTGTGGTGGCACATGCCTCTGCGTCTGCCTCTCAGTGCTGGGATTACAAGCATGAGCCACTACACCCAGCCTCATTCCTTCTTAAGGTTACTAGTTTTCCATTATTCATATATCCCAGCTACTCGGGAGGCTGAGGCAGGGGAATTGCTTGCACCCAGGAAGTGGAGGTTGCAACGAGCTGAGATCATGCCACTTCACTCCAGCCTGGTGACAGAGTGAGACTCAGTCTCAAAAAAAAAAGTGTACAATTCAGTGATTTTTTTTTTCCTCTGTCACTCTTAGGATAGGCTTAAGTTACTAATTCAGTGATTTTTAGTATATTCATGATGTTGTGTCGCTGTCACCATTATCTAGTTCCAGAGCATTTCCATGGCCCCAAAAAGTAACCTCATACCTGTGATCAGTCACTCCCCATTCCCCCTTTCCCTCCTGCCCCTGGCAACCACTCATCTGCTTTCTTTCTCTACAATTTGCCTGTTCTGGACACATCATCCAAATGGAGTGTTTGGTGACTGGCTTCTGTTCCTTAGCATCAGGGCTTTTTTTGTTTTGTTTTGTTTTGGATGGAGTCTCGCTCTGTCACCCAGGCTGGAGTGTGGTGGCACGATCTCGGCTCACTGTAACCTCTGCCTCCCGGGTTCAGGCAGTTCTCTGCCTCAGCCTCCCGAATAGCTGGGACTACAGGCACTTGACACCATAATCTAGCTAATTTTTGTATTTTTAGTAGAGATGGGGTTTCACCATGTTGGTCAGGCTAGTCTTGAACTCCTGACCTCGCGATCCACCTGCCTCCACCTCCCAAAGTGCTGGGATTACAGGTATGAGCCACTGCGCCCAGCCAGCATCAGGTTTTCAAGGTTTATGCATTCATGTTGAAGAATGTAGCAAGACCTCATTCCTCTTTCTGGCTGAGTAATCATCCATTGTGTGGGTACACGCCACACGAGATTTGCCCATTCATCAGCTGTTGGACATCTGGGTTGTTTTGTCTCGTGTGAATAATGCTGCTGTGAACATTCACGTGCACGTTTCTGAGACTCTGTGTTAGTTCTCTTGCATAGGTCCGGAGAGTAGAACTACAGGTTGTAGATGGGACTGGGGAAGGGCAAAGATGGGATTCAAACCCAGGACTCCCCATCACCCAAACCCACCCAGACTCTTCTGGTTGTTGCCCCTGAGCTCCTTGCCCCATCCTTGCTTTCCTAGGACCCTGTTGTGTCTCCAGAACCCTTGAAGAGGCATCCCACTCCAGCGACTGCTTCCCTGTGTGGCACAACCTTCTCGTCTAGATTTCCTACCTGGTGGGATAGGAAGGGGCTGATTGTTCAAAGCCCAGTTCTTTTTTTTTTTTTTTTTTGAGAGAGAGTCCTGCTCTGTTGCCCAGGCTGGAGTGCAGTGGTGCAATCTCAGCTCACTGCAACCTCCGCCACCTGGGTTCAAGCAATTCTCCTGCCCCAGCCTCCCAAGTAGCTGAGACTATAGGCGTGTGCCACCAAGCCTAGCTAATTTTTTGTATTTTTAGTAGAGACGGGGTTTCACTGTGTTGATCAGGATGGTCTCGATCTCCTGACCTCGTGATCTGCCCACCATGGCCTCCCAGAGTGCTGGGATTATAGGTGTGAGGCACTGCGCTCGGTTCCCAAAGCCCGGTTCTATCTTTTCTCTGGCTTTGGCACCTACTCACAATTGACTATAATGTTGGGGAAATGATATAACTGCTCTAGTGCTTAGTTTGTTCATTTATCTTTCTTTATTATTTTGGAGGAGTCTTGCTATGTTGCTCAAGCTAGAGTGTAGTGGTGTGATCATGGCTCATTGCAGCCTTAAACTTCTGGGCTCAACAGATCCTCTGGCCTCGGCATCTCAAGTTGCTGGAAGTATAGGTGCATGCCACCATATCTGGCTAATTTTGTATTTTTGAAAGAGATGGGGGGGTCTCTCACTACGTTGCCCAGGCCGGTCTCAAACTCCTGGACTCAAGCGAACCGCCCGCCTCAGCTTCCCAAAGTGCGGGGATTATAGGCATGAGCCACCGTGCCCAGACCAGTTTGTTTATTTATAAAATGGGAACAGTATTACTACTTCTCAGAGGTGTTTGTGAAAATTAAACAAGACAAGCAAGTAAAGTGCTTAACATGGACTAAGGACCTTTATTGTTAGCATCACAACCACTGTGAGGGCTGGGGGTCTGGAGAAGCATTGGCCTTAGTTAAATAAATACATTTCTGCTGCCTCTGGCGAGGAGCTCTCTGTCTAGAGCTGCCAGTTGCCTGGGAAAAGAGCAGCTACGTTGCAAATCTTTGTGTGCAGTTGGCTCCATCTGTCCTTGTGACATTTGATTTGGGGCCAATGTCTAAACCACTCTTTGTTTCCTCCCCTATATGATTTCTCCCCAACCAGGAGTCACACGGCCTCTCTCTCTGGCCATTTTGGCCACTCTAGAGGAAGAATGAATGTCTGTCTTTGAGGCACAACCCCCAACCCCAGGTTCCTTCTAGAATCTAGAGCAGGCCGGCTGAGGTGGCTCACACCTGTAAACCCAACACTTTGGGAGGTCAAGGTGGGTGGATTACTTGGGCTCAGAAGATCGAGACCAATCTGGACAATGTGGCAAAATTCCATTTCTACAAAAAATATGAAAAATTAGTCAGGTGTGGTGGTACATACCTGTATTGTAGTCTTGGCTGCTTGGGAAGCTGACTTATGAGAATTGCTTGAACCTGGGAGGTGGAGGTTGCAGTGAGCCAAGATCATGCCACTGTACTCCAGTTCTGGGCAACAGAGTGACACCCAGGCTCAAAATAATAATAATAATCTAGAATAAATTTTGTACCTGAAGCACAGACTGTGCTTTCAGTGAGACCTTTCAAAACATCTCCTCCAGATTTGGAGAAAATATGCCCCACTGTTTTGGCAGAAGGTTCATTTCGTTCCTTGGAAGGTTGGCCTTTGTTTCTTGGCTGCAGGTGGGCAGGAAGGTGTTTGAGTGCACAGGCCCCTCCAGAGCTGGGCTCAGGCAGCTCTCTCCTGGACTGGAGGAAAGACAAGGGAGGACATAGCTTAGGCTTCTCCTAAAAGCCTGTAGATCAGCAATGCTTCGAGGCACCACCCTGGCTGCTGAAAGGCAGCCTTGTGAGTTGCTGGTGGGTGGGGAAGCCCCTGCTGCATGCCAGGCCACAAAGAGTGTCCTCAGGGCTGGGCGCATCCCCAGGCCTTGAGGCTGCATTCCTGCTGGTGCCCAGGCACCGCCCTGCCCTGTCCCGCCCTCCCAAGGCCCAGAGCCAGAACATCTGCGTCTTGGGCAGAGACCAGCTTCATCCCTGGGGGCTCCACAAAGGGGCTCTGACAGACCCTGCCTTTCTTGAGGGGTGGCAGCCCCCCAGCCGCCTGGCCATCTGCTGCCAGGCAGAGGGGAGAAAGGTCTTTGAGCACTCTGAACCTGCCTTGTTTTCCCTCCAGAATGTCAGGGCTGTGTGGGAGCCCACATGGCTTAGATAAGGTGGGGAAGTGTCAGGACCACCAGAAAGGGCTGGAACTCCTCTCCTCTGCCCACTGCTCTGCTTTCTGGTGAGATTCAAGCCACTCAGCTCATTCCAACCTTTTCTCTGCCTGCTGGAAAGGTGTTTGGTGACTTCTTGGAGAAAGCATATTTTAAAAACCTTTTTTTTTTCTGAGATGGGAGTTTCACTCTTGTTTCCCAGGCTGATGTGCAGTGGCTCACTGCAACCTCCGCCTCCTGGGTTCAAGTGATTCTCCTGCTTCAGCCTTCCATGTAGCTGGGATTACAGGCTCCTGCCACCACACCTAGCTAATTTTTGTATTTTTAGTAGAGATGGGATTTCACTGTGTTGGCCAGGCTGGTCTTTTTTTTTTTTTTTTGAGATGGAGTTTCGCTCTTGTTACCCAGGCTGGAGTGCAATGGCACGATCTCAGCTCACCGCAACCTCCGCCTCCTGAGTTCGAGCAATTCTCCTGCCTCAGCCTCCCGAGTAGCTGGGACTACAGGCGCGCGCCACCATGCCCAGCTAATTTTTGTATTTTTAGTAGAGACGGGGTTTCACCTTGTTGACCAAGATGGTCTCGATCTCTTGACCTCATGATCCACCCGCCTTGGCCTCCCAAAGTGCTGGGATTATAGGCCCGGCCTTAAAAACCTTTTATAATGACTTTTCCCTCCCCCACCCCCCACCGTCACCAGGTAGTAGTACATGCTTAGCAGAAAAAGATTAGAAAATTCAAATAAGCCATAGGGAATTTCTGTGTGGATGGGGAGGTACATATACTTCCAGTTAAGTTTTTCTATGTTTACATATATGTGCATTTAAATGTAAATGTAAATATGGTTTTTTTCTTTTTTTTTGGAGACAAGGTCTAGCTCTCTTGCCCAGGCTGGAGTGCAGGGACGTGGTCTTGGCCCAGTGTAACCTCTGCTTCCTGGGCTCAAGCGATCCTCCCGCCTCAGCCTCCAAGTAGCAGGGACTACAGGCACCTGCCACAATGTCTGGCTAAGAATATGCATTTTTCCCCCCAAGATGGAGTCTTGCTCTCTTGCCCAGGCTGGAGTGCAGTGGCACAATCTTGGCTCACTGCAACCTCCGCCTTCCAGGTTCACAAAATTCTCCTGACTCAGCCTCTCAAGTAGCTGGGATTACAGGCATCCACCACCACGCCCAACTAATTTTTTGTATTTTTAGTAGAGTTGGAGTTTCACCATGTTGGCCAGGCTGGTCTTGAACTCCTGACCTTGTGATCCGCCTACCTTGGCCTCCCAAAGTGCTGCGATTATAGGTGTGGGCCACCAGGCCTGGCCAAGAATATGCATTTTTTATCTAAAAAAGTAATATAAACTCAGTGAAGCAAAAATATCATTAGAAAAGCACACTAACGCATGCCTAGCATACCTCCGAGAGCAAGCTGCAGCACTCTGGTTATGTTGGTTGCCTTGGGGCAGGATAACTGTGTGACTTGGTCACTGTATTCTTTTTTGTACTTTTTGAATTTTGAACCATGTGACTTTGTTATCTGTTCAAAAATAATAGAAACAATAAAAGTCGTAAATAAAAGAAGAAAGCCTTCCCTAAATGCCTCCTTCAATTCTACTCCTCAGCCTGACCCAGCATCAGCAGTTTGCTTTATCTTTCTAGGATTTCTTTCTCTAGTCTCATACAATGCAGGGAGTTTCTATATTTTTTTTAACTCTTTTTTTTTTTTTGAGACAGAATCTCACTGTGTCGCTCAGGCTGGAGTGCAATGGTGTGATCTTGGCTTACTGCAACCTCTGCCTCCCAGGTTCAAGCGATTCTCTTACCTCAACCTTCCGAGCACTTGGGACTACAGATATGTGCCACCACACCTGGCTAATTTTTATATATTTTTTAGTAGAGCTGGGGTTTCAGCATGCTGGCCAGGCTGGTGTCGAACTCGTGAGCTCAAGTGATCTGCCTGCTTGGGCCTCCCAAAGTGCTGGGATTATAGGTGCGAGCCACCGTGCCTGACCTCTATGTACTTTTTAAAAAACAAAGATGGGATTATATTGTATACATTACTCCTGTAACATACCGAATAATAGAGCATGAACACAGACTGTTTTAAAATGCTGCATAGTTTGGAATTTTCTTCTGTCTAGGTTGCTTATTATAAAAATCAGAGATCACAGAATCAAATCAACATAGGAAGGAAAGAAAGTATAAAACAGCAGCATCTATTTCAGTGTCTTAAATTCGGCCAAAGGCCCAGGAGGAGCCCCCAGCAGAGCAGTCAGCACCCTCATAAGAGAGGAGGTTGAGGGGATGGAAAAACAGGGGCTTTGGCTTTATCTGCTTTGTGTACAGTTATTTTTACAGGAAGGTGTGTGTGTGTGTGTGTGTGTGTGTGTGTGTGTGTGTATATATATATTTAATTATTGCGTAGTATGTGTGCTGTGGCTCATGCCTATAATCCTAGCACTTTGGGAGGCTAAGGCGGGCAGATCTCTTGAGCCCAGGAGTTTGAGACCAGCCTGGCTAACATGGTGAAACCCCGTCTCTACTAAAAATACAAAAATTAGCTGGGCGTGGTGGTGGGCACCGTAATCCCAGCTACTTAGGAGGCCTAGGCACAAGAATTGCTTGACCCCAGGAAGCGGAGGTTGCAGTCAGCCGAGATCATGCTGCTGCACTCTAGCCTGGGTAATAGAGCAAGACCCTTTCTCAACAAAAAATTAAGTAAGTAAATAAATAAAAATATTGTGTAATTACAAAAAATTTTTTAATGGAAAAAAATCTAGAAGACTGTGTTCCCGATTTCCCCACCCCAAGTAAGGATGGGGAGGGGGATGTACAAGGTACAAATTCCTTGTATTCTTTTTGTTTGTTTGCTTGTTTGTTTTTTGTTTTTTAGGTTTTGAGACAAGGTCTCTCTCTGTTGCCCAGGTTAGACTCCTGTGGCAATATCATAGCTCACTCCAACTTTGAAGTCCTGGGCTCAAGCAATCCTCTGTTGTCAGCCCAGCCTCCTAACTAGTTGAAAGTATAGGTGTGAGCCATTGCACCTGGCTAATTTTTTTTTTTTTTTTGAAGAGATTGGGGTCTCACTCTGTTGCCCAGGCTGGTTTCAGTCTTTTGACCTCGAGTGATCCTCCCGCCTCAGCCTCCAAAAATTCTGGGATTACAGATGCACCTGATCTCCTCCAGCTCTTGACAGCCATTAATGTACTTTCTGTCTTGGTGAATTTGCTTATTCTGGGCGTTTCATATAAATAGACTCATGCAATCTGTAACCTTTTGTGACTGGCCTCTTTCACTTTGCATGATGTTCTCATGGCTCAGGTATGACATAGCATGTGTTAGGACTTCATTTCTTTCTTTCTTTTTTTTTTTTTTTGAGACAGAGTTTCACTCTTGTTGCCCAGGCTGGAGAGCAATGGTGCCATCTCAGCTCACTGCAACCTCCACCTCCCAGGTTCAAGTGATTCTCCTGCCTCAGTCTCCCTAGTAGCTGGGATTACAGGCAAATACCACAACACCCAGCTACTGTTTGTATTTTTAGTTGAGTTGGGGTTTCACCATGTTGGTCAAGGTTGGTTTTGAACTCCTGACCTCAGGTGATCCATCTGCCTCAGCCTTCTAAAGCGGTGGTATTACAGGCATGAGCCACCATGCCCGGCCAGGACTTCATTTCTTTCCCTTTTTCCTTCCCTTCCTTCCTTTTCTTCCTTTTCTTCCCTCCCTTCCCTCCCTCCCTCCCTCTCTCCCTCTCTCCCTCTCTCTCTCTCTCTTTCTTCTTTCTTTGGAGTTTTGTTCTTGTCACTCAGGCTGGAATGCAATGCCGCACTCACGACAACGTCCACCTCAGGTGATCCGCCCACCTCGGCCTCCCAAAGTGCTGGAATCACAGGCGTGAGCCACTGCACCTGGCCATTTCTTTCTTCTTTCTGTGGCTGAGTAATATTCTGTTTTGTGGCGAGGCCATATTTTGTTCATCCATTCTGAAGTTGGTGGACATATTTGGGTTATAGGTTTTGTTTTGCCAGTTACTTCTTTCCCTTAACAGAGTGGCTGGGAGATTTACATGTCATTGAATCTCATGATCCCTCAGTCCTTTGAATGGCTTTAGGTGATCTCTTTTTTTTTTTCTATTTTTGTATTTTTTTTCTTTTTTTTTAAAGACGGGGTTTCACCATGTTGGTCAGGTTTGTCTTGAACTCCCAACCTCAGGTGATCCACCCGCCTTGGCCTCCAAAGTGCTTGGATTACAGGCGTGAGCCATCACAGCTGGCTTTAGGCGATCTCATTTGTTCACATGTGATGCCTGACCCCTTGGTACCCGTGGAGACCCCTGGCTCTCCTCTCTGTCACTTCATTTCCTTCCTCCAGGGAGTCTGCAGTGCTTGGTAGGGCTCTGGTCACCTAATCCATGGTCCAATGTTATAAATGAGAAAATGGAATTTCAGGGAGAGGAAAGGGTTCACCCAGGGATCATAAACTCAGCTTTGCAGGATCTCCAGGGTTCAACTCCCAGTGAGGCCACAGCCCTTCCCACTCAGCTTGTAATAGGTGGGCCCGGATCCTTCCGTAGCCTGACGGGCTGAACTCAGAGCCCCCACCTTGTACTCTACATGGGGGGCTGCCTCTTTGTGCCCTGCCCAGGGCCCCACTGACTGAGCTTGCTGCTGCCTCCTGGCTCTTGTAGAAGGACTCGTCTGACCCACAGCCCTGTTTCCTCCTCTTCCATTCCAGCTTTTGAAAGCACTTCTCAAATACTGGCTCCTGGCTCTTGACACCCAGAGTCTGAAATATCAGCCTCTGCCTTCCTGCCTCATTTGCATTTCAAAAGGTCTCTTTAGGATTTGATTGTGCTCTAAGATATTCTGTACTTAAGGGTCCATCTGGAGCTCTCCTTGCCTGGCACGGTAGATCCGAACTGCTCTTCAGAATCACCTGAAAGCATTTAAAAAATACTGATGTCTCGGCCGGGTGCAGTGGTTCACACCTGTAATCCCAGCACTTTGGGAGGCCAAGGTGGGCGGATCACCTGAGGTCAGGAGTTCAAGACCAGCCTGACCAACATGGTAAAACTTTTTCTCTACTAAAAATACAAAAATTAGCTGGATGTGGTTGGCAGGCTCCTGTAGTCCCAGCTACTTGGGAGACTGAGGCAGGAGAATCGCTTGAACCTGGTAGGCAGAGGTTGCAGTGAGCCAAGATCGAGCCCTTGCCCTCCAGTCTCAACAGCAACAACAACAACAAAAGAAAAGAAAAGAAAACAAAAAAAATACTGATGTCTCAGGCCTACCCGAGACCACCAGTATTTTTTATAAGTAATTCTGATGTGTACCAGGTTGAGAACTACTGTGCTAGCTCCACTCTGGTCCTCATCACAGAAGGCACATTTTCTCCTGCCAATTCTTTGGGATTCAATTAAAAGCTATGTCAATAACTGGTCCCAGGTCAGCTGTGGGTGTGCTGTGGGACCTTGGACAAGTCCCTGTCCCTGTCTCTTGGCTTCAGAAAAATGGGACTTGGATTAGATCAGTGGCTGCCACTTTCAGGGATGGGGTGTGCGAGGTGGGGGATGGGAGTAAGCATGTGTCCAAATCACCTGGGCGCCATTTTCAAAAATACACCAGCCCACCTTGAAAAGTCAAAACAGCCTAAGCATGGTATTATACATACACCACCAACACAAATCACCCCTCCTCTCTTGGGAGGAAGCGCTCAATAGAATCGTGCATCTAGTTGAATGACTTCTTTAAACATTGAGAAACTTCAGTAATTGTTATTGTAACATTTCCTTCAATTCCCTCTGTAGGACTTGTGCCATTTGGCATTCTTGCCAGCAATTTATGAACCTTTTTGTTTCTGCATAGCTTCACCAGAAGAATATGTCGTCAGATATTTGGATTTTTGCCAATCTGATAGGTGAAAAATGGTATCTCAGTGTAATTTTAATTTGCATTTATCTAATAGGAGTGGGGTTGAATATCTTCATGTGCCATGATCCATTTGCCTTTCTCTTCCTGTGAAGTGTTTTTCATATCTCCAGCCTGTTTTCCTACAGGTCTGCTGGCCTTTTAATGCTCTCTTTGTGAAGCTGTTTCCATATTTAGGATATCAACCCTTTGTCTGTGTTAATACATTGTAGATATTTTTTCAGTTTGTCATTTATGTTTTTACTTGTGTTAGGGTGCTTTTATTTCCATGCAGAATTTGCCCGTGTAATCAAATGTATCTATTTTTTTCCATATTGCTTTTGGATTTTAAACATCTTATTTTATTTATTTAATTTTTTTTTTGAGGCATCTTGCTACATTGCCGAGGCTAGTCTCAAACTCTTCAATGCAAGCAGTCCTCCCACTGCAACCTCCCAAAGTATTGGGATTGCAAGCATGAGCCACTGTGCCTGGCCAGCTTCTGGATTTTTGAATCACTGTTTGCCATCAGTCTCTCATGACCATTCAAGTCGTAATTACACATTTCTCCTGTGTAATTACCATTTGTTGTACTCATATTCATTTTATTGTTGTTCTTTGTTTTGTTTTTTTTTTTTGGAGACACGGTCTTGCTATGTTGGCCAGGCTGGTCTCGAACTGTTGGCCTCAAGTAAGTAATCCTCCTGTCTTGACCTTCCAAAGTATTGGGATTACGGACAGGAGCTACCACACCCTGCCCCCATTTTTATTTTATTCATTATTATTTATTCTGAATTAAAGTTTGCACTAGATGTCAGTTTCAGGAGGACAGATTTTCTCTGAGATGGAGCTTTGCATACAGAGGTTTGTGGAAGAGTCTCCTTGGGAACACCACCGCAGGGAGTTAGGCAGAGCTGGAAGCTGAATTGTGCCAGTGATCCCAGTCAGTCCCCATGGGGGACTGGAGCAAGGATGGCCCTCCCTGTAAGGCCGAGGCAAGGGGTCAATGATCCATGCACAGATGTGGGCTCCATCCATGGATGGCACCTGCCCTTGGACAAGGTGGTTCCCCTCAACCGATGGCTGTCACTGGAAGGGGTACTCAGCTTTGAGGGCTCAGCTTGGGGGATGAGTGTCTCAGTTCCAAAGGGGAATTTGTAAAAGCACCACCGCATCGTCTGTGGTTCACTGCTGTGTTCTCTACACCTACCTATTGGTACATACATGATAGGTACTTAGGAAATCCTTTGATGAAAGACAAACGAGAACAGAAACACAGCTTTCCAAGATTTGGCTGAGGCCAACCAGGTCACACATGGGAGTGGGGTAGAGGGGAGGGTGTGGGGTAGAGGGTGCAAACACCCTGGGCAGGTGTTTGCAGAATCATCTTCTCCAGTGCTTCTGACCTGTCTTCCACTGCTGGGTGATCTGAAGGGCTCCTCTTGCTCAGCACTCAGGGTGGGGTGGCCCGAGGAGTGGTCCCTCCCTGGATCCTGGGCACCATGACAGCTCTCTGCATGTGATCACCCTGTGAGCTTTTAGTCTTGACTTTTTTTTTTTTTTTTTTTAATCTCCCTTCAGCATTCTTTGAAGAAAAGAGGAACCCGCTCCCTGGGGAAAGCAGATAAGAAGCCTTTGGTTCAGGTAATTCCCAGCAGCCCCTGTAGGAAGGTTTTATTCTGAATGCCTGAGCCTGCCTCCAAGTGGCCTGGGGATCCCAGATTCTTCCCTGTCCTCCCCTTGCTCATTTTCTTTTCTTTCTTTTTTTTTATTTTTTGTTTTGTTTTGTTTTCTTTGAGATGAAGTCTCACTTTCTTCCCCAGGCTGGAGTGCAGTGGCATAATCTCAGCTCACTGTAACCTCTACCTCTCAGGTTCAAGTGATTTTCATGCCTCAGCCTGCCAAGTATCTGGGACTACAGGCGCACACCATCACACCTGACTAATTTTTATATTTTTAGTAGAGACAGGGTTTCACCATGTTGGCCAGGCTGGTCTCGAACTCCTGGCCTCAAGCAATCCACCTGCCTCAGCCTCCCAAAGTGCTGGGATTACAGGTGTGAGCAACCACACCCAGCCCTCTTGCTCATTTTCTTAATTTCACTGCCCAAAACCACACCCTGAAGCCATGGTTCTTAGATGCTTAGATGCTCACTCCCCACCCCAGCCAGGAGCTTAGCAAGCAGCACTACAGTCAGATCCGAAGGTCTAGAGTTAGAGATCCAGGTTTGAATCTTGGCTCTGCCACTTGACTGCCATGTGATTGGGGTGAGTCTCTTTGAGTTTCGGGGCTCCATTCCCTACTTATCCCTGTCTTGGGGGTTCATTGGAAGAATCAGATAAAGTACTCTATGTAGCACAGGCCACATACTGTTAGCTCCTAGGAGTATGGGATTGTCAGAGTGCCAGGTCCTTTTCATCCTTCACTCATTTAATCCTCTGGGAGGATTAGCTCATTTAATCCTCTGTGGCTCTGGGAGGGAAGTAATGTTACCGCCCCATTTTACTGATGAAACTGTAGTGGTAATGGCAGTAGTGGCAGTAGTTGCTCATCAGTATGTCACCTGCTCCTGAACTCCCAGGCTGTGTGTGGTGCTCCATCATTTCAATGTCTGCCCCTCTGCGTCTCTTCCGGACCCTTAGTTCCTTGAGGGTCTGGCTGTGTCTGATTGATCCCTGTGTTCCTAGCACATAGTTAGTGCCCCCCCAGAATGGTATGGCTGGTACTGAGCCTCCCAGCACTAACCTTCCTGGGTTGTGACTGCCCCCGTGTCCCCAGGAGGACAGCGCGGACCTGAAGTGCCAGCTGCACTTTGCAAAGGAGGAGTCGGCCCTCATGTGCAAGAAGCTCACTAAGCTGGCCAAGGAGAATGACAGCATGAAGGAGGAGCTGCTGAAGTACCGCTCGCTCTACGGGGATCTGGACAGTGCGCTGTCAGCTGAGGAGCTGGCCGATGCCCCCCACTCGCGGGAGACCGAGCTGAAGGTGCACCTGAAGCTGGTGGAGGAGGAGGCCAACCTGCTGAGCCGCCGCATCGTGGAGCTGGAGGTGGAGAACCGAGGCCTGCGGGCTGAGATGGACGACATGAAGGATCACGGAGGTGGCTGTGGGGGGCCCGAGGCACGCCTGGCCTTCTCTGCACTGGGTAGTGGCGAGTGTGGGGAGAGCTTGGCGGAGCTGCGGCGACACCTGCAGTTCGTGGAAGAGGAGGCTGAGCTGCTGCGGCGCTCCTCCGCCGAGCTCGAGGACCAGAACAAGCTGCTGCTGAATGAGCTGGCCAAGTTCCGCTCGGAGCACGAGCTGGACGTGGCACTCTCGGAGGACAGCTGCTCCGTGCTCAGCGAACCCTCGCAGGAGGAGCTGGCGGCCGCCAAGTTGCAGATCGGTGAGCTCAGTGGCAAGGTCAAGAAGCTGCAGTACGAGAACCGTGTGCTCCTGTCCAACCTCCAGCGCTGCGACCTCGCCTCCTGCCAGAGTACACGGCCCATGCTGGAGACAGACGCCGAGGCCGGAGACTCTGCCCAGTGTGTGCCTGCTCCCCTGGGTGAGACACACGAGTCCCATGTGGCCCGACTCTGCAGAGCCAGGGAGGCTGAAGCGCTGCCTGGGCTGAGGGAGCAGGCCGCCCTGGTCAGTAAGGCCATCGATGTCCTGGTGGCTGATGCCAACGGCTTCTCAGCTGGCCTCCGGCTGTGTCTGGACAATGAATGTGCTGACTTGCGGCTGCACGAAGCCCCCGACAACAGCGAGGGCCCCAGGGACACCAAGCTCATCCATGTCATCCTGGTGCGCCTGAGTGTGCTGCAGCAAGAGCTGAACGCCTTCACGCGGAAGGCGGATCTAGTCCTCGGGGGCTCTGTCAAGGAGCAGCAGGAGTCCTTCTCATCACTGCCCTCCTTGGGCTCCCAGGGGCTCTCCAAGGAGATTCTTCTGGCAAAAGACCTTGGCCCAGACTTTCAGGTAAGGTGCCTCATGCACAGATCCTATTATTTATTTTTTGTTTGCTTTTGTTTTTCTTAAGACAGGGTCTCTCCCTGCTGCCCAGGCTAAAGTGCAGTGGTGCAATCTCAGCTCATTGCAGCCTTGACATCCTGGGCTCAAGCCATTCTCCTTCCTCACCCTCTTGAGTACCTGGGACCACAAGTGAGCACCACCACACCTAGCTAATTTTTATTTTTTATTCTTATTCATTTATTTTTTTGAGATGGAGTTTCACTCTTGTTGCCCAGGCTGGAGTGCAATGGCATGACCTTGGCTCACTGTAGCCTCCACCTCCTGGGTTCAAGCGATTCTCCTGCCTCAGCCTACTGAGTAGCTGGGATTACAGGTATGTCCCACCACGCCTGGCTAATTTTCTATTTTTTAGTAGAGACGGGGTTTCACCATTGGCCAGGCTGGTCTTGAACTCCCGACCTCAGGTGATCTACCCGCCTCTGCCTCCCAAAGTGCTGGGATTATAGACGTGAGCCACTGCACCTAGCTTTTTTTGGAGACAGAGTCTCGCTCTGTCACCCAGGCTGGAGTGTGCAGTGGTGCAATCTTGGCTTACTGCCATCTCTGCCTCCCGGGTTCAAGCAGTCCTCCTGCCTCAGCTTCTCAAGTAACCAGAATTACAGGCCCCTTCCACCACGCCTAGCCAACTTTTGGTATTTTTAGTAGAGATGGTGTTTCACCATGTTGGCCAGGCTGGTCTCGAACTCCTGACCTCAAATGATCCAACCACCTTTGCCTCCCAAATTCTGGGATTACAGGCGTGAGCCAGCGTACCTGGCCATAATTTTTAAATTTTTTTGTAGAGATGGGATCTTGCCATGTTGCCTAGGCTGGTCTTGAACTCCTGAGCTCAAGTGATCCCCCGGCCTCAGCCTCCCAAAGTGTTAGGACTATAGGTGTGAGCCTCTGTGCCCGACCTAATAGTCACATTTTAAATGTTCAGTATTTGTGTGTGTCTAATGGAGTGGGTCTAGAAGATTTCATTCTTGCAGCTTGCCCTTCTAAATCCTTCTCTACATATACTATCATATATTTGTTTTTCCACACAGATTGTTTTATATCTACTGTTACTATATAACTTATTTTTAATGCAGTGTATCAGTTTGTTCATTATGATGCCTTGTTTGTTGTTCACACACTTTTTGTGCTCACTGCTGAAGGTGTCATGACAAGCAAAAACAGATATGACTCCCCCCTCACGGCCCTTATTATCTAGTGGGGCAGAGTCACCCAAAATATCATGCCAGTGAATGTGCAGTTATAAACTGAGAGAGGACTCTAAAGGAAAAGTACATGGTTTTACGAACAAGGAGCTTGACCTAGACCCTATGCTGAGGGAAGGCCTCTGATCTGACCAGAGGTCAGAGGGATGGCTGGCTGGGGGAACAGTGTTTTCCGCAGAGGAAAGAGCCTGTGCAAAGGCACAGCTCAGATCAGAGGCGAAAGGAGCGTGGTGTGTCCAGGGCACTGAGTGAAGAGACACCGTGAAGCTGCCCTGCACTGAGCATGGGGAGGTTTGATCTTCATCCTCAGAGCAATGGCAGGGAGTTTTTCATTTCCAGGGAAAGAGAGAGATTTAGCACTTTGTTTTTAACAACTCTACAGTGGATATTTGCCGTAATATCTTTAACTCATGCCCTGTTGATCTGGCTTCATCTTGCTTTTTAGGCAAGCAGACTGCCTTTTTAAAAAATATATATTATTTTTTTTGAGACAGAGTCTCACTCTGTCATTATGCTGGAGTACAGTGGCATGCTCTCAACTCACTGCAACCCCTGCCTCCTGGGTTCAAGCGATTCTCCTGCCTCAACCTCCCAAGTAGCTGGGACTACGTACGCACACCACCACACCCAGCTAATTTTTGTATTTTTAATAGAGACGGGGTTTCACCATGTTGGCCAAGATGGTCTGATCTCTTGACCTTGTGATCCACCTGCCTCGGCCTCCCAAAACGCTAGGATTACAGGCATGAGCCACTGTGCTCGGCCTTTAAAACAATTTTTTTTTTCTTTTTGTTTGTTTGTTTTGCTGCTCTCCTTGAGGATAAATTTTTTTTTTAAAGAAACAGTCTTGCTCTGTTGTCCAGGCTGGAGTGCAGTGGCATGATCATAGCTCGCTGCAGCCTCAAATTATAGATGGAATTACAGGCATGCAGGCACGTGCCACTGTGCCCATAGACTGCTCTGTGTTATCTCTCTCTTGGTTCTTCTTGAAAGAGGAATGAACAGAGGTCACACATGTGATAGGACAGTTGGGGCTGACTCAGAAGGTTTGTGCACAAGACACACATTCACAAAATCACTCCCCACTTACCTACTAATTCATCCTTTCAACATTCACTCATTGAATGACAGCAGTGCCCCCAGCCACAGCTGGGTCTGAGCTGCAGAGGTGAATCTGCCAGGGTCTCAGCCCTCAGGTGGGTGGTTCAAGCCTCTCATGGAGCCCAGAGGCCTGGAGTGGGTGTTTCTGGCACCCCTTGGGCCCCTCCCCATGGTGATCTTTGGTTTGTTCTGCCTGTCCCTCTAGATGCAGCCGCCTGACTTCAGGGACCTGCCGGAATGGGAGCCCAGGATCCGAGAGGCCTTCCGCACTGGTGACTTGGACTCTAAGCCTGACCCCAGCCGGAGCTTCAGGCCTTTTCGAGCTGAAGACAATGATTCCTATGCCTCTGAGGTGGGTCTAGACCTGAGCAAGCCGGGGATTGGGTAGGAGGAGAGTTACTGAGGCCTCTCAAAA
Source organism: Callithrix jacchus (assembly GCF_049354715.1). Lineage (NCBI taxonomy): Eukaryota > Metazoa > Chordata > Mammalia > Primates > Cebidae > Callithrix > Callithrix jacchus. The sequence continues at coordinate 2,481,209 of NC_133506.1, forward strand.
GCGGAGTGATCTATATATCACTTAGCTGGTGAGGATATGAGTTTTAGCCATTCCATTTGGTTCCAAGCTTCCTGGCAGTCAGGGCAAGACAGGAAATAAGGAAATTTGGGACATTCTCATGGCCTCATCCAAAAACTTATAAACTCATCTGCATAAATTGCTTTTTTCCCCCCTGTATTAAATTCCACTGAGAATTTGACAATTTATGTTACTTAATGGAACTACTCATTTATGTAGCAGGAAGGCAGCAGTCTCTATAGGTGGGCAGTTTGGGTTTCAATTGTGGATCCACTCTATACTGGCTGTGAGATCTTGGAGAAGTCATTTTACCTCTCTGATTCTCAGTTTTCTCACCTGTAACGTGAAGGTGCCTTCATTTTACAGGTGTTGAAAGGATTAAATACACAAAAAGCCATAGCTTAAGGCCTGGTCCACATTGAGTGAGGAAGAGGTTGAGGAGGAGGATGATTATTATTATAATAATTACACATTTCTGGGACTCAGGGGACCTGAGTTCAAGTCTCAGTTCTACCAGTGTTGCTGTGTGACCTTCAACAGCTTTCCACCTTCTGGCCACAGCTTCCCCATCTGTAACATGGGAGGGTTAGAGTGAATGGTAGCTATTGAATCGCTAGGATTCTTTGATCCCTGGGGAATTCTGGGTAGTTCTGATCCCTTCTAAGCCTATTGAGCTTCTCCTTGTTTTTTATAATGAGCCTGAAGCAGGAAAAGCTTCCTACAGAGTGGGTGGGGTATCCCTGAAACCCTGAACCATGCAGAGTCCTGTGTATTCTCCAGCCTGAGCACATTTCTGAGCATCCCTTTGAAGATAACTCAGTGGTCCCAGGAAGGCCAGCCCATGACTATGTAGGAAGGAGAAGCTCACTTGAAGCTAATGGATCAGACTCTCTAAGTGAGCTTCCTAGAAGCCATGCCAAAAACAGAAAAAACTGAGATAACTTAGTTCTCATTTTCTAAGAAAAGGAAATAGGCCTATTCTTTTTTTTTTTTTTTTTTTTTTAAGATCGTGTCTTGCTGTGTTGCCCAGTCTGGAGTGCAGTGTGCAGTGGTGCAATCTTGGCTCACTGTAACCTCCACCTCCTAAGTTCAAGCGAATCTCATGCCTTAGCCCTCCTGATTAGGTGGGACTATAGGCGTACGCCACCATGCCCAGCTAATTTTTGTTCTTTTAGTAGAGACCAGGTTTTGCCATGTTGCCCAGGCTCTGGTCTTAAACTCCTAGGCTCAAGTGATCCTCCCACCTCAGCCTCCCAAAGAGCTGGGATGAGAGGCATGAGCCACCACACCCAGCCAGGAAATAGGCCTATTCTATAGGCTTACCTGTAGAGAAAATAATTTCCTATACACATTCAATTATTTGTTTCATGCAGCCACTCTGTTGAGCAGTGACAATTGCCCAACACTGTTGAACACTGAGTTCAAAGAGGATACCAGAGGCAGCACAGTGTGTAGCTGTGCAAAAATGTTTAGTTTAAAGCAGATATAGAAGATAGACCTCAGGTCACTATGCCTTCCACTGCCAAATCATCATAGTATTGCCCATATAATGAATGTTTACTTTCACAGAGGGACATTTGCCGTACCTACGAAGCTTTCATGTAGGAGTTCTGCGGCCAGTCGTGGTGACTCAATCCTGTAATTTCAGCACTTTGAGAGGCCAAGGTGGGCAGATTGCTTGAGCCTAGGAGTTTGAGACGAGCCTGGGAAACATGGCAAAACCCCATCTCTACAAAGAGTACATAAAATTTAGCCAGGTGTGATGGTACACACCTGTAGTCCCAGCTACTCGGGAGGCTGAGGTGGGAAGATTGCTTGAGCCTGGGAGGTCGAGGCTACAGTGAGCCATCATCGCTCCAGCCTGGGTGACAGAATGAGATCCTGTCTCAGAAAAAGAAAAAAAAAAAAACAATTTGGGACTGACATTCCCTTCTTTTTTTCCCTTGCTTAATGTGACAGCATACGCATTTCTCTGTTACTAGAAGTACTTTTAAAAATTTTGGCCGGGCGCATTGGCTTACACCTGTAATCCTAGCACTTTGGGAGACTGAGACAGGCGGATCACCTGAGGTCAGGAGTTTGAGATAAGCCTCGACAACATGGTGAAACCCCATCTCTACTGAAATTACAAAAATTACCCATGCATGGTAGTACATACCTATAGTCCCAGCTACTTGGGAGGCTGAGACAGGAGAATCACTTGAACCTGAGGCAGAGGTTGCAGTGAGCTGAGATTACACCACTGTACTCCAGCCTGGGTGACAGAGCAGGACTCCATCTCAAAAAAAAAAACCCAAAATTATTGAGGTATAATACACGTAAAGTGCTCATCTTGTAAGTTGGCGGCTCAGTTGCTTCTTACGAACTAAATGCTACTATGTCATCAACACTCAGATTGATAACACAGCATGACCTGCCCCCAGAATTCCCTATACTCTCTTCTAGTAACCATCCGACTTCTAACAGAATAGATCGGTTTTGCCTGCTTAGCTACAAATATTTTTAAACTCAATTTCCCCCAAAACTATAGTTTTATTACGTTTTTAAAAAGATCCTATAGTTTTTGTAAATAATAAATAACTATAACAAAACCCCTAAGCAGCATTGCATAAAGATATAAAGAAGGAAGTCGGCTGGGCGCGGTGGCTCATGCCTATAATCCCAGCACTTTGGGAGGCCAAGGCGGGTGGATCACGAGGTCAAGAGATCGAGACCATCCCGGTCAACATAGTGAAACCCCATCTCTACTAAAAATACAAAAATTAGCTGGGCACGGTGGTGCGCGCCTGTAGTCCCAGCTACTCGGGAGGCTGAGGCAGGAGAGTTGCGTGAACCCAGGAGGCGGAGGTTGCGGTGAGCCGAGATCGTGCCATTGCACTCCAGCCTGGGTAATAACAGCGAGACTCCGTCTCAAAAAAAAAAAAAAAAAAAAAAAAGAAGGAAGTCAAGATTGAAGGTCTGAACATCTTTACATAGTTCCCACTGTTTACATTTAGTGTGTGTGTCCATGTTCTTTACATATTTTTCTATGGAGGTCTAGCTTTTTTGGTTTTGTTTTTTAACTTTCTGTTGAAATATAACATAATAACATACATACAATAAAGGACATTGTCCTTAAGGGTACCACTGAATGGATTGTTACATATGTATAGATCTATTAAACATCTTTTACTTCCCATCATTTAGTATCTAAGTTGTTTCCTAAATGTTGCAATTATAAACAATGAAACAATGAACATCTTTGTGAATCAAACTTAGTAACTCAGTTTTCCCAGTACATTATTAAGATAAATTTCAGAGAAAAGATCAACTTCTATTGGTAACAAAACCCTCTGAGGTGGGGACAGTCATTGTGCCTGATTTGTACTTAGACAGCTTGGGTCCAACTTCCCATTGTTTCCCTACCACTGTCATCCTCAGATCACAATTTCTATCCACTTCTTCCTCTCTCTTCCTCCTCATTATCTTTGTCCCTGTCTGCACCGCAGATCAAGGAGCTGCAGCTGGTGCTGGCTGAGGCCCATGACAGCCTCCGGGGTTTGCAAGAGCAGCTCTCCCAGGAGCGGCAGCTACGAAAGGAGGAGGCCGACAATTTCAACCAGAAAATGGTCCAGGTGCGTGGTGCCCGCGCTTTCCAGGCACCTATCCCTGCAGCCTCTCTGAGCTGGAGGCAGAGGCCTTGAGCATCTGTGGGCCCTCCAAAATCAAGAATGTCAGGGGAGGCTGGGCACAGTGGCTCACACCTGTAATCCCAACACTTTGGGAGGCCAAGGCAGGTGGATCACTTGAGGCCAGGAGTTTGAAACCAGCATAGCCAACATGGTGAAAACCTATCTCTACTAAAAATACAAAAATTGGCCAGGCGCGGTGGCTCAAGCCTGTAATCCCAGCACTTTGGGAGGCTGAGGCGGGTGGATCACGAGGTCAAGAGATTGAGACCATTCTGGTCAAAATGATGAAACCCCGTCTCTACTAAAAATACAAAAAATTAGCTGGGCACGGTGGCGCGTCTCTGGAAACCTAGCTACTCAGCCTCCCGAGTTGCCTGAACCCAGGAGGTGGAGGTTGCGGTGAGCCGAGATTGCGCCATTGCACTCCAGCCTGGGTGAAAAGAGCGAAACTCCGTCTCAAAAACAAAACAAAACAAAAAAAAAAACACAAAAATTAACCAGGTATGATGGTGCATGCCTGTAATCCCAGCTACTCGGGAGGCTGAGGCAAGAAAATTGATTGAACCTGGGAGGCAGTGGTTGCAGTGAGCCAAGATCACACCACTGCACTCCAACCTGGGCAAGAGAGTGATCTCAAAACAAACAAACAAAAAAAGAATGTCAGGGGAAAGCCGAGTTCAGCCCCTGTGCCCTGCTGGGATGTTACAGTACTTGCAGTTGGACATTAGCTGTGTGACAGGGCTGTCACTGGCTGCGCGTGGGACCTGGGGCCAGTCCTGTTTTCTCCCAGGACCTCAGTCTCCCATTTATGAAATGGTGCCCTCATCAGGCCTGGCTCCTAATACAGATAATAGTACTGAAATAACATTTGTTAAGCCCTTACTGTGTGCTGGCCCCGTACAATGCACTTTCCACCCATTATGTCCTTGAATCCTCGTGCCCTCCCTTAACACCATTTTACGGAGTACTCTGCCCGGGGTTGCACATCTAGACCTCAGCGGGGCTTGGTCTCTAATCTAGGTCCCTCTGTTAGCCGTGACACTGCATTGCTTCCTAGGGTGGTGCATAGTCATCAGCCGTTCTCAACCCTGGCACACCTTCTGCTCTCTATGTGTCACCCATCCCTGCTGTCAAGGTTCACCCTCACCAGTTCCTCATTGAACATGAAAGTTCATGTGAGACATTTGGCGCCCAGGAGGTACTCAGTATATGATGTCATGGTTTTTTCAGTCAGAGCCAGGGTCAAATCCCAGCTCCTTCACTGATGTGTCACCGTGGCTCTGGTAGCAAAGGGCAGTGCTCATCTGAATAGATTGCACCACACGTGGTGGGATCCCTGGCAGGAATCACCCACAGGCACTACCCAGACTCTCCTCCCTGCCCCTGTTCAGTGGCCTGGAAATGGGGTGGGGGAGAGGGCAGGGTCCTAGGGTTGCTCAAGCTCTTGTCCCCCGCAGCTGAAGGAGGACCAGCAGAGGGCGCTCCTGAGGCGGGAGTTTGAGCTGCAGAGTCTGAGCCTCCAGCGGAGGCTGGAGCAGAAATTCTGGAGCCAGGAGAAGAACATGTTGGTGCAGGAGTCCCAGCAGTTCAAGCACAACTTCCTGCTGCTCTTCATGAAGCTCAGGTGGTTCCTCAAGCGCTGGCGGCAGGGCAAGGTTTTGCCCAGTGAGGGGGATGACTTCCTCGAGGTAAGATTGGGCCTGGGACTGGGACGTGTGGGCTGTGGAAAGAGGGACAAGGAAGGGACACCCAGCTGGTATTGACACAGCTCCTAGGCTCACATACCTGCCATCAGCTTGCAGGCTTCCTTCCCTGCATTTGTTGGCCTTTACTGGGCATTAGAGGGTGCTCGCTGGGGATACCATGAGGAAGATGACAAGCTTGGTCCTGGCCCCAACAGGAGAGAGGATCCTCGGGGTTGGCAGGTCTTTAACGCAGTCCTCGGCGGCCATGGTATCAAGGTGAATGTCGTAATCTGGTTTTGTCATAGTAGTATCAGGTACAAATATACATTTATATTTAGTGCCCTGGAGGCTCCCATGTGCCCTTTCCTAGAATTTTTTTTTTTTTGAGACAGAATTCTCACTCTGTTGCCCAGGCTGGAGTGCAGTGGCACTATCTCAGCTCACTGAAACCTCTGCCTCCAGGATTCAAGCAATTCTCTTGCCTCAGCCTGCTGAGTAGTTGGGATTACAGGCACATGCCGCCATGCCCAGCTAATTTTTGTATTTTTAGTAGAGACGGTTTCTCCACGTTGGCCAGGCTGGTCTTGAATTCCTGACTTCAAGTGATCTGCCTGCCTCGGCCTTCCAAAGTGCTGGGATTACAGGCATGAGCCACCACGCCAAGCTGAAAGATATGTTTATTTAACTAAAGGCAGTGGGCTGGCTTAAAAACACTGGTGATAGTACAGTAGTCTTAGGATGTGGCAGGAAACGTGTGGGGTGGAGCTTTGAGAATGTATGAAGCTTAGAAGGGACCCACCTGGCCCATTCATGCCCCAGTCTGTGCAGGACCCTTTGCTGCTCAGAGCCCCTGCCTCCTGTCATCAGCATAGCAGCAGCGTGGAGAAGGGGACTTGTAAGGATGTCAGACCTTGGTCCCACTCATCTTAGTTGACATTGCTCACTTTGGCCTTGTCCTTCTGGGTTCAGGTGCCTCAAGTCTAGCCCAGGCTTGGCCCTCCTCTGGTCCAAGCTACTCTCCAAGCAGGCCCCTTTCCAGAGGCAGTAGGGACCACTGGCATGCCTCAAGTTGCCACATACGCCATCAAGGGTACCCCAGAGGAGCCCAGATGCCCCAGGGACCAGGCATGACAGACCTGAGTGTGCAGTGAGACCCTGCATCACCCCATCTCAGTGGGGCTCATTCTCGCAGGCCACCAGCTCCTCCCCAGGGCCTCATGGGAGAGTCTCTATCACCATTCCATGGGCCCACGCCCTGCTTCCCTGGCCCTGCAGTGCCTGACACAGAGGCACCCATGGGAGAGGAAGCTCAAGGGCCCAGCAGGGCTGTCCCTGGGAGCATCTGCCTTGGGCCTCCTGTCTGAAGGTGTCTCTTCTGTGATGTTTGGGAACAGGAGCCCTCCCAGATGTTTGGAAGCCTCACAGGCCTCTGGATGAAGCTCAGCTTAAGCGAGTGACCTGCAGGCCACACAGTCTATGTTTTAAGTCAGTTTGTCTCAGACAAACCCTCCACATTTGATGAAAACCTTTCTAGCCATTTCCATATCCTAGAGTAAAAGAGAGAAACTTACTTTAGGAAAAAAGAAAATAGGGTGTAAACATAGGAAATGGGCCAGGTGCGGTGGCTTACACCTGTAATCTCAGCACTTTGGGAGGCTAAGGTGGGCAGATCTCTTGAGGTAAGGAGTTTGAGACCAGCCTGGCCAACATGGTGAAACGCTGTCTCTACTAAAAATACAAAAATTAGCTGACAGTGGTGGTGTGCACCAGTAGTCCCAACTACTTGGGAGCCTGAGGCAGGAGAATCACTTGAACCTGGGAGGCAGAGGTTGCAGTGAGCCAAGATCATGCCTTTGTACTCCAGCCTGGTGACACAGTAAGACTCTATCTTAAAAAAAAAAAAAAAAAAAGACACAAAAATTACATAACATATATGCCTATAGTTAAGAAATATATACATTTACCAAAATAGGCATGGTTAATAAGATATCAGTGTAATCATGCTGGGCACAGTAGCTTGCACCTAGAATCCCAGCGTCTGGGGAGGCTAAGGCAGGAGGATTGCTTGAGCACAGAAGGTGACTCGCTTCCTTTTGCTACATTTCCATCCTGCACTAGGTCCCTGATCTCCTTGGCTGGCCCTGGGCTCCTGCCCAGAATCCATCAGCAATAAATCCAACCCCCACCCAGCAAGGTCCCTTCTGTCCACGCAAACCTTTGGTCGCCCTTATGTAGCATCATGGGAGTGCTTGTGGCCTTTTCATTTCACCCACAGTGCCTGCCTTGGCCCAGCCTGTCAACTTGGTTCTTTCAGAGTGATTGTCAGGGCTGCTTCCTGGTCTTTGGGGCAGAGTAGATGTCATGGGAGGCTAGGAGGACCTGACTGTCCGGCCATGCTCCTTGACCTACATGGTACCCAAGGTTGAAATTAAAACTTGGGAAAACTTCCCACCCACTGTTAAGCATGTTTTTTTTTTTTTTTTGAGACAGAGTTTTGCTCTTGTTACCCAGGCTGGAGTGCAATGGCGCGATCTCGGCTCACCGCAACCTCCACCTCCCAGGCTCAGGCAAATCTTCTGCCTCAGCCTCCCGAGTAGCTGGGACTACAGGCACACGCCACCATGCCCAGCCAATTTTTTGCATTTTTAGTAGAGACGGGTTTTCACCATGTTGACCAGGATGGTCTTGATATCTTGACCTCGTGATCCACCCGCCGCAGCCTCCCAAAGTGCTGGGATTACAGGCTTGAGCCACTGCGCCTGGCCTAAGCATGGTTTTTAACAAACAGGTGAACAGCATGAAGGAGCTGTACCTGCTGATGGAGGAAGAGGAGATAAACGCTCAGCATTCTGATAACAAGGCCTGCACAGGGGACAGCTGGACCCAGAACACGGTGTGTCCCCAGCCCCTTCCCTGTCCTGTTGTGTCCATTCATTCCTTTGGTCTGCTCAGTGATCAATTCCTGCTTTCTCTGACTCCATTCCTGGACACTGGAGCTGCAGAGGGTTATTGCCTGGTCTTCCCGGGACAGTGACAGAGTCCAGATGATGGACTGTGGGATCATAAGCAAGACAGCAATTAATTCTCTTTGGAGTATAAGGGACAGTATCACAGAGAAGGGGTCATGGTTGGTGGATTTTGAAGGTTGTATAGTTTACCTAATGGAGAATGGGGGAAAGACTATTCTTGACCAAGAGAACTATGTATGCTAGAGTTGTGGCAAGGTATTCCAGTATTGAATATGGCTTGGTATTGAGTAGGGTGAGGGCAAGGACATCAGGCTAGGGTCATCTGAAGAGGGGCCTCGTTGTCTAGGGTCAGGAACCCTCAAATCAAGCCATAAGTCAGAGAGAGCAGTGGGGTCAGGATCACAGGGTCACACATGGTGAGCTGGGGTAGGGATGGGATAGGGGGAGAGAAGATTTGGGATGGAGTCAGGCAAACTGAGGGTCTCATGCATTAGACCCCACATCTGGCCTGCAGTGGATCAGAGAGGCAGATCCTGAGTGAGGAGAAAGACCCAAAGCTCAGACCCGCCGAGCCTTGAAGAAGCAGCCAGATGATTCAGCTCAGAGTTAGGCTGAGTAATGATTACTGTAACTGCAGGATTTTGTTAGTGTCAGATTTGGGACTCATGTCAGCCTAGGAGGTAGCAGGGCTGGGCTTGTCCTTCCCATTTTATGGGTGAGATGACCTAGAGAGGTCGTGGGACTTGCCCAAGGCCTTGTAGAGTCAGAGCTGGACTTCTAGGTGAGTTTTCTGAGCCCAGGCTCCCCCCCTACCCCCCGGAGGCTCCTGACTCAGGCTTTGCCTGCAGCCCAATGAGTACGTCAAGACACTGGCCGACATGAAGGTGACGCTGAAGGAGCTGTGCTGGCTGCTCCGAGATGAACGCCGTGGTCTGACGGAGCTTCAGCAACAGTTTGCCAAGGCCAAGGCTACCTGGGAGACAGAGCGGGCAGAGCTCAAAGGTCATACCACCCAGGTGAGCCTCCCACCTGTCAGAGGCCTCTCCCCTTGCCCTCAGCCAGGCCTTTAGCTGTTGGATCTGGGAGTAGGATGCCAAGGCCATGCTCCTAGAGGAATAAGAACCCCTTCGCTTGCCCAGAGAGGGCAAGAGACTTTCCTAAAGTCACACAGCAAGAGTATCAGAAACGGTGGGGAATGGGGCAGGGAAGGAAGGTGGGCGATTGACAAAGGCACAGGAGCATCACAGGCACCTCTGTTGCACCATGGGCTCACAGGTGAGGCCAGCGTGCAGCCTCACTGCCGGCTGTTCTCATCTGCTCCTTCCTTTCCTCACAAGCACTCCCTTAGCCCCCGCTGCCTGGCTCTGTTTTGCTCTCTCCACTCAAACTGGGGGCCTCCCCTCCCAAATCCTCAGCATGCCCAAAGGAGCCTTAACCAGGAGCCCTGGGGATTCAGTGTCTGTTGTGTGCTTGAGGGCTACTTGCTGCTCTCCTTTGGCCTGAAATGTGAGAGGGTGGGCTTCCTCCCACTCAGAGAGGATGATCTGACCCCACAGCTCGGGCTCCAGCTTCTTCCATCCAGCTTTCCCCTACTGTAAGCTGCCTTCCCGGGTATCACCAGCCCCTGGGAGGCAGACACTCCGATGGTCTCTGCTGGACAGATGACAAAACTGGCACAGAGGAGTTAAATTTCTCTCTAAAGGTCACTCAGCTAATAAGTGGCAGACTGACCCTTGCTCCCCCAAACCTCTAACCCCTGGCTCCCTGTGACCCCAATTCTGCCTCCATTTGTGTGTGTGTGTTTTTTGAGATGGAGTCTCATTCTCAAAGGCTGGAGAGCAGGGGTGCAATCTTGGCTTACTGCAACCTCCACCTCCCCGGTTCAAGTGATTCTCCTGCCTTAGCCCCCAAAGTAACTGGAATTACAGGTGGCATGCCACCACGCCCAGCTAATTTTCATATTTTTAGTAGAGACAGCGTTTCACCATGTTGGCTAGGCTAATTTCGAACTTCGGATCTTAAGTGATCTGCCCACCTCACTCTCCCAAAGTGCTGGTAGTACAGGTATGAGCCACCGCACCCAGCCCCAATTCCACCTTCTTCCCACTGCTCACAGTCTCCTGGATACTTCCTGGGGCCACTACTCCCCTCCTAACCCTCTCTGCAGATCTCAGCTCCCTCCATCTGCACGTTCCACGGTGTCGGTTGTACCCACTGTCCCTATAGACCTGGGCATTTCAGGTGCTCCTCCCACCAAGAACCTGACCAGCCCACTGGGGATAAAAGGGGACATTGAGTCTAAAGGTTGCACATTCCCCTTCCTGCCACCCTGAAGTCAAGGGCCGAGAAAGCCATCTTGCTGGAGTGACCACTGCACATATGTTTGTGACTGTGTGCATGTCCCCATGCAGGCCTGTGGGAGGCAAGGCGAGGCCCCCAGCTTGCTAGGAGGGGTTATAAAACATGCTCCCCATCAACCCAAACCCATACTGCTGGTAAGAGTTAATGGGATATCATAAGAAGCAATGACTAGGAACCATGCCATGATGTTGCTGTGTGACCAAATAACCCCTTTGAACCTCTCCCTCCTCTATAAAATATGGATACCGATAGTAATCTTGCAGAGTTTTCATGAGGATACTGACATCATCCCTGAAAAGCCCACAGCACAGAACTTGGTTTAAAGAAAGAGCTCTTTAGCCGGGCACAGTGGCTTATGCCTGTAATCTCAGTACTTTAGGATGCCGAGGTGGGTGGATCACCTGAGGTTTGGAGTTCGAGGCCAGCCTGGCCAACATGGAGAAACCCCATCTCTACTAAAAATACAAAAAATTAGCCAGGTGTGGTGGCACATGCCTGTAATCCCAGCTACTGGGGAGGCTGAGACACGAGAATTGCTTGAATCCAGGAGGCAGAGGTTGCGGTGAGCCGAGATCATGTCATTGCACTCCAGCCTGGGCAACAAAAGCGAAACTTCATCTCAAAACAAAACAAAAAAAAAGAGCTCTTCAAACCCTTATTGCATGGAGGGATTAGGGGTTAGTTATGAGTGAGGAGGACTAAGCTGGGTTAGTCCCTGGTGAGGGGTATTCTGAGGAGACCTCTCCCCTTTTCCACTGCCGGCACCCAGGAGGGAAGGAGAGAGGAGGGCCGAGAGGAGTGGCCTCCTGGTGCCAGCTGCCCAGTCTGCTTCTTTCCCACAGATGGAGCTGAAGGCAGGGAAGGGGGCCGGGGAGCGGGCAGGGCCAGACTGGAAGGCAGCCCTACAGAGGGAGCGTGAGGAGCAGCAGCACCTCCTGGCTGAGTCCTACAGCGCTGTCATGGAGCTAACGAGGCAGCTGCAGATCAGTGAGCGGAACTGGAGCCAGGAGAAGCTGCAGCTGGTGGAGCGGCTGCAGGGTGAGAAGCAGCAGGTGGAGCAGCAGTTGAAGGACCTACAGAACCGCCTAAGCCAGGTGAGGCTCGCACCTGCCAGCTGCTTCCACCCACAAGGGAGAGTTGCCACAGAAATGATTCAGAAGCAGGATCTCCTTCAGCTACAGCCGATCTAGGTGCTCGTCCAGAGAGGTCTGGTGCAGTATCTCCTTCAGGTATAGCTGGATCCAGGCACTTAGAGAGTGCAGTGGGAACTAGATCTTTCTGTCTGCCTTAGTCTGTCAGGCCTGCTTTCCTTTGTGCTAGCTTTACTCTTAAACTAGCCGTTCCCAAATATGGCAACCATCAGTTTCATGCTCATATCTTAGAGCTTAGCAATTACATTAGATTGGCCAGATACGAGTCATGTACCCACCCCCGAAGCCTACCCAAATCCAGGAACCAAGAGGGAGGAACTAAGAGTGGTCCCCATGGGAAAATTGTGAGTCCTTCAATCAAAAGGAGGACAGGAAAAGCAGTCTTTGATCATCACTCCCCATTATAGTTCACTTCATGCAGCCAGCCACCACCTACCATATGCCGCTCTGCTGCACTCTTTATTTTGACTTTTCCCCTTTCACTTTAATTTTTATTTACTTTATTTGACACAGAGTCTCGCTCTGTCACCCAGGCTGGAGTGCAGTGCGCACTCAGCTCACTGCAGCCTCCGCCACTGGGGTTGAAGCAATTAACGTGCCTCAGCCTCATGAGTAGCTGGGATTACGGGTGTGTGTGACCACAACTGGCCAATTTTTGTGTTTTTAGTAGAGACAGGGTCTCACCATGTTGGCCAGGCTGGTCTCAAATGCCTAGCCTCAAGTGATCCTCCCACCTCAGCCTCCCAAAATGCTGGGATTATAGGTGTGAGCCACTGCGCCTGGCCTTATTTTTTATTTTAATTACATAAATCAGGACTTCATCTTTATATAAGGTCCAGTATTACAAAGGCATATTTCAGCACAATCCCTTTCTTGTCTTTTTTTTTTTTTGAGACGGAATTTTCCTCTTGTTACCCAGGCTGGAGTGCAGTGGTGTGATCTCGGCTCATGGCAACCTCCGCCTCCTGGGTTCAAGCAATTCTCCTGCCTCAGCCTCCCAAGTAGCTGGGATTACAGGCACGCGCCACCATGCCCAGCTAATTTTTGTATTTTTAGTAGAGACGGGGTTTTACCATGTTGACCAGGATGGTCTCGATCTCTTGACCCGGTGATCCACCCGCCTCAGCCTCCCAAAGTGCTGGGATTATAGGCGCGAGCCACCACTCCCAGCCCTCTTGTCATTTTTTTTTTTTAATTAAATTTTTTTTTTTTTAAGATGAGGTCTCACTATATGGATCAGGCTGAGACTGAGCTCCTGGTCTCAAGCCATCCTGCTACCTCAGCCTCCCGAGTAGCTGGGCCTTTCTTGCTATTTAAATTTATATTTACAGGGGTTTGTTTTGTGTTTTAATCATTAATCAAATTGTAATGTAGATGTTATCTATACTTTGCCTCTTTCATGAAGATCTGTTCACAGAAGGGAATAGAGACCTTCCTCGTCCAGTGTGACTGCTGCCCGGTGTTCCTAGTGTGGAGATGCTATGATTTGTTATCCAGTGATGAAATCTACATTGTTTTTGGTTTTTCATTTTCAAAACTTGTCCCTGAAGCTGGATGTGGCAGTGTGTGCCTACAGTCCCAGCTGCAAGGGAGCCTGAGGTGGGAGGATTGCTTGAGCTCAGGAGGTAGAGGCTGCAGTAAGCTGTGATCATTCCACTGCACTGCAGCCTGGGCAACAGAGCAAGACTTCGTATCTAAAAAAAGAAAAAAAAAATTCAAGTTGTGCCTCAGTGAATATCTCCACACATATATTTCTGCACATACATGACTATTTCAGTAGGATAGATTCTTAGAGGTGAAATTGCTAAATTCAAGGGCATGTGCATTTATAGTTGACGGTAACTGCCAAGCCGCCTTCTAGAAAGGCTATGCCCATGTATACTCCCACCAGCCGCACAGTGAGAAGGACAAGAAGTTTCTTTTTGCTTTATCTTTGCCAGTTCTTGTGATTACCAGTCTTTGAAATGTCTGCCCAAGTTAGGGTGTGAAATGCTCTCATTGCTTTAATTTGCATTTCTCTGACTTCTGCTACCGGTGAGCATTTTCCATGAGCTGATTGATCTTACCTACTCTCTCCTCCTACGTTATCTTCAGGACTTCAACAGCCCTCAGGATCACTATCACGAAACCCCTTTTTCAGATGAGGCAAAATGATTTACCCAAGGTCGTAAAGTGAGGAAAGGATAGGTCCAGAATCTGGCAGAACTCCCAAATCTGGAAAGTTCTGGTTCTGGGCCCTGCCCACTCTTCTGCAGGGACAGCAGTCCTTTGAGGTTCACACCTGCTAGGAGCCTGTGCTTGGGGAGTGCAGGATGGCAAGATAACTGACAAATCCCAGAACCAGCCAGGTTCCCATGGAAAGCAGGTCAGATGCATGCGTCTGTTTGCATCATCGAATCAAATTCCTGTCTGTAAAAGAAGAATTTCTTCTTATTAACAACAAAATATTTCTAAAATGATTTTGAAATTATGAAGCAAGCTTTATGTCATTCCTGGGGGAACATATCAACCCACAGGTGGATCTTGTGAGCTCCTCAGGGCACAGATTCCATGTCCTGATGTTTTCATATCAGGGACTTGCCAGCCCTCTAGCTCCAGCCAGGTCTCTCTGACATTCCTCTGCCTCCTGCACTTTAAACCAGATCCCCCAGCCGGACACAGTGGCTTACACCTGTGATCCCAGCACGTTGGGAGGCCGAGGCTGGCAGATCACGAGGTTAGGAGTTCAAGATCAGCTGGACCAATATGGTGAAAACCTGCCTCTACTAAAAATAGAAAAATTAGCCCAGCATGGTGGCACGCACCTGTGGTCCCAGCTACTTGGGAGGCTGAGGCAGGAGAATCGCTTGAACCTGGGAGGTGGAGGTTGCAGTGAGCCAAGATTGCACCACTGCACTCCAGCCTGAGCAACAGAGACTGTCTCAAAAAAAAAAAAATAATAATAAAATGTTAAATAAAATAAACCAGATCCCCCAAAGCAGCATTCTTCCTCACTCTGAACTGATTATTAAGCCAGCCTGGTGAAAGCAGCAGAGTGGCTGGTGGGAAAGAGCTTCTGACCAGGAGTCCCCAGTCAAGTCACCTCTGATCTCTGGGCCTCATTTGTAAAATAAGGATGACCATACATGACCTTCCCATCTTACAGGGCAGCTATGGAAATAAAGTGAGATAGCCACAAGATTTAAAGTGCTTCCTAGACTCACTCCGGTCTGTGGTTTGGTTTGATTCTGTGGTCTACATCTGTCATTGCTGTTCACTGATGTTAGCGTGCATTTGTTCGTTCGTTCCTTCCTTCCTTCCTTCCTTCATTCTTCCTCCCTCCCTACCTCCCTCCTTTCCTGCTTTCCTACTTTCCTTTCTTTCTCTTCCTTTCTTCTTCCTTTTTTCTCTTATTTTGAGATGAGGTCTTGCTCAGTCACCCAGGCTGGAACGCAGTGGTGCCGTCTCAGCTCACTGCAACCTCCACCTCCCAGGCTCAAGTGATCCTCCCACCTCAGCCTCCCATGTAGCTGGGATGACAGGCACACTCTACCACGCCTGGCTAACTTCTGTATTTTTTTTGTAGAGATGGGGTTTCACCATGTTGCCCAGGCTGGTCTTAAACTGCTGGGCTCAAGTGATCCTCCCACCCTGGCCTCCCAAAGTTCTGGGATTATAGGTGTGAGCTGCCACATGTGGCCTAGTGTTATTTTCATTGTTGCCCTTAATACTGTTTGTCTCATATTGGGTTCCTAGAAGCAAAGCCCTAAACATGGATTCAAGTACAAGTGAGATGACCAAGCCATGCTGGCTGGCTTGGGACTGAGGGCATCCCCTGGACTTTGACTTTTAAAATTAGAATAGTGTCAGTCATAGCCTCCTAGTTTTTTCAGAACTGAGGGTTCTAGGATGTGGGATTTTCAGTACAAACACTGAGAAAGTCCTGGGCAAGCTAAGACGCGTTGGTTACCCTGTGTGTAAGCAATTTGTTAACAGATGGAGCCAGCATGGGGAAGGAGAAGAAACCATGCAAGATAAGCCTGCAGAAGAAGTCTGCCCTTGGCCTTATCTGATGGCATGCCCGGGGTGTAAACAGTAAATCACCCCACAGTTTGGTCCATCTTAAGGCGAGGGATCTGCCTTTTGTGCCAGTCTTTTGGACCCCTGGCTTTGTCCACCATTGACAGTGATTGGGTTCTGGTTGCCCAAGGCAATCCTCCAGGGAAGGTTGTAGTGCCACATGGCACAGATGGAGCCACCAACAATGAGATATGCTACACCATTGTTACGATCATTCACTCATTCAGCTGCCTGACCTCTTAGTCTTGATGCTTTCATCTGTTAAATGGGAATAACCGTAGGAACACCCACCATACACAGTTTCTGTGAGGATTAAATTAATGTGGCCAGGCGTAGTGACTCACACCTGTAATCCCAGCACTTTAGGAGGCCGAGGCAGGTGGATCACCTGAGTCAGGAGATTAAGATCAGCCTGGCCAACATAGTGAAACCCCGTCTGTACTAAAAATACAAAAATTAGCCAGGCATGGTGGTAAGGGCTTGTAGTCCCAGCTACTTGAGAGTCTGAGACAGGAGAATCCCTTGAACCCAGGAGACAGAGGTTGCAGTGAGCCGAGATCGCACCACTGCACTTCAGTCTGGGCAACACAGTAAGACTCTGTCTCAAAAAAAAAAAAAAAAAAAAAATTAACTAATGTGTTTATAGGAGATGGGTTCCATCACAGGCCACCTAGAGGTGATAGAACTCCAAGAGGGGAGGGAACCAGAGGCCATCTCAAGGCCCACCAGGAAAGACTGCTGGGATCCATGAGTGATGACCACTGTGGATAGAGCAGCAGGGGTGCCTGGGTCTTTTTGCCACTCTGATGGGATATAGCTACTGTTTAGCTAGTGTAGCTGTTCTGCGAATTGTACCATGAATTCACACAGTAATGGCTGTTACTGTATTAGGTATAATGACATCTAGACGGATGTCTGCAAGTAGTTCCTTTTATTATCATTTTCCAAATCCACCTGGTGGGTGGGAGGGGGTGCTCTGAGCTGCTACCCACTGAGAAGGTGGCCCCTGGTCCATATGATGTAGGTTCTGTGGGCTGCAGAGTGGAATCTGGGGAGTGGCCCTGCTCAGAGCAGGGTCCTGCTTACCAGCTTTGCCCATTACCAACCCACCCTCTCTGCCCTTGCCCAGCTGCAGAAGGCTGCTGACCCCTGGGTCCTGAAGCACTCAGAGCTGGAGAAACAGGACAACAGCTGGAAGGAGGTGAGTAGGGCAGCTGCTGCCATGTTCTCTTGGCTCCTGACTATGCCGGAAAGGTCCCTGCTTATGGGGGACATGATAGGAAGTTGCTAAGTTGCTAACCCTGTCTCATAGGTCACACCCTTGCACCTTGGGCTCCTCAGCCCTAGGGTCTGTATCTCATAGTTCCTGCCTGTGGTTTGGAACTTGAGGAGGATCGAGCCTCTGCCAACTCTGAGGGAGAAACCCCAGGCCCATGTTGGTTTCACTTTTGCCCCTATGAAAAGCAGGGCCTCGAAATAGCCGTGTGATTTTGCATAAGTCAGTCTCCCTCTGAGCCCCAGTTGCCTGATTGGGAAATAAGAATCCCATGTTCTGCCTTGGGAAATAAGAATCCCATGTTCTGCCTTGGGAAATAAGAATCCCATGTTCATACCTCCTGGTATGGAGACCAATAAGGTCACATGGTTGAAGTTTGTCCATAAGCCTCAGGTGCACTGTCCATATAGCACCCAATGAATAACCAAACAGTGAATGCACAGGCCCTTCACATTGCCCCACTCCATCCTACAACAGCCGGAGGCAGTGGTCCATCAGTCAGGAGACTTGGTTGCAAATACATACCTATTCTGGGGAGCTGAGACAGGAGAGGATTTTATTGGGGGCTCAAAAGCAGACAATGGTGATGTAGTTCAGAAAACCAGTGCAAGGCCAGGTGCAGTAGCTCATGCCTGCAATCCCAGCACTTTGGGAAGCTGAGGTGGCCTGATAACTTGAGGTCAGGAGTTCGAGACAAGCCTGGCCAACATGGCGAAACCCCATCTCCACTAAAAAAATGCAAAAGTTAGCCGAGCGTGGTGGCATGCCCCATTAATCCCAGATACTAGAGAGACTGAGGCAGGAGAATTATTTGAACCTGGGAGGTGGAGGTTGCAGTGAGCCAAGATCGTGCCACTGCACTCTAGACTGGGTGACATAGTGAGACTCTTCTTTGAAAGAAAAAAGAAGGCTGGGCACAGCGGCTCATTGCCTGTAATCCCAGAACTTTTAGGAGGCTGAGGTGTTTGCAGATCATGAGGTCAGGAGTTCGAGACCAGCCTGGCCAACATGGCGAAACCCCATCTCTACTAAAAAAATGCAAAAGTTAGCCGAGCGTGGTGGCATGCCCCATTAATCCCAGATACTAGAGAGACTGAGGCAGGAGAATTATTTGAACCTGGGAGGTGGAGGTTGCAGTGAGCCAAGATCGTGCCACTGCACTCTAGACTGGGTGACATAGTGAGACTCTTCTTTGAAAGAAAAAAGAAGGCTGGGCACAGCGGCTCATTGCCTGTAATCCCAGAACTTTTAGGAGGCTCAGGTGTTTGCAGATCATGAGGTCAGGAGTTCGAGACCAGCCTGGCCAACATGGCGAAACCCCATCTCTACTAAAAAAATGCAAAAGTTAGCCGAGCGTGGTGGCATGCCCCATTAATCCCAGATACTAGAGAGACTGAGGCAGGAGAATTATTTGAACCTGGGAGGTGGAGGTTGCAGTGAGCCAAGATCGTGCCACTGCACTCTAGACTGGGTGACATAGTGAGACTCTTCTTTGAAAGAAAAAAGAAGGCTGGGCACAGCGGCTCATTGCCTGTAATCCCAGAACTTTTAGGAGGCTCAGGTGTTTGCAGATCATGAGGTCAGGAGTTCGAGACAAGCCTGGCCAACATGATGAAACGCTGTCTCTACTAAAAATACAAAAATTAGCTGGGTGTGGTGGAGCATGCCTGTAATCCCAGCTACCCGGTAGGCTGAGGCAGGAGAATTGCTTGAACCTGGGAGGCAGAGGTTGCAGTGAGCTGAGATCACGCCAGTGCACTCTAGCCTGGGCAACAGAGCAAGACTGCATCTCGGGGGGAAAAAAAGAAAAAAGAAGTCTGGCCACAGTGGTTTATACCTGTAATCCCAGCACTTTGGGAGGCTGAGGCAGGCAGATCACTTGGGGTCAGGAGTTTGAGACTAGGCTGGCCAAAATCGGGAAACCCCATCTCTACTAAACATACCAAGATTAGCTAGGTGTGGTGGTGGGTGCCTGTAATCCCAGGTACTCAGGAGACTGAGGCAGGAAAATCACTTGAACCTGGGAGAGGGAGGTTGCAGTGAGCTGAGATCGTGCCACTGTGCTCCAGCCTGAGTGATAGAGAGAGGCCCTGTCTCAAAAAAAAAAAAAAAAGAAGAAGGAAAGGAAGAAGAAAACCCAGGGACTGGACTCAGTGAGGGGCTGAGGGTGAGGACAGAGAAGACAAGCCTACCCCAGAACAGTAGCTGCTGGGTTGCTGCTGTCACCACCAACTGAACAGTGAGCTACTGGATGCTTTGTTACAGTCACCACCTTTGGATTAAATTCTAAGTCATCTCTGGCCCAGCCTGGATCACATATAGTGGAGGTGTTAGGTGTAGTGCAGCCAGATAATTGACGACGGCATTCCTGCTCTCCAGATGAGGAGATTCAGGAGTTGAGGTCCAGGCTGGTCTCCTGTTCCATGTCCTTAGAGCTCTGGTGGCCAGAACTGACCCTTCCTGTCTCTCTTCCTTGACAGACACGCAGTGAGAAGATCCACGACAAGGAGGCTGTTTCCGAAGTTGAACTTGGAGGAAACAGTCTAAAGAGGTGCTTACATCCGGGCCCCCTGCTCCACCTCTCTGCCCGCCCCGCAGCCCCCCTCCACCCACAGCCCCGCCCCCTCCGCCCCCTGCTGTGCCCCGCACCCACTCTGCCCGCTTTTGCTGCAGCTGCACCCCGCCTCTTTGCCCCTCTTCCTGCCACCACCACACTGTATCCGAGTTGGGAAAGCATGGCGATATAGTTTCTTTGGAACCTACTCAGGAGCTGGAAAGCTTGGGGCAGTGGGAATTCAGGCCTCTGCGTGTTGATTCCCGACATGGAAGACAGGCCCCAGCACATCCTTGCTGGAAACAAACCGTTTACTTCCTCTTGGGATTCTTCTCTCTGTCTCCAGAGTTAGGAGTTAAGATGGACCTCCGTTCCTGGAATTACTGAGCAGCATCCTTTGGGCCCAGTCCTGTGCTGTGGCCAAGGAGACCCCTACCCCAAGAGCATAAGGACCATGTCTTCACTGCTAGGAAGCCCGTGAAAGGAATAAGGGAAACAGAACCCAAGCTGCCATCAGACCAGCCCAGAAGCAAGGCAGGCAGGACAGGCTGTGGAGTCAGAGGGCCAGGTTTGAATGCCAGCCCTGCCAGTTCTAGCTCTATGATCTTGACCTTGAGCAGTTCTTCCCACCTCTCTCTAGTGGGGATGATAGGAGCTGCCTCTTAGAGTTATCAGAGTGGTCTGACACATGTAACCTACTTCCGTATGCCTGGCATGTTCAGTGATTCAGGCAACATGTGTGCCAGGAGTTTCATGGCATCTTAGTTTGGGTTCTCCCATAAACAAACCCTGAGACAAGAATTTAAGTGCAAATGTGTATCTGGGACAGATTTTCAGGAAACACTGGAAGTGAAACCAGAAAGGGAAAGCAGCCGCTAAAAGGAGCTTCAGCAGAGTTATCCCATGGGCAGTTGGAGTTCAGGCTCTCGGAGGAACGCAGGGAGCCAGAGCAGAACACGCAGCTTAGCATCTTCCCACCTGAGGAACAGGAGGTTGGGGAACTTGCTTGCCATATCCCACCTGTTTTTAGGGCTGTGTTTAGGGGCATTAATTCTATGCTATTTCTAGCTTCTGTTTTTTGTTTTGTGATGGAGTTTTGCTCTGTCTCCCAGGCTGCAGTGCAATGGTACATTCTTAGCTCACTGCAACCTCTGCCTTCCATGTTCAAGCAATTTTCCTGCCTCAGCCTCCCAAGTAGCTGGGGGATCTTGGCTGATTGTAATCTCCGCCTCCCAAGTTCAAGCGATTCTCCTACCTTAGCCTCCCAAGTAGCTGGGGTTACAGGTGTGTGCCACCACACTCAGCTGATTTTTGTATTTTTAGTAGGGATGGGGTTTCACTATGTAGGCCAGGCTGGTCTTGAACTCCCTCCTCTTGATCTGCCCACCTCGGCATCCCAAAGTGCTGGGTCTAGCGTCTTCTATGTGAAGGTCAAGTATGATCCCACAGGCAGAAAAAAAAAGCCATCAGGTGGAGAATGGTTTAGTATGCAGTTTTAGGTTTATAGGTGAAAGTGCAGAGAGAAGCCAAGTACAGTGGCTCATGCCTATAATTCTAGCATTTTGAGAGGCAGAGGCAGGAAAATTGCTTGAGGCCAGGAATTTGAGACCAGCCTGGGCAACACAGGGTGACCCCCATCTCTACAAAAAAATTTTTTTAATAACCCAGGCATTAGGCCGAGAGCATTGACTCATGCCTGTAATCCCAGCACTTTGGGAGGTCAAGGTGGGTGGATTACTTTAGGTCAGGAGTTCCAAACCAGCCTGGCCAACATGGTGAAACTCCACCTCTACCAAAAATACAAAAATTAGCCAGGCATGCTGGTGCACGCCTGTAATTCCAACTACTCCAGAGGCTGAGACAGGAGAATCGCATGAACCCAGGGGGTAGAGGTTGCAGTGAGCTAAAATCATGCCACTACACTCCAGCCTGGGTGACAAAACGAGACTCTGTCTCAAAAAAAAAAAAAAAAAAAAAAAAAGTTAGCCAGGCGTGGTGGTGCACACCTGTAGTCCCAGCTACTCTGGAGGCTGAAATGGGAAGACCACTTGAGCCCAGGAGTTTGAGGCTACAGTGAACTATTGCACCACTGCATTTCAGCCTGGGTGACATACCAAGATGTGTTTGGGAAAAAAAAAAAGAAAATTGCAGACAATGTGGGGCTGGACACCAACAACATCTTCTACAAGAGATGAACAAGGCCGGGCACGGTGGCTCACAGCTGTAATCCCAGCACTTTGTGAGGCTGAGGCGGGTGGATCACGAGGTCAAGAGTTCGAGACCAGCCTGGCAAATATGGCAAAACCCCCTGTCTTTACTAATAATACAAAAATAAGCTGGGAGTGCTGGTGCACACCTGTAATTCCAGCTACTTGAGAGGCTGAGGCAGGAGAATCACTTCAACTAGGGAGGCAGAGGTTGCAGTGAGCCGAGATCACGCCACTGCACTCCAGCCTGGGCAATGGAGTGAGACTATATCTCAAAAGAAAAATTTAAGGGCCGGGCGCAGTGGCTCACGCCTGTAATCCCAGCACTTTGGGAGGCCAAAGTGGGTGGATCACGAGATCAAGAGATCGAGACCATCCCGATCAACGTGGTGAAACCCCGTCTCTATTAAAAATACAAAAAATTAGCTGGGCATGGTGGCGTGTGCCTGTAATCCCAGCTACTCAGGAGGCTGAGGGGGAAGAATTGCCTGAACCCAGGAGGCGGAGGTTGCGGTGAGCCGAGATCGCGCCATTGCACTCCAGCCTGGGTAACAAGAGCGAAACTCCGTCTCAAAAAAAAAAAAAAAAAATTTAAAGAAAACGAGGTGAACAAGACAGTCCTGGTCTCTGCCGTCAGACAGCACCCGGACCAGGATGGTAGACCAGAGTATGTACTCATTGTTATTTCCACTCATAACTGTGTTTCCTCCTCTGCCCTTTGTAGGACCAAATCTGTTTCTTCCATGTCTGAGTTTGAAAGTTTGCTGGACTGTTCCCCCTACCTTGCTGGTGGAGACGCCCGGGGCAAGAAGCTGCCTAACAACACTGCCTTTGGCTTTGTGAGTTCTGAACCAGGGGATCCAGAGAAAGACACCAAGGAGAAGCCTGGGCTCTCCTCGAGGGACTGCAACCACCTGGGTGCCCTGGCCTGTCAGGACCCCCCAGGGAGGCAGATGCAGCGTAGCTATACGGCTCCTGACAAGACGGGTATCCGAGTCTACTATAGCCCCCCGGTGGCCCGGCGCCTGGGAGTCCCTGTGGTTCATGACAAAGGGGGCAAGATCATTATTGAGCCCGGCTTCCTCTTCACCACAGCCAAGCCCAAAGAGTCGGCCGAGGCCGATGGGCTGGCTGAGAGCTCCTATGGTCGGTGGCTCTGCAACTTCTCACGGCAGCGCCTGGACGGAGGCTCAGGGGGCAGCCCCTCGGCGGCCGGGCCTGGCTTCCCAGCGGCCCTGCATGACTTCGAGATGTCGGGCAACATGAGTGACGACATGAAGGAGATCACCAACTGCGTGCGCCAGGCCATGCGCTCGGGCTCACTGGAGAGGAAAGTGAAGAGCACGTCCAGCCAGACGGTGGGCCTGGCCAGTGTGGGCACACAGACCATCCGCACGGTTAGCGTGGGCCTGCAGACTGACCCACCCCGCAGCAGCCTCCATGGCAAGGCCTGGTCACCCCGCAGCTCTTCGCTCGTGTCTGTGCGCAGCAAGCAGATCTCCTCCTCCCTGGACAAGGTCCATTCGCGCATCGAGCGGCCCTGCTGCTCCCCCAAGTATGGCTCACCAAAGCTCCAGAGGCGGTCCGTATCCAAGCTGGACAGCAGCAAGGACCGCAGCCTGTGGAACCTGCACCAGGGCAAGCAGAACGGCTCAGCCTGGGCCCGCTCCACCACCACACGGGACAGCCCTGTACTGAGAAACATCAACGATGGACTCTCCAGCCTCTTCAGTGTGGTGGAGCACTCAGGGAGCACGGAGTCTGTCTGGAAACTGGGCATGTGTGAGACGCGGGCCAAGCCCGAGCCTCCCAAGTATGGCATCGTGCAGGAGTTCTTCCGGAATGTGTGCGGCCGGGCGCCAAGCCCCACCTCGGCAGCAGGAGAAGAGGGCACCAAGAAGCCAGAACCCCTCTCCCCAGCCAGCTACCATCAGCCGGAGGGGGTGGCCAGGATCCTGAACAAGAAGGCAGCCAAGTCAGGCAGCAGTGAGGAGGCCAGAACCACCATGCTCTCCCAGGTGGGGAAGGACGGTGTTCTGCGGGACGGAGATGGAGCCATGGTCCTTCCCAATGAGGTAGGTGGGTGGGATCTGTCCTTTATCTTGGGAGGTGGAGTTAGTATATATGGTCCAAGCTTTTTTGGTTTTTATTTATTTGTTTATTTTTTTAAGACAGAGTTTCGCTCTTGTTACCCAGGCTGGAGTGCAATGGCGCGACCTCAGCTCACCGCAACCTCCGCCTCCTGGGTTCAGGCAGTTCTCCTGCCTCAGCCTCCTGAGTAGCTGGGATTACAGGCACACGCCACCGTGCCCAGCTAATTTTTTTTGCATTTTTTTTTAATAGAGACAGGGTTTCACCATGTTGACCAGGATGGTCTTGATCTCTTGACCTCGTGATCCACCCGCCTCGGCCTCCCTAAGTGCTGGGATTACAGGCTTGAGCCACCGCACCTGGCCCTTTTTTGGTTTTTAAGTTGAGAGATATGGGCTGGGCAAGGTGGCTCATGCCTGTAATCCCAGCAACTTGGGAGGCCGAGGCAGGTGGATCACCTGAGATTAGGAGTTGGAGACCAGTCTGGCCAACATGGTGAAACCCCATCTCTACCAAAATTACAAAAATTGGCCAGGTGTGGTGGCGTGTACCTGTACTCCCAGCTGCTTTGGAGGCTGAGGCAGGAGAATCACTTGAACCCAGGCCAAGGTTGCAGTGAGCTGGTATCATGCCACTGCACTCCAGCCTGGGTGATAGGGTAAGACTCCATCTCAAAAAATATAATAAATATAAAAATATAAATAAAACAAAAAATTCAGGGACATGACCACATGTCCCAGGAAGTTCTTAATGCTGGTCTGGGATAGAGTTGGAAGGTCCCAGACCTCGAACAATGTAGACCTAATGGTCACGTGATCTAAATGCCACAAGACTAGTGAACATGGCTTAACCTGCTGTTTTCACACCACCCACCGGGGACTGCCAGCATCCCCTCCAGGGAAGGGGCCTGTCCACTGCTCTCCTGCCACCTGGTGGTGTGCTGGAGCCAGCTTGTTTGGCTTGTGGCAGCCAGTTGTCAGCATCTGTTTAACATCACCTTGGTACCTTGAGATTGGCGACAGTGGGAGGACTTAAAGCATAAAAACGGCAAACACTACAAATCAGGCCTCTTCCTCTCACTCCGGGAAAACAAATTGTTAAACATTAGCAGGCATACCACTTCCCCACCCCATCAAGACTTCACACCTAAGTGCTCACATACCCTCTTAGAATCTTTTGCTGCATACCCCACTCCTGCTATCAATTTCTTTTAAGTTAATTAGTGAGCCTTATTTGAATGTTAGGAAGCATATAAGTTAACTTTGCAGAAAGGGAAGGAAATATGTTTGAAGGCTGGCATATTTTTTTTTCTTTTTTTTTTAGAGATGGGGTTTCTCCATGTTGGTCAGGCTGATCTCAAACTCCTGACCTCAGGTGATCTGCCCACCTCGGCCTCCCAAAGTGCTGGGATTACAGGTGTGAGCCACCACACCCAGCCAGATGGCATATTTTATAAAACCCAAAGAGTAGGAACCTGAAGAGCTCAGCAGCTTTTCCCTGTCTTCCTATCCTGTCTTTTAAGCTTCACCCTCTCTGACTCTCTGTTGCATTTGCACAAGGACTGGGTGGACTGTCCCAGCTCTGGCTTTATAACATCTTCCAGCTCAAGCCACTGGGAGACACTGACACAGATCCTTCTCTCCCAATTCCACATTTCTGAAAGAAGGAAACTCTGATTGGTCCAACTAGAGGCAAGTGTACCCCTTGCTCCGGTTAGCTGTGGCTGGGAGTGGTACCATGTGGTCTGCTGTGGACTCAGTGGGGGCACAAAGACATGAGAAGGGCTCTGTGTGCAATGGGCTGTGATGGACTCAAACATTCTAATTTTATTCTTTTTTTGAGATGGAGTCTCGCTGTCATCAGGCTGGAATGCAGTGGCATGATCTTGGCTCACTGGAACCTTCACCTCCCAGGTTCAAGCGATTCTCCTGCCTCAGCCTCCTGAGTAGCTGGGACTATAGGTGCCCGTCACCATGCCCACCTAATTTTTTATATTTTAGCAGAGATGGGTTTTCACCATGTTGGCCAGGATGGTCTCCATCTCCTGACCTCGTGATCTGCCTGCCTCTGCCTCCCAAAGTGCTGGGATTACAGGAGTGAGCCACCACGCCGAGCAAACATTCTACTTTTCTATTATTATACATTTGAATGGCTTCAAGTTTTTCTCTAGTGTAAATAATATTGTGGTGAACATCTTAGTGCAAAACCCATTTTATTTCACATTTCAGACTATTTCCTTAGTTGTAAGTTGCAGATTAAATGGGATTAAAGGATGAAAAAATAAATGTTTTAAAGTTACTTGATAAATATTGCCAAATTGTTTCTCAAAAATATACCATTTCTACAGCCTCCAGCAGTGTGTGGTGAGTGCTTTACTCTTCTCTACTCTCACTCAGCTGGCTGCCATTTAAAAACATCTTTTAAATATTTATTCCTATTTTGGCCAGGCACAGTGGCTCATGTCTCTAATTCCAACACTTTGGGAGATGGAGGTGGGCAGATCACTTGAGCCAGGAGTTCAAGACCAGTCTGAGCAACATGACGAGAACTCATCTCTACATTAACAAAATAAAAAAGGCCGGGAGCAGTGGCTCATTCTTGTAATCATAGCACTTTAGGAGGCCAAGGCAGGCAGATCACTTGAGGTCAGGAGTTGAAGACCAGCCCGGACAACATGGTAAAACCCTGTGTCTACTTAAAATACAAAAATTAACCCAGTGTGATGGCAGGCACCTGTAATCCCAGCTACTTGGGAGGCTGAGGCAGGAGAATTGCTTGAACCCGGGAGATGGAGGTTGCAGTGAGCCGAGACTGCACCATTGCATTCCAGCCTGGGCAACAGAGCGAAACTCCATCTTAAAAAAAAAAAAAATCCAGGCATGGTGGTGCTGCGTGCCTGTGGCCCCAGCTACTTGGGAGACTGAGGAGGGAAAATCCTTAAAGCCACTGCACTCCAGCTGGGACAACAAAGGGAAACCCTGTCTCCAAAAAAGAAAAAATATATTTCTTTCTATTTTTGTAACTGTTTTTTTTTCTTGAGACAGAGTCTCACTCTGTCGCCTAGGTTGGAATGCAGCGGTACGAGCAACCACTGCCTCCCAGGTTCAAGCAATTCTCCTGTTTCAGCCTCCCAAGTAGCTGGGACTAAAGGCCTGAGCCACCACACCCAGCTAATTTTTGTATTTTTAGCAGAGATGGGTTTTCACCATGTTGGCCAGGCTGGTCTCGAACTCCTGACCTCAGGTGATCTGCCTGCCTCAGCCTCTCAAAATGTTGGGATTATAGGTGTGAGCTACTGTGCCCAGCCTATTTTTTGTACGTTTTTTAAAAACTGTTAAGTTTGGCCTGGCACGGTGGCTCACGCCTGTAATCCCAACACTTTGGGAGGTCGAGGTAGGTGGATCACCTGAGGTCAGGAGTTTGAGACCAGCCTGGCCAGCATGGTGAAACCCTGTCTCTACTAAAAATAAAAAAAAAATAGCCAAGTGTGGTGGCAGGCGCCTGTAGTCCCAGCTACTTAGGGGGCTAAGGCATGAGAATCTCTTGAACCCAGGAGGCAGAGGTTGCAGTGAGCCAAGATTGCATTATCGCACTCCAGCCTGGGCAACAGAGCAAGATCCGTCTCAAGGTAAAAAAAAAAAAAGAAAGCTGGTCATTGAGTTTCAGTCCAAAGGCCAATAGCTCAGTAACCTAGAAAGAGCAGATGTTTCAGTTAAAGTCTGAAGGAAGGACCAGGCACAGTGGCTCATGCCTGTAATCCCAGCACTTTGGGAGGCTGAGGTGGGTGGATCACTTGAGGTCAGGAGTTTGAGACCAGCCTTGCCAACATAGCAAAACCCCATCTCTACTAAAAAAATAGAAAAATTAAGTGGGCATGGTGGCGAATGCTTATAGTCCCAGATACTCAGGAGGCTGAGGCATGAGAATTGCTTGAACTGAGGAAGCAGTGAGCCAATATTGGACCACTGCACCCCAGCCTGAGCAACAGAGTGAGACTCAGTCTCATAAATAAATAAGTTAATTAAACAAATAAATAAATAAATGTCTGAAGGCAGGAAAAAAGCCAGTGTCTCAGTCTGAAGGCTGTCAGGCAAGAGGAATTCTCTTACTTGAGGGAGAGTAGGCCCTCTTGTTCTGTTCAAGCCTTCAACTGACTGGATGAGGTCCACCCACGTTAGGGAGAATATACATGTCAGTTTTTTTTGTTTTTTTTTTTGAGACGGAGTCTCGCTGTCACCTAGGTTGGAGTGCAGTGGTGCGATCTCAGCTCAGTGCAACCTCTGCCTCCCAGGCTCAAACGATTCTTGTGCCTCAGCCTCCCAGGTAGCTGGGATTACAGGCAAGTGACACTACACATGGCTAATTTTTTATTTTTAGTAGAGACAGGGTTTCACCATGTTGGCCAGGCTGGTCTCAAACTCCTGACCTCAAGTGATCCACCCACCTCAGCCTCCCAAAGTGCTGGGATTACAGGCATGAGCTATCACACCTGGCCAAGAATTTACATGTTAATCTCATTTCAAAACACTCTCACAGAAATACCCAGAACAATGTTTTATGTAATATCTCAGCACCCGGTGGCCCAGTCATATTGACATATGAAATTACCCATCACTCGCGCGTAACCAGCACCACATCAAGAAACAACAGTACAAGGCTGGGTGAGGTGTAATCCCAGCTACTCAGGAGGCTGAGGCAGGAGAATCGCTTGAACCTGGGAGGCAGAGGTTGCAGTGAGCCAAGACCACACCACTGCACTCCAGCCTGGGCAACAGAGCAAGACTCCATCTCAGAAAAAAGAAAAAAAAAGAAACAATAGAACAAAGTTGGCTGAAGTTTGAATGTTGATTTTAAAGTTTATCCAAATGTCGTTCAGTATATAAAATGTGCGTGCTACCCACTGGCCCAGTAGTTCTTCTTTTAGGAATGTAGCTTATGGAAATATTCACAGAGGTAGATAAAGAAAAATAGTAATAAAAAAAAAAAGAGACAGGGAAGGAAATCACAAAGCTCAAGAGAGGTTAAGCAACTCTCCCAAGGTCACACAGCTAGTAATTGGCAAAGCTGGGATTTGAACCAAGCAGTTTGGCTCTATCGCAGCACTTTTATTTCATTTATTTATTTTTTAAAGAGATGGAGTCTTGCTCTGTTGCCCAAGCCAGAGTCCAGTGGCACAATCATAGGTCACTGCCATCTTGACCTCCTGGGCTCAAAGGATCCTACTATCTCAGCCTCCCACATGGCCCAGTTCAGCAGCACTTTGGGTTTTTTTCTTTTTCTGTTTTTTTTTTTTTGAGACGGAGTTTCACTCTTGTTACCCAGGCTGGAGTGCAATGGCGCGATCTCGGCTCACCGCAACCTCTGCCTCCTGGGTTCGGGCAATTCTCCTGCCTCAGCCTCCTGAGTAGCTGGGATTACAGGCATGCACCACCACGCCCAGCTAATTTTTTGTAT
This sequence comes from Callithrix jacchus, assembly GCF_049354715.1. Classification (NCBI taxonomy): domain Eukaryota; kingdom Metazoa; phylum Chordata; class Mammalia; order Primates; family Cebidae; genus Callithrix; species Callithrix jacchus. Next base: position 2,510,705 of record NC_133506.1, read on the forward strand.
TTTTAGTAGAGACGGGGTTTCACCATGTTGACCAGGATGGTTTCGATCTCTTGACCTCATGATCCACCCGCCTTGGCCTCCCAAAGTGCTGGGATTACAGGCTTGAGCCACTGCACCCGGCCTTTTTTTTTTTTTTTTTTTTTCTTTGAGATGGAGTCTTGCTCTGTCCCCAGGCTGGAGTGCAGTGGCGTGATCTTGGCTCACTGCAACCTCTGCCTCCCGGGTTCAAGCACTTCTCCTGCCTCAGCCTCCCGAGTAGTTGGGACTACAGTCCTGTGCCCAGCTAATTTTGGTATTTTGAGTAGAGACAGGGTTTCACCATGTTGGCCAGGCTAGTCTCGAACTTCTGACCTCAGGTGATCCTCCTGCCTTGGCCTCCCAGAGTGCTGGGATTACAGGTGTGAGCCACCATGCCCAGCTGCCCAGCAGCACTTTTAATCATTATTTCTATCTGTTAGTAAAAAATTAGAAACTACCCAAATGTATATCAAAAGTAAATTGGGGATGGGCACAATGGCTCACGCCTGCAATCCCACTGCTTTGGGAGGCCCAGGCATGTGGATCACTAGAGGTCAGGAGTTCAAGACTAGCCTGGCCAGCATGGTGAAACCCCGTCTCTACTAAAAATACAAAAATTAGCTGGGCATGGTGGCACATGCTTGTAATCTCAGCTACTTGGGAGGCTGAGGCATGAGAATCGCTTGAACCCAGGAGGTGGAGGTTGCAGTGAGTCAAGATCATGCCATTGTACTCCAGCCTGGGTGACAGAGTAAGATTCTGTCTTTAAAAAAAAAAAAAAAAAAGTGGGCCGGGCGCAGTGGCTCATGCCTATAATCCCGGTACTTTGGGAGGCCGAGGCAGGTGGATCACTAGGTCAAGAGATCAAGACCATCCTGGTCAACATGGTGAAACCCCGTCTCTACTAAATATACAAAAATTAGCTGGGCATGGTGGCGCAGCCTGTAGTCCCAGCTACTCAGGAGGCTAAGGTAGGAGAATTGCTTGAACCCAGGAGATGGAGGTTGCGATGAGCCGAGATTGCGCCATTGCACTCCAGCCTGGGTAACAAGAGCGAAACTCCGTCTCAAAAAAAAAAAAAAAAGTGAATTGGGTATATAAATCACTTATTTCTATCTAGTGAAATAGTATAGAGACATTTTAAAAAAGGGCGATCAGCCAGGCATGATGGCTCATGCCTTTGGGAGGTATGAGCACCTAAAGGTACTAATCCCAGCAGTTTGGGAGGCTGAGGCAGGAGGATTGCTTAAGCTCAGGAGTTCAAGACCAGCCTGAGCAATATAGTGAGACTCTGTCTCAAAAGAAAAAAAAGGGAAGGAGAGGTAGACATACCTAGTAACAGAAAAGTGTTCATGTTTTACAGTAGCAAAATAAGCTGTAGGGGATGAGGTCATTTTGGTAAATGTATGTGGAGAATCTCTTTGGTGTACAGGACCATGGACAGTGTTCACTGTCCTCTGTATAGCCCGAAATATATTATAATGAACATCCATTACTGCTTTAATGAGAGAAGAACAATAACATAAAAAACTGATCCAGTGAGGAGCTTCAGCCCCTGGGAACTGGTCCATGGCTGAGTCTCAGTTTCTTGCCTGGCACACCACAGAGGCCCATGTCTCCTGGCTCCTTTTGACTTCCTGCCTCCCTGCCTCCCTCTTCCTAGGACGCTGTTTGTGACTGTAGCACCCAGTCTCTCACTTCCTGCTTCGCCCGGTCATCCCGCTCTGCGATCCGCCACTCTCCTTCCAAGTGCAAGCTTCACCCTTCAGAGTCCAGCTGGGGTGGGGAGGAGAGGGCGGCCGCCCCCAGCGAGTGACAGAGCAGCCAAGCTCCCTGCCTCAACCAGCCCAGCCTCTGGATAGCAGAAGGGAACCAGCGAAGACGAGACAAGATGAGGTGAGGCGAGGGGCTGTGTCCTCAGCACTGCCTGGCCCTGGAGGGACAGCAATGATGCCACTGCCACAATGCAGCTCTCACATCAAGGTAAAGCCGGGTCTCTTGCTGGCCTCTGGGTGGTGAGCTCCAACTTCCCAGGGGAAGGCAGTAAGTGGGAGAGAGACCAAAACTGGGCATCCACTGAGAGATCCCTCAAGAGCCGATCCCTGGGTCCTAAGAGAGAGCCTTGCCTGGTTCTGCCCATGTCCCCCTCTTGGAAGAGCCCAGGAAGGATACATGTCTGGCCATGCCTTTGGGGAAAAGGACTCAGAGAGCTGTTCCCTGCTGACCATCCACCCCTTCATTCAGGAGGAGACAGTGCTGAGAAGAACAGGCTTTGCTCTAGGGCTGTGTTAGGTTCCTGGTGGAGCCCAGCTGGGCATCATCACCGTCACCTCCTTCTCTCCACCACCACCTCCTCTCAGCCCCACTGCTCTAGATTGCTGGGACACTAGGGGGTATGATAGGGCAGTAGCCAGGGCCAAGTATCTACTTGGAATTCTGGAGCCCTGGATCTCCCTGCCCATAGCCTGGGTGCAGCAAGAGCTGGGAGGCAAAGTGGAAATGTACTGGGTGCAGGGTTGGGGAGTGATTGCAGTTGCCTTCCTTGCCAAAGTGACTTGGGGCCCCAACCTTCCCAGCAGACCCATTGAAGACAGAAACAGGTAGAGTCAGTCTTCAGACCTGGTGCATAGATAAATGCCTAAATACACTGCCTTGATCTCGATCTCAGAGGCCTCTTTCCCTGGCACCCTGAGAGGGGGCGGGTGCTACATCTCCACTGTGTTTACATCCTGCAGCTGGTTGGGGGAGGCAAAGATATTCCCAGTAAGAGATTCCCAGTTGGCCAGGTCAGGCCCAGGAGAACACCAAGAGGCCAGAGCCCAGGACACAGCAGTAGACTGGGGCCTAGGAACACATATCTTGCCTAGACTGTTTATTTGAATTTTTCATGCTATAAATATTTAAGGTGGTTTAATTTATTTTAATAACTTAATTTACCCCCACAGTCCCTAAGGTAATTTATTGGAGGTTGGAACATGCATTCTTGCCACTGGGACAAGATGGGGCTTCTAACAGCACAGACAGGCACGGGGTCCCCCGGGTGGATGAGGCAGCTTGGCAGCCAGGTTTGGTGACCTGGTCTCCTGGTCAGATTTGGAGGGCCCCTCAACAGAGTTGGAGCCCTGTACCCCAACACTGCTGGCCATGTGGCCTCAGAACACTACTTATTACTCAGTGCCTGGTACTTGGCCAGCCCCAGCGGTCAGTCTGTAAATACTGACAAGGTGGAGGGTTGGATGGCCATCACCACTCGCCGGACATTCTCCATTGCCGTCTCATTTCCCTCTGACACCTTTCTTCATGAGTCGAATGTGGATTACTAAGGCTCTCTTAAGAGCATGGAGATCCCTCCAAGTTTCCCAAATGAGAACTTGAAGGAAAACAGGACTGAACTTCGAGAATGTTGTTTATTGCAGCTTTGCACATAAACCTGAGAGCGTCTCCCAGCCTGCCTCGGTTCTCACCAGCCTGCCAGCCTTCTCACCAGCCTCTCTCCTTAGCCTTATGGCCTTTCACCGCTCTTCTCCTTGCCCCAGCTCTGCTGCCTGCCCTTCCTCATATCCCCCATGAGCTGCCTGAGCTATTGGTTGGATTTCGACGTGGCTCGTTGCAGCATGTGTGTGGGTGCCTCCCATGGCCTCCCCTTGGTACCAGTGAACCCATTTTTGTTGCACAAATGCTTCCCATATACACATAGACATGCAGCTTCCTGTAAGTGTCTGGGGACCCAGAGGGGAAACACCAGGGTGGATCGGCTTGTCTGCAGAATTGCTCATCAGGAAGACCAAAACCCAGTAGCTTTGCTGATTTGCCCCCAGGACTCTGGAGGCACCCCAGCACTTCCACCTCCCACCTGCTAGTTCCCAGACCCACCCATTCGGGATCACCTAGAACAGTTACCCAAAGCCCTACATCTCCCTTCCCTGCAGGCTGAACACCAGGGTCATGTCAGTCCCACCAGCTGCTTCCTCCATGCCCCAGTGACATGTGTAGAAAGAGCAGGCAGCCACTGGAGCTGTGGGTCAGTTCCCCTCTGGGATGCTGCTGCTCTCACCCGTGAGGTCGGGGGGCCTTCCAAGGTTATCTCCAGGTGAGGGGATTCACACCAGGCCACAAGTCACCAGAGGCCTTCTGCCACCTCCCAGAGCAACAGAGAGCCAGGGATCCTGTGTACCCAGCCTTGGGGAGAAATCCCCGTTGGACCTAAGCCCCAAGACCTATGGACTACTCAGCCTTACCATCGTACTATCCAAGATTGTCCTTGCCATCTTCGTTGTCTCAGCCAGACCTCGGTTTTCAGTGAAGCCCCAGTTTCTATTTCCTGCATGCCACTGTGCAAGGCCACTCATCACTGTTTCTGCAGAAGCCTCCAGATGTGGGGCTTGATGGGGTTGAACATGTTACATGTAAATATTGGTTTGGTTTGGTTTTTAGCATTTTACTTGGTAACTGGTTGTGTTTTCTTTTTTGGGGTGGGGGGATTGGTTTGTAAAAACTCTCTTTTAGAATGTTATTTCTAAGTTTATTTGTTTCTTCAAATGCCTTTTAAGTCTTGGTAACATTCCCAAAGCAGAAAACTGCCTGACCCATAGTGGGGATTCCCCTGGAGAATGGGGGTCACAAGAAGGAATGCTGCCCTTCTCCCCTTTCTCCCCCCTTCTGTCCTGCCTCCTGCCTTGTACTGCTAGCTCCTTCCTTCTCCTCCTTTATCCTTCTTTCTCTTTTCCCCATCTCCACTCTCTCTTCAACCAAAGTTCCAAGGAACCCTGGGGTCCCCATCTCCCAGAGACTGCTTGGCTTGGGTCCATGGGTTTGGCACCAGTTGGTTGGGGGAAATAGGGGACCAGGTGACATGACTGGCCCTAAACCTCTTTCCAGAACCAAATCAGACCCTTTCAGAATGATGACTTCATTGGAAAACGCAAATCAAACCATTCTGGGGCATTAGTGGCTCTTAGGCCTGCATGCACGAGACATCAGAATCCAATCCCCTGACCCTGTGCCAGCCCTTTCCCCCAGTTCATTTCCCACCAAAGGCTGACCTCTAAGAGGTCTTGCTTTCTATGAACTCAAAATGGGTCCCACCTCCAGGTGTCCCCAGGGGCACTCTTCTACCAGTTGGCTTCCCATGTGACAAGGTGAAAGGCCCAACAGCTTGACCCTCTGACACCCTGTGCTGACATGGCTCCATCACATCTACTGGGATGCACTTTTATAGTTTCATCACTCAGCCTCTTCTCCTCTGGCCTACCCAGCACCCAGGCTCTTTCTCCCCCTCCCCTCCTATCTAGAATGTCCCCTGCTTCTAGCCTCACCAGACCCTCAAGCTCCCACTACCTCTTCCTTAATAATAGTAATAATAATGGTTATCATCATCCCCTGCACATCCCGCCTAAAGCACTTTACTATTTAGAAATTGTTTCCCCTGGCTGGGCACGATGGATCACGCCTGTAATCCTAGCACTTTGGGAGGCCAAGGCAGGAGGATCACTTGAGGTCAGGAGTTCAAGACCAGCTTGGCCAAAGTGGTGAAACCCTGTCTCTACTAAAAATACAAAAATTTAGCTGAGCATGGTGGTGCGCCCCTGTAGTCCCAGCTACTCGGGAGGCTTGAGCCCAGGAGAAAGAGATGTCAGGAGCAGAGATCGCACCATTGCACTCCAGCATGTGACAGAGTGAGACCCTGTCTCAAAAAAAAAAAAAAAAGAAATAGTTTCCCACTCCACATCTCCTTCAGACTCTTGGGGACAACTCTGGGAGGCAGCCTTGGCAGGATGTGGGTTAGTGCGCCCATTTTACAGATGAGGAGACTGAGGTGCAGGTCTTATCCCAGAACATGAGAAGTCACTGAGTTTAGATAAGAACTTGAGTCCAACTCTCCTGTTTGCTGTGCAAATCCACTGCCCTACTGGGGGCTTTATGTGGGTCCAGAATACCCAGAATATGCTGCTGGCCAACCCAGGCATAAAACAAGACCATTACAGATCACTGAGCCTGTATATTCCAGAGGGTGATCCGAGCTCCCCATTCAGCAGAATTCTCTGAGAGCATGTTCAGAATGCAGATTCCTGGGCTCCACCCTGAATCTGCATGTTTAACAAACTCTCATGGGGAGGCCAGGCATGGTGGTCATACCTGTAATCTCAGCACTTTAGGAGGCCAAGGTGGGCGGATCACGAGGTCAGGAGTTTGAGAGCAGCGTGGCCAACATAGTGAAAACCCTTCTCTACTAAAAATACAAAAAATTAGCTGGATGTGGTGGTGCATGCCTGTAATCCCAGCTACCTAGGAGGCTGAGGCAGAAGAATCGCTTGAATCCAGGAGGCAGAGGTTGCAATGAGCCGAGATTGCACCACTGCACTCCAGCCCAGGTGACAGTGCGAAACTCCATCTTAATAATAATACAATAACATTTTTAAAAACAGCCTTCCCAGGCGGTCTTTGGCACTATTGGCCACACCATTGGTGTTCATGGCCCTGATTATTAGGCTGTCTTTATTTTTTTCTAATTTATTTTTAATTTATTTATTATTTATTTATTTTTTTTAGAGACAGGGTTTGCCCTATGTTGTCCAGGCTGGTTTCAAAGTCCTGGGCTCAAGTGAAATGTCCTCTTCAGCCTCCCACAGTGCTGGGGTTACAGGCATCAGCCACCATGCCATCTTTTTTTTTTTTTTTTGAGACAGTCTCGCTTAGGCTGGAGTGCAGTGACACCTCTCGGCTCACTGCAACCTCCACCTTTCTGGTTCAGTCAGTTCTCCTGCCTCAGCCTCCCAAGTAACTGGGAATACAAGTGCACCCCACCACACTTGACTGATTTTTGTAGTTTTAGTAGAGACAGGTTTTCACCATGTTGGCCAGGTTGGTCTTGAACGCCTGACCTCAGGTGATCCACCTGCCTCGGCCTCCCAAAGTGCTGGGATTACAGGCATGAGCCACCGCATCCAGCCTCATCTATTAACCAATAACCATGATGCTGTATCTTTTTTTTTTTTTAAGATGGGGTTTCACCATGTTGGTCAGTCTGGTCTTGAACTCCCGACCTCAGGTGATCCACCCGCCTTTGCCTCCAAAGTGCTTGGATTACAGGCGTGAGCCACCATGCCCAGCCTGATGCTTGTATCTTAAGAGCACTGAGCACTGAACAGGGACTTAAGGGACCGAGTCCTCAACCAAACTGATTTGTTTAGTTACTCAGGATTTCCAAAAGGCATCAGAGGCATTTACAACCTTAGTCCTAGGGGTTCAGTAAAATAGAAAGTAAAAAAGCAAGACAAATTATTCTGTAAATTTAACTGGTATAATTCCCATAATCATGCAATTAAATTTTACTATTGAGTTTCCTGACAGCCATGGCAAAAAGAGAAACACATCAGGATTTAAAATTTTTCTCATCCAATTACGGGAAGCAAGCATGTTGCCCTCTTCTACTAATTTATAGCATATATCCTTTCATCAAGGGCCACTAAGCCAGTTGGTGATTCAGCGAGTGAACCTAAGATGCAAGGATGTTTTCCAGGTGACTATTTAAAAAAAATAAATAATCCACTGACGTGAATGATCTTGGTGAGATCATGTAGCTGGTCTATACCTCAGTTTCCCCATCTATAAGGTGGGGTAACATCCCACCCCATGTAGCTGTGGTGAGAACAAGCTGCAACACTGTGCCTACAAGTCTCCTTGGAAAAGTGTGAGGTTCTACACCAATGGAAAGTGGTCTGATCACACTCAGTGTCCTCAGCCCAGCCTTTCAGTGCCATGGCTGTGGGGTGGGGGACAATATCCTCCTTACCCCCTTCACTAGTCTTCATGAATAGCAAGGAGACCATAACATAATTTGGACCAAACCCCTTCCTTTTCAAAAAAAATTGTGAGGTCAGATGTAGTGGTTTATGCCTGTAATCCCAGCACTTTGGGAGGCTGAGGCAGGTGGATCACCTGAGATTGGGAATTTGAAACCAGCCTGACCAACATGGAGATACCCTATCTCTACTAAAAATAGAAAATTAGCCAGGTGTGGTGGCGCATGCCTGTAGTTCCAACTACTCTGGAGGCTGAGGCAGGAGAATCGCTTAAACCTGGCCTGGGCAAAATGAGCATAACAAAATTTACCATTTTAAACATTTCTAAGTGGCTTGATACATTCACAATGTGTAACCACCACGTCCAGAACTTTTTCATCATCCCAAACTGAAACTCTGTACCCACTAAACAATAACTCCCCATTCCCCCAGCCCCTGGTAACCTCTATTCTACTTTTTTTTCTCTGTGGATTGGCCTCCACTAAATATTTCTTGTAAGTAGAATCATATAGTATTTGTCCTTTTGTGTCCAGCCCACTCATTTTTTTTAGATAAGGAATCAGGCCCAGAGAAGGCAGTAGCTAACCCAAGGTCGCACAGCAAACCAAAGGCAGAACCAAGACCAGAACCCAGGTTTCCTGACTCCCAGCAGTTCTTGCATCCCCAGTAGTGAAGGAGACACTGCTTTGACTTTCTGAAATCTTGGTTTAGCCCCTTCCTCTCTGGGGTCAATCTGTTTGCCTCCCAGCACCCACCCATCCTTTCTTTATCCTCTGCCTCCAGAGCCTCCTGTCTTCCTGCCTCCTCTTCTCCTTGGCTGGTTCCTGCCAGCAGATGGAGTGGCCCTGGCCCATGCCAGGTTTTCCTTTTCTGGGCCCTGGCTCACTGTAGCAGTCAGCTCTCAGTCCTCCAAGGATGTTCTTCCCAGCACTGCTCCCTCCTATGGATTTTCCTGCACCTCAGTAACTCATTTCCTGTCCCCCTGCTTCCTATCAGGGAAGCCTTCCTGTCCACATCTGTGGTTTCCAAACTCTGATATTTACTCTCAAATGTGGTGGTGTCCTGGTTCTGCTGTTCTCACACCAGAAAAAAAAAGAACAAAAAACCCTCTTCCCCCAGTGCATCAGGAGGCACCAGCCCTGCCAGCCCTTCTCATTGGGCTTGCCCTGCCTCAGCGACCCCCAAGTCCCACCCTTGATCCACGCTGTCTTCTCTGCAGGCAGCCTGCCAGCAGCAGCCCCAGCACTTTGCACTGGGTGTGTGTGTGGTGGTAGGGGTGGGGGGGGTGGATCCCTTCTTTTCCTCCTCTGCTTTACCTAGTCCCAGATAGCCTTGATTGTAAAGCAGGTGCTGCCTGACGGGTTCTTCTCTCCCTCTCTCTGGTCATCTATCCATCTCTATCCATTCAGTATCCAACCATCCTTTCCATGTACCTCTGGACCTCACCACCCTCAGAGTTGCTTGTCCTGGCAGAATCTACAGTTCATCCAGACTCTACCCCTTGCCCCTCCCAACCCAACAGCAGTTGCAGTTTGCAGAATCCATAGATCCAAGGTCCTAAGGGGACTGAGGACATGATGCTGGGCTCAAGTCTCCTGCCTAGGGCTCCTCTCCACTGCCAGCCCTGCCACTCCTCCCTCATCCTCCTTGGAGCCTCCTCTGCTCCTTGTCTATCCCATTGGCCCTGCTCCCCTCCCTCCCTGCCCTTCACCAGCTTTCTGGACACCATGCCCTGAGGAAGGGACCTTTGGTTTTCTCTAAACATCTTTGAAGGGCTGAGGCAGTCAGGGCCAGCTGCCTTGTCTCTCTTTATTCGGAACCACTCAAGCCATTCCCAAAAAGAGGGACCTCAGCTGGCAATCTGGAGACCTGGCCCAGGTCTGGGCAGATGTTTTCACTTCTCCCGCCCTCCCAGTCCTGTGATCCTGTGATGAGCACCAGGATGGCCCTGTGGGCCCTAGAGCACCCCCTCATGCTGTAGGGTCCTGCAGCCCCATCCTTTCTCTACTGTGCCCTGGTATCCTGGCTCCTCTCTCAGCTCTATTGCTGATCTCTGTGCCTTACTTTAGTTCTCTGCACGGGGGACTCACCCCAGGACCATTCCCATCGGCTTCCCAGGTGATATGTTGCCCCAAGGCTGGGCTTTGCCAGCTGTGGCCCAGCTCCTTAGTGCTGCCCAAGAGGCACCAGGTTGCTAAGGTTGAGTGACTGTGGGCACCGTTCTTGGCCAGTGGTTCTCATTTTGCCTTCCAGCAGTGGGAATATCACCTGGGAACTTGATAGAAGTGCAAATTATCGGCCCCACCCAAGACCCACTGAATTAGAGCTTGTGGAGTGGGGCCCTGCAAGCTGGGGTTTGAAGGAGCCCTCCAGATGGTTCCGACATGCACAAGAATATGCCAGCTGCCGATCTGGGCTAGCCATTAGTGTAGCCTGGGGAGGGACTGGGGCTGACTAGGCCAAGAACAGGTGGAAAACAGCAGCCTCGTCTGGAATCCTGAGATTGCGAATCACCACCAACAAAAACCAACTCTGTAGTCTCTCCTCTTGGAAAAGGAAGAGAAGCTGGAGGGCCTGGAGAAAGCATACGTTTTTCCTTTCCCTGATCCTGCTCACTTCTCTCACTTGTCTTGGTTTTACAAAAGGCTGTGTAGATGGTGCCCACCAGGGAGGGGGTGGGTGTCCTGGGGAGGCAGGACGAAGAAGACCTTGACTGTTTATCCTTTGGGAACCTCACCATAGGCCAGATGGTCCCTCCTCAAATGCAAAGAAATCTAACTCCATCAGGAAAGAATCCTAAATCCCCAGTTCCTCCTCCTCCCAACCCCAGGGAGACCTTGTAGACAGTGCCAAAAAACAGCTCCAACCTCCAGCAGCTGGGAAGAGAGCCAGAAGCTGCCCTTCCTCTTCATCCTGGCGCCCCTCCCCAGCCCCCGCCAATACTGTGAACCCCCTTCCCACTCAGCCTGGTTTCCTGGTGAGGGTCCTGCAATCATGGGCCCTGGGGGACCCCCAGGGCAAGGCCCATGGGAGGGAAGGGACCAAGGGCATCCTTGGGCCAACTGTCCACCTCTCTTGTCCACTGTTCTCTCCTTTACACTTCTGTCTTCAAAAGGCTCCTTCCCAGGATGGATCGGGTGCTAGGACAACTGCGGTCCAGTCCACCAGCTCTCCCTGCTCTGTGTCTTATTTCAGACATAAGAATAACTGTACAGTGTAAACTTATAAAGCGTTTTTAATGGTTGTAGATTGGAAATAAAGTATGTCATATGAACAGCTGCCGTGGACTTGGCCTCCTCTCTGATTTTTCTAATGAGGTGGTTGGGGGCCCCAGCAAATTTGAAACCCAACTCTTTCCCACTCCTCGTTGCCTGGGAAGTGGGGAGCCCTGGAAGGGCCCCAGCCAGCTTGGGGTCACTTGGGAGGGGCTACCAGGTGTTCTGGCTGCTGCCTGCTGATACATCAGTGTCTCCCACAAAGTGTGATATGACCACTGAGAAACAAATACAGAATCTTCAGAAAGAAGAAAAATAGAACTGAACTTTTCTACAAAAGACTTCGACAATTTTATCATGAAAAAAAAGACACTTAAATGTGCATCAATTGTCTATTATTCCAAAACATTTCTTACACCCCACAGATGCTATGGGTCAGGAATTGGGAGCTTGGTAGTTGTGCTTCAAAGTCTCCGGAGGCTACAGTCATTTGAATACCTGACTGGGGCTGGAAGAGCCATTTGCAAAGTAGCTAATTCTCATGCCTGGCAAGTCAGTGCTGGCTGTTGGCAGAAGGCCTCAGTTCCTGACCATGTGGACCTCTAGGGCTACTCATGTGTCTTCACAACATGGCCAAGCATTTGATCTATGAGAAAGCAGGGAGGACGTCACAATGTCTTTTATAGCTAAACCTTGAAAGTCACAGACTAGGCTGGGTGCAGTGGCTCATGCCTGTAATCCCATCACTTTGGGAGGCCAAGGCCGGCAGATCACCTGAGGTTGGGAGTTTGACAGCAGCCTGACAAACATGGAGAAACCCTCCACTAAAAATACAAAATTAGCAGGACGTGGTGGTGCACGCATATACCCGGGATGCTGAGGCAGGAGAATCGCTTGAACCTGGGAGATGGAGGTTGCAGTGAGCTGAGATTGCACCATTGCACTCCAGCCTGGGCAACAAGAGCAAAACTCTGTCAAGACATAAAAAGAGAGAGAGGAGAGCCACAGACTATAATTTCTGCAATATCTAGTTGGTAATATAGACCAGCATTCTTCAGTGTGGGAGGGGACTACACAAGGCCATGAACACCAGGAAGCAGGGATCACTGGGGGCCATCTTGGAAGCTGGCTACATGATACTGTCATAAATCTCTTTTATGAGGGGCTAACAGCCAGGCATGTGCTAGGTATTGAGGATATAATAGAATGACCTGGAAGAAGATTTAAAATCAAATGGCAATGGCAAGGGGAGCCCAGGGTGCTCGGCAGACCCAGAGAAAACAAGAAACGCTTCACAGAGGAAAGGACATCTGAATGACACCTAAGGTTGAGATGTTGACCAAATGAAGGCCATGGTGTTGTAGGCAGGAAACTGAGGGGAAGCCATTCCAGGGAGAGGGAATAGCATATATGAAAGCCTCGTAGAAAGAGAGCAGAGCAGCCGGCACAGTGACTCACACCTGCAATCCCAGCACTTTGGGAGGCTGAGGCTAGTGGATCACTAGAGGTCAGGAGTTCAAGACCAGCCTGGCCAACATGACGAAGCCCCATCTCTACTAAAAATACAAAAATTAGCCAGGCGTGATAGCTTGCCTCTAATCCTAGCTACCTGGGAGGCTGAGGCAGGAGAATTGCTTGAACCTGGGAGGCAGAGGTTGCAGTGAGCTGAGATCGTGCCATTGCACTCCAGCCTGGGTGACAGAACAAGACTCAAAAAAACAAAAAAGCAGAGCAGAACTGGGGAACTGAAAGAAGAGGCTGGGTCAGATCACACAGTGCCCTTTTTCTTTTCTTTTTTTTTTTTGAGACAGAGTCTCACCAGGCACCAGGCTGGAGTGCAGTGGCACAGTCTCGGCTCACTGCACCCTCCGCCTCCCGGGTTCAAGCAATTCTCCTGCCTCAGCCTCCCGAGTAGCTAGGACTACAGACGTGTGCCACCATGCCCAGCTAATTTTTTGTATTTTTAGTAGAGACGGGGTTTCACCATGTTGGCCAGGATGGTCTTGATCTCTTGACCTTATGATCCACCCGCCTCGGCCTCCCAAAGTGCTGGGATTCTTTTTCTTTTTTGTTGAGATGGAGTCTTGCTCTGTTTCCCAGACTGGAGTACAGTGGCATGATCTCAGCTCTGCAACCCGTGCCTCCTGGGTTCAAGCACTTCTCCTGCCTCAGCCTCTCGATTAGAGGGGATTACCGGTGCACACCACCACGCCCATCTAATTTTTGTATTTTTAGTAGAGACGGGGTTTTGCCAAGTTGGCCAGGCTGGTCTTGAACTCCTTACCTCAAGTGAACCTGACCCACTGGCCACAGCCTCCCAAACTGTTGGGATTACAGGCATGAGCCACCATACCTGGCCTGATGACACAGTACCTTATAGGGAAAAAAAAAAAGTGCCTGCTGGGGACAGGAGGGAGCCATGTAACAATTCAAAGCAGGAACATGATGTAGAAGATGTATTGGATCTGGATTCCATGAAGTAATATTCTCAGTGTGCCCCAGCATGGCCAGCCCTAGCTGGGAACAGAGTTCTCTTCCTGGCACACTGACAGAAAGGAGTTTAAGAGGCAGACAAGCATAAAAGAAACTGGGTATCTCTCAACCCTAGAAAGTGATATTCAGGGAGCCAAAGGCAAATCTCTACTTTCAGAATGGCTGCTGTAACCAGCAGGCTGGAACCACAGAGTGGAAATTTCAGGAAGGCAGATTTTTGTCTCCCACCAGAAAACTTTTCCAAGGACCACAACTGTTATGGAAGAATGACCACAGTCAGCTCCAGCTGCCTCTCTCCAACCCCTCTTTTGGACTTTGTGGACTGCTTATAATTTAACATTTGGAGGTTTCCCTGTGGAAAGGACTGTGCACATCCGAGGGAACATTTTGGTGGTGCCATGCTGGGTGCTAAGGAAGCAGCCCGCTCCCTGAAGCCTCCCAGGCCAGCATGGGATAGTGGAGCAGGCACAGATTGGGCGCTTGGGAGCACAGAAAGGACAGTTGGTTTTCAGCCTGGGGACACAGAGAAGGCTCCGAGAGAAATCATTCCTTAGCTGAGGCTTCGAGTCAAAGGATGTGGCTGGGTGCAGTGGCTCTTGCCTGTAATCCCAGCACTTTGGGAGGCTGAGGTGGGTGGATGACCTGAGGTCAAAAGTTTGAGACCAGCCTGGCCAACATGGTAAAACCCCGTCTTTACTAAAAATACAAAAATTAGCCCGGCATGGTGGTGGGTGCCTGTAATCCCAGCTACCGGGGAGGCTGTGGCAGGAGAATCGCTTCAACCTGGGAGGCAGAGGTTCCCTGAGCCAAGATTGCGCAACTGCACTCCAGCCTGGGCGACAAAGCGAGACTCCGTGTCAAAAAAACCAAAAAAAAAAAATGGACGATGTTGCTAGGAAAAGCTCCTTCCCAGGCAGAGCAGCTTGAGTCAAGCCAGCAGTTTGAGGGGGTAGCCTGGAAATGAGAGGAAACGTCCTAGAGCAGGAGGATAGGCTGTGAGGCAAACTGAACTCAGAGCTCCAGTCCAACCTGGGGAGAATCATGGTCCGCATTTTGGGAGTTAAGGAGATCAAGGGAGTGGGAACTAGAGCCTAGCGACCGGGGCCGGGCATCAGATGCCCTTTGAGGCACTATATTCCTTCGGCAAGAATCTCTCTGGGCCTCTGTTTCCCCCATCTTGGATGGGCTCTGGGGCCGTCGGGGGCAAAAGGACACGAGAGCTTGGCGGGTCCCGGAAAGGGACTCCCGGGCGGGGTGTTGAGTGGAGGTGGTGAGGTGGCCGGACAGGGCGCGAAACGAGGACTTGGAAAAGAGGGGCGGGGCTGCCAGGAGCCTTGGACTGCGGTGTACGCATGCGCATCGCCGGAGAGGCAGGCGTTCTGCGCGCGCGTGCCCGAGAAGCAGATGGTCGCGCATGCGCCCTTGGTTGGCGGGAGTTTTGGAGGCGGTAACCGTGACGTAGAAGGCGGGCGAACCGCTTGACCCTGACGGGAAGATCGGCTGCTGCGGTGCAAGGGGGTCCAGGAGTGACCTAGGGCTGTGGGAAGCGACCCGTGGCCTTGTGCTTCAGGGACGGAGGCTCCGGACTCGACGGGCGTCGCTCTGAGGTTAGGAAGTCACAGACCTGTCCCCTGATGTAGCTCCGCCCACCGCCGCACCGCTCTTTGGCTTCGTACCCCTCGGCCCAGCCCCACCCGCCACACCCCACGGCCCCAACCGTGGACGCTGGGGAGCCCCCGGGGCGCAGGGACCTCCTCCCGGGTGAAATGAAACCCGAGGGCAGCACCCCCCCCCCCCACCGCCACCAACTCCATTAGAGACTTATCTGCCGAGCCGGGGGTCTAGGCTCCAGAAAGGGGTTGAGAGGACTGGGCAGAGGGCCGGGGGGACAGGTCTGGGTTCGAATTTCCCCTCTGCTTCCAGGCTGGCCGTGTCACAAGCTTGGGGCCAGGCTTTTTGCCCCTCTGAACCACAGTTCCCCTGTCTGAAAAGTGGAGTTAATGGTGCTCACGGAGTTGTGGAAAGGGTCAAAGGGAGTAATGTTGCAAGTAAAGCGCTTACACAGCCCGGGTCCTGGCAGGGAATCCGCGTTTAACAGGCGACAGTGCTTTGCTGCTTCACGCCTGGATCCGTGTAATAGCGTCCTTATTACCACGCTTGGATCTGTATGATACGGTTGTGATTATCCAAGCTTGGAACTGTGGAGTACAGTCGTAAGGACCGCGGGGGAGTCGGATCCCCTCCTGGTTATCTTTTCCGGTTTGTCCCTCTGCATATATTCGTATCTTTTTTACTTCGCACCCCCGCGCAGACAAGACTTCTGCTCGGAGTCAGGGATACCATGGGAAATGCAGAGATGCCCAAGTCACGTCCCTGACTTCTTCCAGTTAGGGGTTCGTGACGGGCACTAGGAATACAAATACAGACAGACATGTAAACCGATTTTACAGCCAGTGCTAAGAAGACCAAGGGGCGTAGCCACCAATTCTGCCAACGTGATGTGAAAGCTTCATCATATTTGAGCTAGGTTGGGAAGGATGTGTAAGTTTAACAAGCAGAAGGACTGATAGGTGCAAAGATTGAGAAGTAGTACAGGGAATAGGAGTGGGAGGAGAAAGCAGGAATGGGTAGATTGGGACTAGTTTATCTAAGGTGTTGAGTACACTTTGGAAAAGAATAGACTGGGCTGGGTGCGGTGGCTCAGGCCTGTAATCCCAGCACTTTGGGAGGCCGAGGTGGGCGGATCACCTGAGGTCAGGAGTTTGAGACCAGGCTGGCCAACATGGGGAAACCCCGTCTCTGCCAAAAAATACAAAAATTAGTGGGTGTGGTGGCGGATGCCTGTAATCCCAGCTCTTCAGGAGGCTGAGGCAGGAGAATTGCTTGAACCTGGGAAGTAGAGGTTGCAGTGAGCCGAGATTGTGCCCTTACACTCCAGCCTGGGTGACAGAGTGAGACTCTGCCTCAAAAAAAAAAAAAGTAGACTGGAGGGGGCAGTTGGAGGTAGGAAAACTAGTGGAGAGACCGTTAGATAGTGGGAGGGGACACCACAAATTATGAGACCTTTAGTAGACTAGTAACAGTGAAGCTGGGCGTGGTGGCTTCCGCCTGTAATCCCAGACTTTGGGAGGCCTAGGATCACTTGAGGCCAGGAGTTTGAGACCAGCCTGGCCACCAAGGGGAAATCTGTCTCTACCAAAAATGCAAAAATTAGCCAGGCGTGGTGGTGCACGCCTGTAATCCCACCTATTGGGAAGGCTGAGGCAGGAGAATCACTTGAACCAGGGAGAAGGAGGTTGCAGTCAGCCAACATTGCGCCACTGCACTGGGCAACAGAGTGAGACCCTGTCTCAAAATAATAAATAAACAAACTAGTAACAGTGAGAATGGAGAAAAGATTTAGAGATTGTTTATAGAACAGTTAGGATTTTGGATCTGGAGAACTAAATAAGAAGTAAAGGATGGTGTGGTTTTTCTAGTTTGAAAGATGAAGTAGACCATAATGTCATCAATGGAATTAGGGACTAGTTAAACACAAAGTAATTGGGAAGTAAGGTAGGGTGTTTGTTAAGGGAGATTTGAATATTTCTACCAACAAGGTGTATAGAAATTCAGAAGAGGAGATAATGGCCCCCGCTGATATTCTTTGTCAGGGAGGTGGATAAGGGCAGTTCAGAGAGGCTGGAAAGCACAAGGCCTATTCTGGGGCAGTAAAACCCCACTGAGACTGCAGCTGAAATGTGAAGAACAGATCCCTTCATTTTCCTATTTTCAGAATTCACTACCTAGGATGACTTCAGTGACTAGATTAGAGATCATAGATGGTAAGTATTGTAGTGAAATTCAGTACCTCTTACCCTGGGTTCAGGCTTCTGAGCTATACTCAAATTTTTCCTGGCTCCTGGTGGATTTGGAGTCACATATTCATTATTTGCATAGATGCTTTCTTAATGTTTCCACGATCTGCGGGCATATATTTACTTTTTCCTCTTTTTAGCACAAATAGTTGTGGTGGGTTTGATTTTGTATTTTGACTTTTTTATAACAAATGCTAGAAAAAGGACCAGTGATGTCTAAGACTCATGATCATCAATTGGAATCAAGTCTCAGCCCTGTGGAAGTGTTTACTAAGACATCTGACTCCCTGGAGATGCATCAAGGCGTTTCAGAGGAAAGAATTCACCTTGGCTCTAGCCCTAAAAAAGGGGAAAATTATGATCTCAGCCACGAGGAAAGATTTCACTTGGGGTCCCCTCAAGAACAATTTGCCAGTTATCAAGACAGGAGGCAATCCTGGCGGCGAGCAAGTATGAAAGAAACGAACCGGCGGAAGTCACTGCATCCCATTCACCAGGGCATCACAGGTGGGGTGCTGGGAACACAGGACAGTGAGGTTCCAGCTCAAATAAGAGACAGTGAGGTTCCAGCTCAGATAAGAGGCAGTGAGGTATGGCAGAAAGTGTAGTTGAATAGACATGACTTGCTACTTTATAAGTACTTATGTCAAATATCTAGTAAATGTTCAGCATTACTGCTATGCTTTTTTAAGAGACAGGATATTGCCATGTTGCCCAGGCTGGATTTGAAATCCTGGGCTCAAGCAATCCTCCCACTTCAGCCTCCCAAGTAGCTGGGACTACAGGTGTGAGCCACTGCACCTGGCTTACTATTTATTACTTATTATTAGAAATTTATTTACAAATAAATTTCTAATTGTTCAGTACTTACCTCTGCTAGGATGAGAGACATTAAAGATTTCTTCCTGCAGTTTTCTGTCTCATACTCTAAAGTGAAACAGAAGTTAGTTGGGTTGATACCTGATTTTAACCTTTATAACTAGAAATATCTCGGAGGATGCACATACAAATATCTAGAGTGGGCAGTGTCTCATGCCTGTAATCCCAGCACTCTGGGGGGCCAAGGCAGGAGGATCACTTGAGCCCAGGAGTTTGAGAACAGCCTAGGCAAGATGGCGAGCCCCATCTCTACAAAAAGTTTTTTAAAAAAAATAGCAAGGCATGGTAGCATGTACCTGTAGTCCCAGCTACTGCAGACAGGCTGAGGCAAGAAGATCGCTTGAGCCCAGGAATTGAAGATAGCAGTGAGCTATGACTGCCACTGCACTTCATCCTGGGTGAAAAAGTGAGACCCCTGTCTCTAAAAAACTTTTGTCTCTTTCTCCCTACCCCCTCTCTCCTCCCTCCCCACTTCCTTTCTGTGTGTGCGTGTGTGTGCACGTGTGTGTGTGCATGCGCTTGTAACTGGAGTGAAAAACTTAGTTTTTAGGGATGCTATACAGAACGATTTGTGTTATTTTGTGTGACTTTACAATAGTAACTATATCTTAGTAAGCATCTAAGTACAGAATATAACATGGAAAGGCTTCCATATTTCAGGAAGACTATACTAGCTCTGTGATCTTGAGTAAATTACTTAACCTTCTTTGCCTTAAGGTCCTCATCGGCAACTTGGGGGTGAAATAATACCTATCTTACATAACACAGTGCTTGGCACATAATAAGCCCTGAAATGTTAAGCCATTGTGATTCGTTTTAAGGTATTTCATTTTCAAGTGGTCTGATGCATAGAAAGAAATCTGGGTAAAAATAGCCACATCAGAAAATTGCTGCCACAAAGCTCGTGTACTCTATTCCCTAGATGTGCTGAGAAAACAGTGCATCCCCGAAGTTAGCCCTACCTTTAGCTCTATGCCAGAGCATTTAGACTTAAATGGAAAGGCACCGGCCGGGCACAGTGGCTCATGCCTGTAATCCCAGTACTTTGGGAGGCTGAGGTGGAGGCTGAGGCGGGCGGATCACCTCAGCCTCCCAAAGTCAGGAGTTCAAGACTTGCCTGGCCAACATGGTGAAACCCTGTCTCTACTAAAAATATAAAAATTAGCTGGATGTGGTGGCATGTGCCTGTAATCCCAGGTACTCTGGAGGCTGAGACAGGAGAATTGCTTGAACCTGAGAGACAGAGGTTGCAGTGAGCTAAGAACACTCCATTGCCCTCCAGCCTGAGCGTCTGAGCGAGACTCCAACTCAAATAAATAAATAAATAAACAGAAAGGCACCAATGTAATAAGATTGGTTATTGCCTGGTTATTTCTGACAACCTGCCAGGTTTCCTTGGTTATAGGCAGAAAGTATCCTGTTTTTCTTGGTAATAGCAGTGACAATCAAGAGAAGAGACGAGAACTTTAAAAACACAACCAGCTGAAGCTAGAGGGCAAAAAGAAACGTAGTTCTCATAATTCACAAAACAAACTTCCTTTGCTATGTAATAATTGTTTTCAAGTGGACATAATTTTAAAAAAAACAGTGTTTACATCTTGCAGTTGGTTAGGGATTTAGTTGCATAATTATGTAAAATACCCAATTCAGTCTAATAACTCACTGTATGACCTTGGGCAAGTTACCTATTACTGTACAGCCTTTGTGCTTATGTCATTATCTGTCATCAGAATGGAATTCATAGGATATTTGCCTCAAGGTTTAATGAAGTATGTATATAGCATTTCACAAAATATATAGCAAGTGTTCAACAAATGTTAACTATTAATGCTATTGTTAGGTCATTATAGAGAGGCATTGTGGTAATAGTGGGAAAAACACAGATATTGGTGACAGACTTGGGTTTGAATTCTGGCTCCACCAATTTCTAGCCTCAAATAAGTCATTTCCCCTCAAAGCTGCAGTTTTCCCATTTGTAAAATGGAACCTTATAATAGTACTCGTCTTATAGTATACATTACAAAGTGTTTAAAGCACATTTCAGTGCCTGTCCTATTAAAATACTCAAATGTGGCCAGGTACGGTGGCGCACACCTGTAATCAGAGCACTTTGGAAGGCCAAGGCAGGCAGATCACTTGAGGCCAGGATCTCAAGACCAGCCTGGCCAACATGGAGAAATTCTATCTCTACTAAAAATGCATATAGTCCCAGCTACTGCAACCTCTTGGCTCACTGCAGCCTCTGCCTCCTGGGCCCTTGTGATTCTTGTGCCTCAGCCTTTGGAGTAGCTGGGATTATAGGTGCATGCCACTAAGCCCGGCTAATTTTTCTATTTTTAGTAGCGATGGGGTTACACCACGTTGGCCAGGCTGGTCTCCAGTTCCCCGTCTCAAGCAATCTGCTGCCTCGGTCCCAGAGTGCTGGAACTATAGGCATGAGCCACCATACCCGGACAATACAAAGATTCTTATAACTTTTTTTTGAGACAGAGTCCCACTCTGTCACCTAGGCTTGAGTACAGTGGCACGATCTGGGCTCACTACAGCCTCTTCCTCCTGGATTCAAGCGATTTTTCTGCCTGAGCCTCCCAAGTAGCTGGGATTACAGGTGCCCGAACCATGCCTGGCTATTTTTTGTATTTTTAGTAGAGACAACGTTTCACCATGTTGGCCAGGCTGATCTCCAACTTTTGACCTCAGGTCATCCACCCACCTAGGCCTCTCAAAGTGCTGGGATTACAGGTGTGAGCTACTGTGTCCAGATAACTTTTTTTTTAAGTTTGAATGCACAAATGGGTAAACTTCATTCCTTAGTGATCCTGGAAAAATTAGAATTGTCTCTTAAACCAGAAAAGGCTGTTCTTGCCTTAAGTTCGATTTATTAAGAGGGAGGAAATTTTTCAGTTTTGTTAGTTGCAAACTATGTAACTGTCCAGCTCCTTAAATGTGGCAATGTTTTATGTTAGAGCTCAGCAGGTCTATCAGTCTCGATTTAGCAGAAAGCAAACGGCTTGGCTCTCTCCTGCTTTCCAGTTTCCAGGTGAGATTCTTAGAACTGGGAAATGTTTTTGTGGGCATTAACTGCTATTATGACAATCTTAAAGAGATATCAATACTGCGTAATTAACCTATTAAGATGAAAAGATGTTTCTCTCTGGGTAGGATTAGTTTGAAAGCCAGATTTAGATCAATTAGCCGATTTCTCTCTGGACTAGGCTCTGTACCAACCCCATTGGTGCTGGTGTTGCTAACCAAGTAGGTAACAGGGATTTCCCCAGTAGTCTCTTTTGCCCATGGCAGCAAATTATAGGGGTTTCAAATGGGTAGAGGTAAGAATCTAAGTTGTGATGGGACATTTGAGTTCTGACTGTACTAAATCAATATATTACCCATGTTATATATTTCTTTTTATTTTTATTTTTGAGATGGAGTTTCACTATTATTACCCAGACTGGAGTGCAGTGGCACGATCTCGGCTCACCGCAAGCTCTGCCTCCTGGGTTCAAGCAGTTCTCCAGCCTCAGCCTCCCAAGTAGCTGGGACTACAGGCACGCACCACCGTGCCCAGCTAATTTTTGTATTTTTAGTAGAGACAGGGTTTCACCTTGTTGACCAGTATGGTCTCGATCTCTTGACCTCGTGATCCACCCGCCTCGGCCTCCCAAAGTGCTGGGATTATAGGCGTGAGCCACCGCGCCCGGCCACTATATAGTTTTTTTTTTAAGTTACATTTTTATGTACTTATTATGTGGCTAACAGGTACATACATCAGTTTAGATGAGCAGGTAATTTTTGTGAATTAAATAACAATTTATTTTCCTGAACCAAAAGTCAAAATGTATAGTCCAAGCAACAAAGTTTTTTTTGTTTTTGTTTTTGTTTTTTCCGAGACGCAGTTTTGCTCTATCACCAGGCTGGAGTGCAGTGGTGTGATCTCAGCTTACTGCAGCCTCCGCTTCCCAGGGTCAGGTGATTCTCCTGCCTCAACCTCCCGAGTAGCTGATGCGTCACCATGCCTGGCTAATTTTTTTGTTTGTTTTTAGTAGAGACGGGGTTTCACCATGTTAGCCAGGATGGTCTTGATCTCTTGACCTCGTGATCCACACACCTTGGCCTCCCAAAGTGCTGGGATTACAGGCGTGAGCCACCATGCCCAGCCAATGAAAGGTTTTTTTTTTCTTGATCTTTTTATTCGTTTATGTGAAGAGTCCTAGGTATAAAAATTAAATCAATTTTAGTTAGTTTCACATTTATTAAACATCATAAGTTGACATAAATTTAGGACTGGCCTGGAAATTTTTGGTCATTGTACTAAAAATGCTTTTCTTTATTAAGTTCTCTGTTCAGAAACTTGAACCTTTCCTAAGAGACACTAAGGGCTTCAGCCTTGAAAGTTTCAGAGCCAAAGGTAAGTTGCTAACAGAAAAGTGAGCTTTTACACTGGGCAGTCAAAACTTCACTCACAGTATCCCCGTTTAGAGAAGCTGCTGCCTCATAAAACTAGCTCCCCCACCTTTTTTTTTTTTAAGACAGAGTTTTACTCTGTTGCCCAGGCTGGAGTGCAGTGGGGTGATCTCAGCTCACTGCAATGTCTGCCTCCCGGGTTCAAGCGATTCTCTTGCCTGAGCCTCCTGACGCACGCCACCACGCCTGGATAATTTTTGTGTTTTGTTTTGTTTTGACTTGAGACGGTCTCGCCCTGTCGCCCAGGCTGGAGTGCTATGGGATGTTGTCGGCTCACTGCAGCTTCCACCTCCTGGGTTCAAGTGATTCTCCTGACTCAGTCTCCCAAGTAGCTGGGATTGCAGGTGCACAGTGGGCCCAGCTAATTTTTGTACATTTTAGTAGAGATGAGGTTTCACCATTTTGGCCAGTCTGGTCTCGAACCTTGACCTCCTAAAGTGCTGGGATTACAGGTGTGAGCCACCAAGGCCTGGCCCCTTGTTCATTTTTAAAAATCAGGATTTTTTTTTTTTTTTTGAGAAGGAGTCTTGCTCTGTCACCAGGCTGGAGTACAGTGGTGGGATCTCAGCTCACCGCAGCCTCTGCTCCCCGGGTTGAAACAATTCTGCCTTAGCCTCCCGAGTAGCTGGGACTAGAGGTGCATGCCACCACACCCGGCTAATTTTTGTATTTTTAGTAGAGACAGGGTTTCACTGTGTTGGCCAGGATGGTCTTGATCTCTTGACTTCGTGATCTACCCGCCTCATCCTCCCAAAGTGCTGGGATTACAGGTGTGAGCCACTTCACCCAGCAGGAACTCTTTATATTACGAGGAAATTAGCTGTTTGTCTGTGAAATAAATTACTAATGATTCATCTTTCTAGGAAGTACCTATTCTGCTAATAGTGTAAATATACAGTTATCCAGGGTCAGAAATACTCAAGTTTACCCACTAAAAAGATCTAGAAAATATATGAACTTAGGTTTACTTGCTAGTTAAAATTGTTTATCTCAGAATTTTACCATCAACTTAATTAAAATATCTATGCTAGGATTATCTTGATAACTAATTAACATAGCCATTTCCCTCTGCATTCTTTACTTGAATGTAGTAGTGGACCCTTCAAGTCTAACAGAGGCCTGTTTTCAACCTTATGCCCCTAATTTTTTTTTTTTTGAGACAGGGTCTTGCTCTGTTGCCCCGGCTGGAGTGCAGTGGCATGATCACAGGTCACTGTAGCCTTGATCTCTTGGGCTCAAGCATTTCTCCCTCTTCAGCCTCCCAAGTAGCTGGAACCACAGGCATGTGCCACCACACCTGGCTCACTTTCTAAAAAAAAATGTTTTTATAGAGATGGGGTCTTGCCATATTGCCCAGGCTGGTCTTAAACTCCTAGGCTCAAGTGAAACTCCCACCTAAGCCTCCCAAAGTTCTGGAATTATGGCAGTGAGACACTGTCCCTTGCCTTTTTGGTTTTCTTTTTTTAATAAAGAGATGGGGTTTCACTATGTTGCTCAGGCTGTTCTAGGCTCAAGCAGTCCTCCTGCCTTAGCCTCCTAATTAGCCGGGGCTACAAGCACATGCCACTATGCCCGGCTATGCCCATAATTTTTTATTTGCCTTTAGTGTTTCTTATTACCTTCTTGCCTATTGCCTGACCGTTTTTTTTGTTTGTTTGTTTGTTTTTGAGGCAGAGTCTCACTCTTGCCCAGGTTGAAATACAGTGGCACCATCCCAGCTCACTGCAACCTCTGCTTCCCAGGTTCAAGTGATTCTCCTGCCTCAGCCTCCCGAGTAGCTGGGATTACAGGCGTGCACCACCACTCCTGGATAGTTTCCTATTTTTAGTAGAGACAGGGTCTCATCATTTTGGCCCAGACTGGTCTTGAACTCTTGACCTCAAGTGATCCACCTGACTTGGCCTCCCAAGGTGCTGGAATTTTAGGTGTGAGCTACCATGCCCAGCCCCAGATATACTTTAAACTGCTTTTTCACAGGTCATTTATAGAAACATTTATCATAACTGTCATAAAACCTGGACACAGTGGCTTATGCCTATAATCCCAGGACTTTGGGAGGCTGAGGCGGGCGAATCACTTGAGCCCAGGAGTTGGAAACAAGCCTGGGCAACATGGGGAACCCCATCTCTACAAAAAATACAGAAATTTGCTGGACATGGTCGTGCCGACTGTCTTCCCAGCAAATAGGGAGACTGAGGTGGGGGTATTGCTTGAGCCCAGGAGGTGGAAGTTGCAGTGAGCTGAGATCATACCACTGCACTCCAGCCTAGGTGACAGAGCAAGAGTCTCTCTAAATAAATAAATAAATAAAAATGAGTTGTCTTTCATTTTATCTATACCTACCAGAGAAAAAAAACATAAAATTTTTCTACATACTTACTCCACATTTTTGGGTAGGCTCGAGGACCAACATGTAACAGCAGACCATAGAGCTGAGACTACCTTAAGTATATTATATCTTTGTCAGCATCTCACTGTGAAAACCTATATTATCTTTATGACACATAAATTTGTTCTGTCTAGCATCTTCTCTTTCTGAAGAATTGAAACATTTTGCAGACAGACTGGAAACTGACGGAACTCTACAAAAATGTTTCGAAGATTCAAATGGGTAAGAGCAGTTCCCCTTCTATTCTAAATTATGACTGAATTAGAACTTTTGTTATATTATAGTTGTTCATTCATCAGCAAACATTTATTCAGCATCTTCTCTTTATATTTATTTAATTTTTATTTTTATTTTTTGAGATGGAGTCTTGCTCTGTCCCCCAGGATGGAGTGCAATGGCATGATCTCAGCTACTGCAACTTCAGCCTCCCAGGTAGTTTGTATTAGAGGTGCACGCCCGGCAAATTTTTTTGTATTTTTGGTAGAGATGGGGTTTCACTATGCCGGCCAGGCTAGTGACTCCTGACTCCTGGCCTCAAGTGATCCACCCCACTTGGCCTCCCAAAGCACTGGGATTATAGACATGAGTCCCACGCTCAACCTATTTATTTTTTTGTTATATTTTTTTGAGATGGAGTCTTGCTTTGTTGCCCAGACTGGAGTGCAGTGGCATAAACTTGGCTCACTGCAACCTCCGCCTCCTGGGTCTAAGCAATTCTGCCTCAACCTCCCAAGAAGCTGGGATTAGAGATGCCCAACACCATACTGGCTAATTTTTGTATTTCTTTTTTTAGTAGAGACAGGGTTTCACCATATTGGCCAGGCTGGTCTCAAACTCCTGACCTCAGGTGATCCACCCACCTCGGCCTCCCAAAGTGCCGGGATTACAGGTGCCTTCCACCATACCCAGCTAATTTTTTTGTATTTTTGTAGAGATAGGTTTCACCATATTGGCCAGGCTGGTCTGGAACTTCTGACCTGAGGTGATCCACCCACCTTGGCCTCCCAAAGTGCTGGGATTACAGACGTGAGCCACTGTGCTGGCCTATTTTTAATTTGAAAGGTGGAGTTTCCCTGCGTTACCCAGGCATTTAGAACTCCTGGGCTCAAGTGATCCTCCTGCCTCTCTGCCTCCCAAAGTGCTGGCATTACAGGCATGAGCCCCAGCGCCCAGCTGTTTCAGCATCTTATGTACCAGGCTCTTTTAGATGCTGGGGATATAATGACAAATAAGCAAGGTCTCTTTTGTCATACATTATAATAGACATAATCAAACAAATACATAGGAAATAATTATTTCAGATAGTGATAATCTAGGTCAGTAAATATAATTGTGACTTGAGAGGGTGGGCAATTTTAAGTGGAGTGTTCAGAGAAGACCTCTAATGATTTGACCTTGGGGTTGAAACCTGTAAGATCTGAATGGTGAGAAGGAACCAGCTATGTAAAGATGAGGGGAGAAAGATAATTCAGATCTTTACTAGTTTGCCGATAGCCAAAGGACATGGCTCTTGGATGTTAGCAGAAATTTAAAACTCCTACCCCCAAAACTGGTACTTCCTATGCAGGGATGAGGCTAACATCCCGAACCCCCTAATTTCCACCCAGCAACAAGTCACTTTACTTAGGCTTACATCATGAACTTTAAGTTTTGGCTTCACAGAGGTCCTTAGCATTGACATTGCTAGTCAGGAAATGAAAAATATTTTAGCTTAAAGTAGCATCTCTTTTTTTTTTTTTGAGACATAGTTTTGCTCTTGTTGCCAAGGCTGGAATGCAATGGCATAATCTCAACTCACTGAAACCTCTCCCTCCAGAGTTGAAGTGGTTCTCCTGCCTCAGCCTCCTGAGTAGCTGGGATTATAGATGCCTGCCACCACACCCAGCTGATTTTTTAATTTTTAGTAGAGACAGGGTTTCATCATATTGTCTAGGCTATTCTCGAACCCCTGTCCTCAGGCGATCCACCTGCCTTGGCCTCCCAAAGTTCTGGGATTACAGGCATGAGCCACCGTACCCAGCTTCTTTTTAATGCAGTATATTTTAGCACAGGCTAGTGATTCTTAGCCAGAGGTAGAAATGGTTTTGTGTCTCAGGCTTTGATAGAAAAAAAACATGAATGGTGGCACGACTAATTTGTTTTTGGGAGGTAGAATACCAAGTACATATGCAGTATTTTGGCATTTTCAGTGCCTCCTTCTTTTCCATTAGAATTAATTACCCAACTCATTTAAGCCATTGGGTAACAGTAGAAATCAAAGTTGGTAAGCTAGGTGGTGCCAGAACACAGAGAGCCTTAAGTGTCAGGTTAAGGAGTTTTGATTTTTCTTCTATATGCAGTAGAGTCACAGTTTTTAGGCAAAGAAAGGTTAATTTGGCCATGATGTGAATTGGAATTGATAAGAGAAATAGAATATAAAGAGACCAGTTAGAAAGCTATTAACCTAGTGCAAAAGTGAAATAGAGTCCAACATTAAGTATTTTTTGAAATATTAAAATTATGTAAGAAGTCTGGGCATAGTAGCGCCCACCTGTAACCCCAGCATTTTGGGAAGCCAAGGTGGGAGGATCACTTAAGCCCAGCAGTTTGAGATCTGGGCAGTATGATAAGACTCCATCTCTACTAAAAATAAATAAATAAACCAGGTGTGGTGGCTCATGCCTGTAATCCCAGCAGTTTGGGAGGCCAAGGTGGGTAGATCATGAAGTCAGGAGTTTGAGATCAGCCTAGCCAACATAGTGAAACCCTATCTCTACTAAAAACACAAAAATTAGCTGGTGCCAGGCGTGGTGGCTGACGCTTGTAATCCCAACACTTTGGGAGGCTTAGGCAAGTGGATCATGAGGTTGGGAGTTTGAGACCAGCCTTATCAACCTGGTGAAACCCTGTCTCTACTAAAAAATACGTAAAAATTAACCAGGCGTGGTGGCATGTGCCTGTAATCCCAGATTACTTGGGAGGCTGAGTCAAGAGAATAGGTTGAACCTGGGAGGCAGAGGTTGCAGTGAGCTGTGATCACACCACTGCACTCCAGCCTGGGCAACGGAGCAAGACTCTATCTCGCAAACAAAAAAAAAATTAGCAAGGCTTAGTGGCAGCCGCCTGTAGTCCCAGCTGCTCAGGAGGCTGAGGCAGGAGAATTGCTTGAACCCAGGTTGCAGTGAGCCAACACTGAACCACTGCACTCCAGCCTAGGTGACAGAGTGAGACTCCATTTCAAAAATAAATAAATAAAATCTTTGTGAGAGATTATATTAGAGCAAATGCTTCTTGAAAGATTTGTGTGATAGTCCTCTCTGTTTTCCAGAAAAGCATCAGATATTTCTCTGGAAGCATCTGTGGCTGAGATGAAGGAGTACATAACAAAGTAAGTGAAAACAAGTGAACCTTTGTTAGAAAATCTAAATTCATTCTCCCATCTGGAGATATTAACTAAACTTGGAAAAAATGAATAATAAGCATTGTACTTGGAGAGTCAGCATTAGTGCACCAATACTAGAAGTTAGAAGGCTGCATATTGAGAATTTTATGGATCTACTATTGGTCAATTTCATAGAATGGAGTCTAGGGAAATACGTATATTAATTTGACTTGAAGATTTCAGGTTTGATATGATTAAATTAATATCCTCTGAATCGGTCAGGCTTTCTAATTCTTTAATGACATTTCAACTCACATTTTATAACCAGATTATACACATAACATACCTATTGTTACCCTAAGTGATTCAGAATAAGATTATAAAAAATAACTGAATTTCTTTTTCCTGATTCTGTAGGTTTTCTTTAGAACGTCAGACTTGGGATAAGCTCTTGCAGCACTACCAGCAGGAGGCTGAAGAGATATTGTCCAGGTTAGTTCTATGAACTGTAAAAACTGTCTTTAAAAACCTATGGAGTTTGATTAGTGTTTATTTCAGTTCTGTTAGCACAAATTGAAAGATGAATCCTTTCTCACAGGTCAATTACCTCATCAAATTCTGTGGTGTGTATTAGCACTCTGACCAAAAATGGGAAGTCAGTGAGAGGAAGAGGAGTTGGTGTCACTATTTTCAGTACAGGAACACAATTGATTCTGTTCTGTGTCCTTAGCACCATTTCATATCCTGGGGGAGACAAGCACATCTCTACCTTGTACCTGGCAGCCTGGGGCTGGGCCAAGAACAGTAATCAAGAGGCTTCAGGGAGCATATGGCCTTTGAGCTGCAGGTTTGGGGGATGCCTTTGGCTAAGGCCTTCTTGGAAAGAAAGACATGAAAGGGGGTGATGGAGGAGGATGTGAGGAAAGAGAGGCTCTTTGAGTCTTGAAGGTAGAGGAAAAGAGGGAAAGTGTTAGGTGATTTTTTTTTTTTTTGAGACAGAGTCTCACTCTGTTGCCAAGGCTAGAGTGCAGTAGCACCGTCTCAGCTCACTACAAACTCCACTTCCTGGGTTCAAGCAATTCTTCTGCCTCAGCCTCCTTAGTAGCTAGGATTACAGGCAGATGCCACCATGCCCAGCTAATTTTTGTATTCTTAGTAGAGATGGGGTTTCACCATGTTGGCCAGGCTGGGCTAGGTGTTTTCTTGTTGCTTTTTGTTTGTTTGTTTTTTTGATCTGTCACCCAGGCTGGAGTGCAGTGATGCAATCTCGGCTCATTGCAACTCCACCTCCTGGATTCAAGCAATTCTCCAGCCTCAGCCTCCTGAGTAGCTGGGATTACAGGCATGCTCCACCATACCTGGCTAATTTTTGTATTTTTAGTAGAGACAGGTTTTTGCCATGTTGGCCAGGCTGGTCATGAACTACAGGCCTCAAGTGATCTGCCCAACTTGGCCTCCCAAAGTGCTGAGATTACTGGCGTAAGTCACTGCACCTGGCCAGAAAATGCTAGATTTTGATTTAGTTGAACATTTAAGCCAGTGATTTTAAGCTTTTTTTTGAAATAGAATCTTTAATTTTTTTTTTTTTTTTTTAAGATGGGGTTTCACCATGTTGGTCAGGCTAGTCTTGAACTCCTGACCTCAGGTGATCCGCCCGCCTTGGCCTCCAAAGTGCTTGGATTACAGGCGTGAGCCACTACACCCGGCCCGAAATAGAATCTTAGCTAGAATCCCAACTATAAAATGTTAGTCAAAACCCTAATTGCGAAAGTGCCCTCTCAGTAGAGGGGGACTTTGAGGAACATGGTTTGGAAAAACTTCCCCAATCCAGGTAATGATGGTTATCAATTACTTTATTCACTTCTTACATATTCTATTTATGAAGATTGATAATGTGTAAGATGCCAGTTTAGGATAAAAACTTTTTTTTTTTTTTTTTGAGACAGAGTTTTGCTCTTGTTACCCAGGCTGGAGTGCAATGGCTCCATCTTGGCTCACCGCAACCTCTGTCTCCTGGGTTCAAGCAATTCTCCTGCCTCAGCCTCCCGAGTAGCTGGGACTACAGGGATGTGCCACTATGCCCGGATAATTTTTGTATTTTTAATAGAGATGGGGTTTCACCATGTTGACCAGGATGGTCTCGATCTCTTGACCTCGTGATCCACCCGCCTCGGCCTCCCAAAGTGCTGGGATTACAGGCATGAGCCACCGCGCCCGGCTGGATAAAAACTTTTGTATCAAAGTTTGTAGGTTAAGAGGAACGGTTCTGGAAGCAGACTTCTCTGTTCAGACTCGAACTAACTTTCCTTAGTTTGTAACCTTGGGCAAGTCACTTAGTCTTGAATGAGTCTGAGGTTCCTCATTTGAAAATGGGGATAATATAAGTACCTTCCTTATTGAGTTACTGTGTGTGTCAAATGAGGTTAAATGGCAAGTGCCCAGCGGTATCTAGTACTCAGTAAATTGTTGTTATCAAAGGGTCATCATCAGTTTTCAGGAGCTCTCAGTCCTGTTCGCTTGTTTTAGATAATTCAGGTAGGCCAACATGTTTTGGTAAACAGTTGTAGGCACTGACTTTAGGATTGCAAGCTTTGGCTTCACTCTCTCCCAAGTATAGTCTTTCTGGTATATGAACCTTACTATTAGGTGGATTGAAATGACTGGAAATTTCCAGCATTTTCTGGAATCTGGAGTTATAAAAACAAATACTAGATAATTGTTTCAGAACTTCTTGTTAAGAAGAGAGCCTGTAACTATGTAGAGTGGAGAAATATTGATTAAACTTTGTAGGGTAATCTTTGGTATCTCTTCCAGAAAATGATTACAGAATTGCTCGAAAGCTCTTTTGTCTTGTTTTTAGAGGATCAACTGAGGCCAAAATTACTGAGGTCAAAGTGGAACCTATGACATATCTTGGGTCTTCTCAGAATGAAGTTCTTAATACAAAGCCTGACTACCAGAAAATATTACAGAACCAGAGCAAAGTCTTTGATTGTATGGAATTGGTGGTAAGTGGGCTCATGTTTATTTGGTTGAGTTATCCAGCTTTGCCACCTTGTAATCCTTGGATATTAAAAGACCTAGAGAATATATATAAGTGTAAGTTGAATAAGTATATTCAACTTTACCTTGGGAAAATATGGAGAGACAATTAAAAAATAATAAGTGAATATATGGTGGTAAATGCTGATGAAGCAGTACAGGGAGGTTGGTAGGTTGCTATTTTATATAGCAAGGTTTTTTTTTTTTGAGGCAGAGTCTTGCTCTGTCACTGAAAAAAAAAAGTACAGTGATGCGATCTCAGTTCACTACAACCTCCGACTCCTGGGTTCAAGCGATACTCCCACCTCAGCTTCCAGAGTAGCTGGGACTACAGGCCCCCACCACCACACCCAGCTAATTTTTGTATTTTTAGTAGAGATGGGGTTTCACCATGTTGTCCAGGCTGGTCTCGAACTCCTGACCTTGTGATCTGCCCGCCTCAGCCCCCCAAAGTGCTGGGATTACAGGTGTGAGCCACTGTGCCTGGCCTATAGAAAGGTTATTGAAAGCCTCTCTGAGGTACCATTTTAACAGACTTGAAGGAAATGAGCCATGAGAACATTTGGGGGAATAGTATTGTGTCAATCCAAGTATTAACACCAAGCTGAGGGCATTCGAAAGGGTAATTCAAGGAGAGTTTATTTTCAAAAAGGCTAAATAGGAAGGTATGGGTATTGGAGAACCACAAGGGTTACTGGAGTAACTTGGGGCTTATAGGCAGCAGAGCTCTTTCTTCCCCTAGCCCTGAAAGTAAGGAAGGAGTAGCAGTTACTGTAGCACCTAATGGGAGAAAGTCACATAGTTAGCTGATTTGAGAGAGCCAACTCAAGATAACTCATTCAGCTCCTTCCCACTTAGGCATTCTGTGGATAGAGGTTACATGGGTCAGGCTCCTGGAGCATAGAGCAGTCTGGAGAATAATGCAGTGTGGCTTTGGAGGAACAAACAGAATATCTAGCATAAGCATTCCAGGCTGAAAGAACAGCAAGCCCAAAGCTCCTGAGTAAGAGCTTGCTTTGTGGGTTTGAGGAACATCCAAGAAGCCATGGACACTTCCAGCTTACAGCTGTCTTTTTTCTGCAGGTGGATGAGCTGCAAGGATCAGTGAAACAGCTGCAGGCCTTTATGGATGAAAGTACTCAGTGCTTCCAGAAGGTGTCAGTACAGCTTGGTAAGCTTGTCCCTTGAGGGGACCAGTTTGGGCTATTTTCCATCTGAGAGCCTTTGGGATAAAAACTGCCCTTCAAAGCGTATGGTCCAAGAGGGTAAGACCTTAGGAAATTTCTAGATGGAAATTCTACAGAAGCACAGTAAACTGAGAATTAAATCCCCATGAAATGTTTTGTTGCTTTTGTAAATCCAAGACTTAGGAAATACCCACCCATTGCTTTTTCCCTCTTTATTTCTCAAGAATCCACTAACTGACACTGACGTTACTCCTCTATAGCTTTTCCTGGTCTCTTCCCATCCCTAAATTATTTGCTATGCATATCTTAATTTTCTTTCCTCTTTTCTTTCTTTCTTTCTGCAAAGTCTCACTCTCACTTTGTCATCCAAGTTGGAGTGCAGCGGTGCAATGACTGCACAGCTCACTGCAGCCTCAACCTGGTAGGCTCAAGCAATCCTTTGACCTCGGGCTCCCAGAGTAGCTGAGACTATAATTGTGCACCACCACACCCAGCTGCATTTTAAATTTTTTTGTAGAGATGGGGTCTCCCTGTGTTATCCAGGTTGGTCTTCAACTCTTGGGCTCAGGTGATCCTCCTGCCTTGGCCTCCTAGAGTGCTGGGATTATAAGTGTGAGCCACTACACCTGACCATCTTATTGATCACACTGTATTGTGATGATAGTGGTGGCTGGCTTGCTTTCTTTCTCTCTCTCTCTCTCTTTTTTTCTCTCTTTCTTTATTTCTTTTGTCTCGCTCTGTCGCCCAGGCTAGAGTATGGTGGCATGATCTTGGCTCACTGTAACCTCCGCCTCCTGAGTTCAAGAGATTTTCCCACCTCAGCCTCCCAAGTAGCTGGGATTACAGGCATGTGCCACCATGCCTGGCAATTTTTCTATTTTTAGTAGAGATGGGGTTTCACCACATTGGTCAGGCTGGTCTTGAACTCTAGTCTACAAGTGATTGCCAACTTTGGACTTCCAAAGTGTAGGGATTACAGGCATGAGCCAACCTTTTTTTTTTTTTTGAGATGGGGTTTTGCTCTGTCACCCAGGCTGGAGTACAGGGGTACAGCCATGACTTATTGCAGCCTCAACTTTCTGGGCTCCAAGGTGATCCTCTTGCCTCCCATATAGCTGGAGGATCATGCTAGGACCGTGGTAGGCTAATTTTTAAATTTTTTGTAGAGACGAAGTCTTACTGTGTTGCCCAGGCTAGTCTCAAACTCCTGGACTCAAGTGATCGATCCCCCACCTTGGCCTCCCAGAGTGCTGGGATTACAGGCATGAGCCACCATGCCCAGCTGTGCCTGGCTTTCTTACCAGATTATCATCTCCTTGAGGCCAGAGACTCTTGTTTGTCTTTGTAATGCCTTTCCATGTCTAGCACAGTGTCCATACATTAAGTTTTCAATAAGTGTTATGTTAATTCAATTGAAATTAATTTTTTGACCTCTTTTCTCTGTAGGGAAGAGAAGCATGCAACAATTAGATTCCTCACCAGCTCGAAAACTGCTCAAGCTTCAGCTACAGAACCTACCTGCCACACATGGATCTGGATCTTGTCAGTGACCTTATGAGCTTTTCTGCCACAAGGTGCCCAAGAGGAGAGGAGTGGGAAGAGTGCCCCAGAACGTGGTGACTATGTGATTTCTGCTCTGTTGCCTTTGAAGATAACTGGCAGGACTGACTGTAGAGCACTTTGACTTTTTTCAAAAAGTGACGGAATGTATGCATCCAAATGAACATTGTATAGATGTTTTTCACAGGAATGTGCAAAATGCTTGAACGTTTACACTTGTTTTTTGAAATGATCTTCAGATCCAGTGGCCCATTCTTTTATCCTTATCCTGTGAAGATGTTTTTCAGATTTTGAAACAATCTAAAAGTCATTTAGGACAAAGTCTAAGGAAACATTTTAGTGGCCAAGTTGGATTCTGGTTGTAAAGGAATGATACTAATTTTCTAGTATGGCTCTGAAGGTGATTTTAGGTAGAAGAGTTTTGAGGCTGGGTGCAATGGCTCACATCTGTAATCCTAGCACTTTGGGAGGCTGAGGTGGGTGGATTGCTTGAGCCCAGAAGTTCAAGACCGGTCTGGGAAATAAGGTGAAACCCTATCTCTACAAAAATACAAAAAGCTGGGTGTAGTGACATATGCCTATAGTGCCAGCTACTCAAAAGGCTGAGGTGGGAGGATTACTTGAGCCCAGGAAGTTGAGGCTGCAGTGAGCCCTGATTGCACCACTGCACTCCAGCTTGAGTGACAGAGTTAGACCTTGTCTTTTATTTATTTATTTATTTTGAGATGGAGTTTTGCTATTTTTAATTAGGCTGGAGTGCAATGGTGCAGTCTTGGCTCACTGCAACCTCCGCCTCCTGGGTTCAAGAGATTCTCCTGCCCAGCCTCCCAAGTAGCTGGGATTACAGGCACCTACCACCACGCCAGCTAATTGATCCTGTCTTAAAAAAAAAAATTGTCGGGCGAGGTGGCTCACACCTGTATCCCAGCACTTTGGGAGGCTGAGGCAGGCTGATCACCTGAGGTCAGGAGTTTGAAACCAGACTGACCAACATGGAGAAACCCCGTTTCTACTAAAAATACAAAAATTAGCTGGGCATGGTGGCAGATACCTGTAGTCCCAGCTACTTGGGAGGCTGACGCAGGAGAATTGCTTGAACACATGAGGTGGAGGTTGCAGTGAGCCGAGATTGTATCACTGCATTTCAGCCTGGGTGACAGGGTGAGACTCCATCTCAAAAAAAAATTTTAAATGGTTAAAAAAAAAAGAAAATAAAAAAGTTACGAGCATTATTTGCATCATTGGAATACATATATCACTTCACAAGATGTCCAATTGGAAGGAATATAACTCATTCTCTATGTCCTGTTGTATGTAGTGTGCTTCAGTTTTTAATACTGAGTTGACCTAAATCCTGGATTCATGACAAGAAAGGCCTAAGTACTACTGTTCATTGTTCTATTTGTTTATAATCTGTATTGTAAAATTCACATAATTAAAAGCTTTACCTTGTCTTTGTCTATGTTTTGGGTGTATAAACAATTAAAAAGACAAGGAGGCCAGGCATGGTGGCTCACGCCTGTAAGCCATCCCAGCACTTTGGGAGGCCAAAGCAGGTGGATCACTTGAAGTCAGGAGTCTGAGACCAGCCTGGCCAACATGGTGAATCCCTATATCTAATAAAAATATAAAAATTTAGCCATGAATGGGAACATACACCTGTAATCTGAGCTACTTGGGAGGCTGAGGTGGGAGAATCGCTTGAACCCGGAAGGCAGAGCTTGCAGTAAGCCAAGGTAGCACCACTGCACTCTAGCCTAAGCAAAAAAGCGAGACTCCATCTCAAAAAAAAAAAAGACAAGGAGGAAATAGGATTCTTTGCCAAGATGCTGAAGTGAGCAGTAGTGTTGAGATATACTTGTGCATCAATTACCAGTAGAATACCAACTAGGCCATGCACTTTGGAAGGCAGAGGTGAGTGGGTTGCTTGAGCCCAGGAGTTTGAGACCAGCCATGGGCAGCATGGTAAAACCCTATCTGCAGAAAATGCAGATTAGCTGAGAGTGGTGGTGCATACCTATAGTTCAAGCTACTTGGGAGGCTGAGGTGAGAGGATCAATTGAGCCTGAAAGGCCAAGGCTGAAGTAAGACATGATCACACAACTCCAGCCAGGTGAAATCCTGTCTCTACAAAAAATATAAAAAGTTAGCTGGGTGTGGTGATGCGTGCCTGTAGCAACATTCCAGCCTGGGCAACAGAGTGAGACCCTATCTCAAAAAAAAAAAAAAAACCAAAAATGGCACACACACAAAAAACCCACCATCTCACTTATTGCTTATTATGTGTCTTATTCTGGCCAGGTATGGTGGCTCACACCTGTAATGCAGAATTTTGGGAGACCAAGGTGGAAAGATCACTTGAGACTAGGAGTTCAAGATCAGCCTAGGCAAGATGGTGAGACCCCCGTCCCTCCAAAAAAAATTGAAAATTAGCCAGGCTTGATGGTGCATGGCTGTAGTCCTCATGCCTATAGTCCCAGCTACTCAGGAGGCTGAGGGGGGAAGATACCTTGAACTCAGGAGTTCAGGGCTGCCATGAGCTATGATTGTGCCACTGTACTGCAGCCTGGATAACAGCAAGACCCTGTCTCAATAAATAAATCCAGGCAGTAGTGCCATGGCACTCTCATGGCTCACTGGACCCTCAACCTCATGGGCTCAAGCAATTCTCCCACCTCAGCCTCCCAAACAGCTGGTACTACAGGTGTGTACCACCATATTGACTAATTTTTTTTTTTGAGACAGTCTCCCTCTGTCACCCAGGCTGAAGTGTAGTGGCATAATCTCAGCTCACTGCAAACTCCACCTCCCAGGTTTAAGTGATTCCCCTGCCTCAGCTTCTTCCTGAGTAGCTGGGACTACAGGCATGCATCACTCCATGCCCAGCTAATTTTTGTATTTTTACTAGAGATGGGGTTTTACCATGTTGGCCAGGCTGGTCTTGAACTCCTGACTTCAGGTGACCTACCCATCTTGGCCTCCCAAAGTGCTGGGATTACAGGCATGAGCCTCAGTGCCCCGCCTAACTTTTGTACTTTTGTAAGAACAGGATTTCTTCATGTTGCCCAGGCTGGTCTCAAACTGGACGCAAGCTATCCACCTACCTCAGCCTCCCAAAATGCTGACATTGCAAGTGTGAGCCACCATGCTCAGCCAAAATAAAATGTTTCTTATTCTCTGATCCCACTAAAGAGACAAATCCCATTTCAGTTAAACACCCAGTCATAATCTTAAGTCTTAAAGCTTGGCATAAGTGCCAGTTAATGAGAGATGACATCTTGCTTTGACCTACA
The DNA here is from genome assembly GCF_049354715.1 of Callithrix jacchus. Taxonomy (NCBI): domain Eukaryota; kingdom Metazoa; phylum Chordata; class Mammalia; order Primates; family Cebidae; genus Callithrix; species Callithrix jacchus. The sequence continues at coordinate 2,548,265 of NC_133506.1, forward strand.
TTTGTTCTTTATTCCTTTATATATTTACCGAGTATCTACATATGCCACACACAGTTCTAGGATTGGAGGAGGGGGCAAAGAGCAAAAACATGGGTTCTCCCTCATGATGCTCAGTTTGCTGAAGACACAAGGAACAAGAGAGAACTGCAGAAGAGATATTTTAGCTGACTTGGGAAAGATGAAGGAGTTAAATGGAGCAAGTATTTCAGGCAAAAGGAGAAGCAATTTTCAAAGGCTTGAGAAGGAGAGTGGAGCATTCTGGGACACTAGAAAAAAATAGAGCAGGAGTGCTGGGCACCAGTAGAAGATTGACCTGAGACAAGTATAATTGAAAGTCATTAGAAGCCTTCAAGAAAGGGCAAGAGGATCAGAACTTTATTTTTAAAAGATTAGTGTGGTGCGGGGAAAAGATAGAAGCAAGCAAGGTGTGGGTGTGAGAGACCAGCTAGGTTATTAAAGGAGTCTAGGTGAGAAATGACAGCTTGTGCTGGCTGTTGGCAGTGGATGAACGGGGGGACTGCTTGTGTTGCTCACAGTGTCTGGAACATAAATGTGTAACCTAGGTGTTAAAAACCTAACTCCGGCCAGGCGCAGTGGCTCACGCCTGTAATCCCAGCACTTTGGGAGGCCGAGGCGGGTGGATCACGAGGTCAAGAGATCGAGACCATCCTGGTCAACATGGTGAAACCCTGTCTCTACTAAAAATACAAAAAATTAGCCGGGCATGGTGGTGTGTGCTTGTAATCCCAGCTACTCAGGAGGCTGGGGCAGTAGAATTGCCTGAACCAAGGAGGTGGAGGTTGCGGCCTGGGTAACAAGAGTGAAACTCCATCTCAAAAAAAAAAAAAAAAAACCTAACTCCGCCACTTATTAACTGTGGTTGAGAAAGTTTTTTAATCTCTTATCTCGAAGGTTGGGAGAATGATAGAACCTATATCGCAGGGATGCTATAAGGATTAAATAATATAAAAGTTTAGTGGTGTCAGTATACTGCAGAGGGTAAAGCTTGAACAATGGGTAGATGACGGAGCAGTTAGAGTCGGAAAGCTAGTTCTATTTGGGATACCAAATGGAAAAATCAACTGGTGTATCAGTATCGCAGGTGGAAAACTGGGTGGAGAAATCTGGACTGGAGATAACATTTGAGAGTTGCTGATGTCTAGTTATTGATGACCTGAGAATGAATGATATAGTCCAGAGTAGAGCAAGAGGGGAAAGTTTGGATGACCTCATGGAAAGCCAACATTTAAGAATCAGAGGAGAGCGGGACACAGTGATTCATGCCTATAATCCCAGAACTTTGGGAGACCTAGGCAGGAGGATTGCTTGAGCCCAAGAGTTCTAGAGCAGCCTGGGGAACATAGTGAGACCCTCGTCTATCGTCATTATCTATCTATATCTCAAGAATCAGAGGAATGCTCTTAACTCCCTACTCTTTCATAAGGAGAGTAGTAAAATGGAGAGAGTTGGAGTGAATTTTCATTTTATCCTCAATTTCCTCATCTGTAAAATGGGGATAGATTATCTTCTAAAGATAATTATACCCTCCCCCATTTCATTTATTACATTGTATTGCATTTTTTGCTTATAAGGATTTGTTCAAACTCAAGAAGTGCGTTTTGTGTCTTCAACAGCAAAACAGGATACAACACAGACAAAAAATACTTACTGAGCTCTAAGCATTTTACATACATATTATTCAGTCTTTGCTACAATCTTCTAACTTCTGTTTCTGCGTGTGTGACTATAGATGAGGAACTCCGGAATGGAGAGGCTTTAATAGTCTAACCAAGGACTTATGGATAGTTAATAGTGGAAGGTGAACTAGAAGTAATTTGAATTCAGTAAATGTTAACATAAGCCAAATAATAAATGGCTGTGGTTAATTAATGTTAGTTTTCCCTCCAACTAAATTTGGTTCAGGAATTGTGCTTGATGAATAACAATATTATTGCTGCCTTCTGAGATGTTTGGTAATTTTTTTTTTTTTTTTTTTTTTTTTGAGACGGAGTTTCGCTGTTGTTACCCAGACTGGAGTGCAATGGCATGATCTTGGCTCACTGCAACCTCCGCCCTCTGGGTTCAAGCAATTCTCCTGCCTCAGCCTCCCAATGTTTGGTAATATTTATTTGTTCAATTTGCCTTATTTAAAATAATATACTTTTAGTGGCCGGGTGCGGTGGCTCATGCCTGTAATCCCAGCATTTTGGGATGCTGAAGAGAGCGGATCACTTGAGGTCAGGAGTTTAAGACCAGCTTGGCCAACATGGTGAAAACCCATCAGCACTGAAAAAAAAAATACAAAAATTACTCAGGCGTCGTGGCATGCCTGTAGTCCCAGCTACACCTGAGTAGGAGGCTGAGTCAGGAGAATCGCTTGAACCCAGGAGGTGGAGGTTGCAGTGAGCCGAGATGGCGCCACAGCACTCCGGTCTGGCCACAGGAGACTCAGTTAAAAAAAAAAAAAAGGCGGGGAGGGGCCAGGCGCAGTGACTTACGCCTGTAATCAGTGATACTTAATACTAAAAAAATAATAAAAATAGGCCAGGCGTGATGGCTCACGCCTGTAATCCAAGCACTTTGGAGGCCAAGGCGGGTGGATCACCTGAGATTGGGAGTTCAAGGCCTGCCTGACCAACATGGTGAAACCCCGTCTTTATAAAAAATAAATAAATAGGCTGGGCGCGGTGGCTCACGCCTATAATCCCAGCACTTTGGGAGGCCGAGGCGGGCAGATCACGAGGTCAAGAGATCGAGACCATCCTGGTCAACAAGGTGAAACCCCGTCTCTACTAAAAATACAAAAATTAGCTGGGCCTGGTGGCGTGCGCCTGTAATCCCAGCTACTCGGGAGGCTGAGGCAGGAGAATTGCCCGAACCCAGGAGACGGAGGTCGGGGTGAGCCGAGGTCGCGCCATTGTACTCCAGCCTGGGTAACAACAGTGAAACTCCGTCTCAAAAAAATAAAATAAAATAAATAAATAAATAATAATAAACTAGAGGAAGAGAGTGTGTCCTGTATATTTTGGTGTTATTTATTTTTGAGCCGGAGTTTCACTCTTGTTTCCCAGGCTGGAGTGCAATGGCGCGACCTCGGCTCACCGCAACCTCCGCCTCCTGGGTTCGGGCAATTCTCCTGCCTCATCCTCCCGAGTAGCTGGGATTACAGGCGAGCACCACCATGCCCAGCTAATTTTTGTATTTTTAGTAGAGACGGGGTTTCACCCTGTTGACCAGGATGGTCTCGATCTCTTGACCTCGTGATCCGCCCGCCTCGGCCTCCCAAAGTGCTGGGATTATAGGCTTGAGCCACCGCGCCCGGCCCATTTTGATGTTATTTAAATTGTTGGGTTATTTAAGTTTAGTATCTGCAATAATTCTGGGGAAAATAAATTCCATTTCTAATGTTGCAATCAAGAAAGTAGATGACTTGGCTGACAGGGCTGATACAATGGAGGACAGATAATTCGGAGCCCTGAGTCTTGGAGTCTAGTTCTTAAATTACTGTGTTCATTCACCAAAAATGTGTTAAGCTCTTTCAACGTGCCGGCACTGTGCTAGCCCTCCTGTGACCTTGGGTATGGCTCTAGGTCACCTTAAAAGGAGCACGCCATACCCTCCAAGAGCTCTTAGGGGATGCGACCCAGAGAAAGGAGGGAAGCGCTCCCAATACAGCGCTCCATGGCCCTCCCTCCAGCACCTCCAAAATCTAAGATTCTTCTCTGAGGAAACTCCGCAGCAAGAAAAACTACATCAAACATGGCGCCGCCAGCCTCTCCAGGCTCAGCTCCCATCTTCTCGGTAGTTCCAGAGGCGGGCGGGCACACCACGCATGCGCGGCCCAGGCGTCTCCGACACGCCTGCGCGGCCGCATCGCCTCCCCCGCCCCTTTCTCCGCCGCCGCCGCCGCCGCCGCCGCCGCCGCCGCCGCAGCTGCTGCACTGACGGCGGTTGCCCGCGCCTCAGGTGAGTGAGCGCCTTCGCCAGGCCCGCGGGGAACGCGCGGCGTGGCACGCGGGGGCGTCGCTCCTTTGCCCTGCTCCTTCCCTGCATCATCTCCGCCTCTCAGCGAGGCCCTGGGGGCCGGTGCTGCCCGCCTCCTTCGGGCCCCCGGGGCCCTTTGCCCCGCCCCGCCCGCCGGACCTGGGTCAGCCGGGCTTCCCTCGGCCGCTCCCCGCGCCTAGCCCGCCTGGCACAGCGTGCGGGCATCAAGAGAGCCTCCCTCCGGGCTCAACGCCCTGGGTCACAGGGACGCCCCCCCGCAGGCGCGAGCCCCTCTTTCTCTCTCTCTGGCTCTGCAGGCGGCAGAGCTCGGTGGCCCTCGGGGTTGCTCATCCATCCACCTCGCCCGCCCCAAGAGCCCAGATGCTTGGAAGAGGGGCCGTGAGCACCCCTTGCACCTGTGCGGTCCCAAAGCAGCAGAAGGTATTCTCTAACGGGATCCTACGAAGACCCTGCCGGGGAGAGGCTTCTTAGCCCCACTTAACAGCCGAGGAAACTGAGGCACGGGAAGGTGAAGTGCCGTGCCCAAGGTCAGGCAGCTGACAAGTGGCAGGGTCAGCTCTCTACTCAGGGTCTAGGGCTCTTAGGCCAGTGAGGTTGGAATTTGATCTCGTACCTTTGGAATATTTTTGAAATCACTTGTCATCTAAGTTGCTCTCGAACGTCCTAAAAGTAGGATGCACAGAGAAGATTTTCTTCTCGGAGTACAGTTGAGGTGTTACTGTAATAATAAGTGTTATCAATAGAAGAGCTAACGTTCTGTGTGCCGGGTAAGCGTTTTATTAGGGTAACCTCGCATAACACCTGGGCGTTTCCCAGTTCAAACGTTTCCCCCTTCCTTTTCATGAAGCCCTTTTTCTTTTCTTTTTTTTTTTTCCTGCAGAGCTGGCCTCCCTATCACAGGTAGACTAGGAGCCCCTTGGCTTAGGAGGCAGGGAAGCTCTCCTTTGGTGGTTTACTAACAGAACAAGAGTGAGCCTTTCCTGCCGTCATCCAGATTTCCCCCCATTACCCTGGCCCTCTGGGGATATTATTAGTCTTCCTTTCCTGGCTGCCAAGAGAGCAGGACTGGGCTGACTGGGCTAGCTGGGCGGGCTGGACTTGGAGGTGACAGAGCAGATTTGGCTAGAACTCACCTCCTTCCGGAGCTTTCTGGCTCTGCCCCAAGGTTGGGCTTGAACATTTCAGTATTTAAGATAAAGTAAGAAGAGAGAGAACATTGATAGAGTGGTGCTGAATTTAAGAAGCCTCCCATGATTTAAAGTTCCAAATGAACAACTATAAAAATATGTGAATGTTTCTCCCCCAAAATAACTAGCTCAAACTGTCTTTTTTCTTCCTTAGCAAATCCTCCTCCACATTTCAAACGCTCCACTAAATCATCACCTTCTCTGTGAAGCCTTCCCTGCTTGATTTTCCCAATTAGAATTGCAGGTTCACAAAACAGGGTCTTAGCCTGCGGACTTCTAGCCCCTTGAGGGCATGGGCCATCTTTGCAGCTCCCGGGCTCACAGTAAATCCTTGGTAAGGACTTAGTGAATTTCCACCGCCCCTTTTCATTACTCAAAGGGTGGTGGTCTTCTGCTATCCTTTGTTTTTCCTTCCTGCCCTTCAGGGTCTCTTTGCTTGTCCCTTCCTTTAGATTCAACTTGTCATCACCATTTACCACTCAGAGGCCTCCATCCACCCTGTTGTTTTTGAAAATTTACAGATAAGAGTCTTGCATCAAAAAGCCTGTTTGTGTTACTCAAAGGTGTGCTCATAATTAAGCTGCTTTTGTTTTATTTTTTTTTTGAGATGGAGTTTTGCTCTTGCCCAGGTTGGAGTGCAATGGTGCAGTATTGGCTCACTGCAACCTCTGCCTCCCCGGTTCAAGTGATTCTCCTGCCTCAGCCTCCCAAGTAGCTGGGATTACAGGCACCTGCCACCATGCCTAGCTAATGTTTTGTATTTTTAGTAGAGACTGCATTTCCCCATGTTGGCTGGGCTGGTCTTGAACTCCTGACTCAGGTTGTTATATTGCACTCAGCACAGAAAGTCAACACCAGAACAAAATGATGCTAAATTGCAGGGTTTTATTGCCGGCGACCACGGAGGACTCACGTCTCTCTAACCTGTGGCTGACAAAGAAGAGTGACAAGACCTTTTATACTCACAAAACTACTTTGGGAGTGGGGGTGAGCAGCGGAGATGGGAATGAAAGCTGTCAATCACTTCTTAGGCTGAGAGGAGGGTGAGGGGGCTCCAGACTTTCTAAAGGCCAGGGGACTTTTGTCATTCCAATTGCCACCTAAGTGGTTTACGGAGGTCAAGGTAAACATTAGTTTATACATTATTTGGACAGGTGTGGGGTCCACATAATTTTAGGTTACTTGGAGCTAGGATGGAATTATCTGGGGGTGCTTACTTTGGTAAACAAAGGCTAGCAATTCTGGCAGTTACAGATAAGAGAAAGTATGCAGCTTGTCCTCTCTTTGCATTTTGCAAGGTAATCTTAGTAGTTTACAGAAGCTATGGCTAGTAGTCATTGTGAGGAGAATGGAAACAGTTTTCCCATTTTAAAATGGCATTGTACTGGTTCTAATTCTAGGCCAGCTATATCACAAGGTGATCCACCCACCTTGGCCTCCCAAAGTGCTGGGGTTACAGGGTGATCAAGGAGCCTGGCTGCTTTTGTTTTATTCTAAATTGTTACTTTTGAAGGGGGGAGAATGCCTGTTTATTCCCAAGAGTGGAGTTGGTTTATGCTGTTTCGGTGTGCAGGGCAGTTTTCATTTGTATGTTGCAGTGGGATAGCTTGAAGCTTACACCCCATTACTCTGTCCCTAAATGCATGAGAGATCCATTTTTACATTCTTTTGTCTTCTGTGGCTGACTGTCCCTGGTGGTATCAAAGTAATCACAATTTTTACTGTATATCATTAGATGGTATTTATAATAATAAATATTCAAAAGGGTCCTTTGGGAGGCAGCAGATATGTGCATAGATTCTGTCTAAATAAAGCTTCTTAAAGAGTTTTTCCAAATAATTTTCTGTAAACATATTGACTATGAGTAAGACATGGATGTACGGTGCTGGGTAGTAGTAGATTCGCAGTTGATTGAAACAGGTTCTTGTTGAAAGAGCTTACTAGCTAATTGGGAAACATTGTATCTAACTGCACTAAAATAAAGTCTAAAAATTCCTATATTGTTACAAGCAAAGCAATATTCCACTATAATGGAGTAAGATATTCCTACATGGGATGTTTCATAAAATTGTATGTTTTTTTGTTTGTTTTGAGACGGAGTTTGGCTCTTGTTACCCAGGCTGGAGTGCAATGGCGCGATCTTGGCTCACCGTAACCTCTGCCTCCTGGGTTCAGGCAATTCTCCTGCCTCAGCCTCCTGAGTAGCTGGGATTACAGGCAGGCGCCACCATGCCCGGCTAATTTTTTGTATTTTTAGTAGAGACGGGGTTTCACCATGTTGATCAGGATGGTCTCGATCTCTTGACCTCATGATCCACCCACCTTGGCCTCCCAAAGTGCTGGGATTACAGGCATGTGCCACCGCGCCTGGCCTTCCCATTTCTAATGATAATTTAAGATTAGAAATCAGGCCAGTCTCTGTAGTCCCAGCTACTTGCAGGCTGAGGTGGGAAGATCACTTGAGCCAAGAAGTTTGAGACCACCCTGGACAGTATAGTGAGACTCTTGCTCACTGTATTCTGGAAAGATGACCAGATGATGATTAATTGTCATCTTAAATTACTATATTAAAGATTACCAGGTTAATCATCATCTGGTCATCTTTCCAGAAATAATGTGCTTTCCAAACAGATACAGTTGTTTATTTAAAATGACAGTTTTAGCTGGGCGCGGTGGCTCACGCCTGTAATCCCAGCACTTTGGGAGGCCGAGGTTGGTGGATCACAAGGTCAAGAGATCAAGACCATCCTGGTCAACATGGTGAAACCCCGTCTCTACTAAAAATACAAAAAATTAGCTGGGCATGGTGGCACATGCCTGTAATCCCAGCTACTCGGGAGGCTGAGGCAGAGGTTGCGGTGAGCCAAGATCCCGCCATTGCACTCCAGTCTGGGTAACAAGAGCGAAACTCCGTCTCAAAAAAAAAAAAACAGAGTTTTGGATGACATCTGTTTAGTTGCACACAAGTAATACTATCAGGGAACCAGCACCAGGTGTGAATGTGTTGAGATTTCTACTGTTTTGCATGATAGTGCTCATATATATATATATATATATATATACACACACACACACACACACACATAATTTTTTTTTTTTTTGAGATGGAGTTTTGCTCTTGTTGCTCAGGCTGGAGTGCAATGGCGCGATCTTGGCTCACCACAACCTCTGCTTCCCGGGTTCAAGGGATTCTCCTGCCTCAGCCTCCTGAGTAGCTGGGATTACAGGCTTGCACCACCACACCTGGCTAATTTTGCAATTTTAGTAGAGACAGGGTTTCTCCATGTTGGTCAAGCTGTTCTCGAACTTCTGACCTCAGGTGATCCACCCACCTTGGCCTCTGAAAGTGCTGGGATTATAGGAGTGAGCTACCATGCCCGGCCAGTGATTCTGTATTTTTAAAGCTGAATTTTCTTTCATGGATACAACTTGACTGCTTTTTTTTTTTTTTGAGATGGAATCTTGCTCTGCCACCCAAGTTGTAGTGCAGTGGCAGGATCTTGGCTCACTGCAGCCTCTGCCTCCTGGGTTCAAGCAATTCTCCTGCTTCAGCCTCCCAAGTAGCTGGGAAGTAGCTGGGATTATAGGTGTGCACCACCATGCCTGGCTAATTTTTGTATTTTTAGTGGAGATGGGGTTTCTCCATGTTGGCCAGGCTTTTCTCGAACTCCTGCTTTGGCCTCCCAAAGTGTTAGGAGAAAGTGTTGCTTTTAAGTCATTGTGTTGGGATGGGTTTAACCAAGGTGTTCACTAAAATATAACTTTGGGTGATTAGTCCGCAGGGTATATTGCATTTCCAATACCTCAGATAGGTACAAGTCTCATATTAAAGTAGTAATGATAATGATACATGTATTTTGTATGGGATTTTTCAACTTTCAGAATTCTTTTTTTATTTGAGACAGAATCTCGCTTTCTTGTCCAAGCTGGAATGCAGTGCCACAGTCTTGGCTCACTGCAACCTCCATCCCCTGAGTTCAAGCAGTTCTCATGCCTCAACCTCCTAAGGAGCTGAAACTACAGGTGACTGTGACCACGCTCAGCTAATTTTTTGTATTTTTAGTGGAGATGGGCTTTCGGCATGTTGACCAGGCTGGTCTCAAACTCCTGACCTCAAGTGATCTGCCCACCTCGGCCCCCCAAAGTGCTGGGATTATAGGCGTAAGCCACCATGACTGGCCAATTTTCAGAATTCTTTTACGGTAACATCCTGGTAAGCGCCAGTAACCCAACCTGAGAAAATACATTAGAAGAATTAATTATCAGATGGCATCAAGTGGGGAAAATTGGTTATAGAAGTCAGGATGCAGATTGCTCAGGTTCAGATCCTTGCTCTGCTGCTTGCTAGCTGTATGATCTTTGGCAAATTACAAAACCTTATCCGAGCCTCACTTTCTTCATCTGTAAAATGGGGTGGATTACAGTACCTAGCTAAATATGTTGGGAAGCAAAATGAAATAATAAATGGATAAAGTGCTTTAAATGACACATTTGTTTCAGTTGATAAAAAAAAAATAAATGGATAAAGTGCTTATTATGGTACCTGGCATAGTGTAAGCGCTCAATAAATTTGGCTAGTTTGAGTGTTATATATTGCATATTAGGGCTCTTGTTTGTCCTTTACTTCACTCAGGCTGACTTAAAGTACAGATTGTTTTCAGGGATTCAGCCTTACAGCTGGCAGGAACCCGGAGCCATCTAAGAGCACACCCCAGGCCTTTGCCAGTGGTAGTGTCCTGAGTTGCCTTCAGGAGTGGAAGGCAGGGGGTTGTGCTTCTGCTTTTTTTTTTTTTAATTTTATTTTTCTTTGAGACAGAGTTTCACTCTTGTTACCCAGACTGGAGTGCAATGGCGCGATCTCAGCTCACCGCAACCTCCGCTTCCTGGGTTCAAGCAATTCTCCTGCCTCAGCCTCCCGAGTAGCTGGGACTACAGGCACATGCCACCATGCCCAGCTAATTTTTGTATTTTTTGTAGAGACGGGGTTTCACCATGTTGACCAGGATGGTCTCGATTTCTTGACCTCATGATCCACCCGCCTTGGCCTCCCAAAGTGCTGGGATTATAGGCGTGAGCCACCGCGCCCGGCGCTTCTGCTTTTAGAGTTAATTTAGTATGACTCCCATGTTAAAACCTCCACTAGTTGATGAATGTCTAGGATTAACAAGAAGGTTCCTACATGGGGGTTGCTTTGTTCTAGCAGTTATTTATACCAGGACCCTGGAATGGATAGAATTAATATATAGGATAGACTCAGATTCCCAGCTTGGTGGTCTCTACAAACCTCTCATTTACTACCTGCTGCCAGAACCCGGGAGCGACACAACAGGTAGGTGGGCCCATCTCAGGGATTGCTGCCCTTTTCCTTTCAGGAAAATATGAGGAATGTGAATGGCCCTTATCCAGGCCTGAGGATGAACAGGGGTACTTCCTGTTACAGTGAGGATTTGTGAACATATGAGCTACTCCAGCAGCTGCCTGTGATTCCTCCCTTACCCCTTAGCTTCTGTAGATAGGGGGATAGCATCTCTGAGCGCATTTTTTCTGGCGAAGAGCTACACGGACTTTCCTTTATGCAGTGAAAAATCTCAGTGAGCTGTATTTTTAAAAGACATTGCTCCTTCTGTGGAGCTGGGTGGTTTGATTTGTTTATCTTGCTTCCTGGGGGATTCTCCTGAGATCTTTGCTTTCCTAAGAGCCCCCAAGAGACAGCCATAGAACCAATATCCATTACCCTAGACACTTGACGGATGTTTAAGTCAGTGGTTTTATGATAGATTAATTCAGCCTTTAACCCTGAGGAAACCTAAGAGCCATGTCATCAGATAATTGTGCATCTTCTAGACTGAAGTATGGAATTTAGCCCAGTACTCTGGGATCTCTTTCAGAGCTGAGCTAAGAATCCACATGCTAGGGCCGGGCGCTGTGGCAGTGAGCCGAGATCACGCCATTGCACTCCAGCCTGGGTAACAAGTCAAACTCCGTCTCAAAAAAAAAAAAAAAAGAATCCACATGCTAGCTCCTGCTCCATACATAGCTGGCTTTGTGAATTCAGGCGAATCACTTAAATTTTCTGGGCCTCTTTTTCTCGTTGAAGAATGAGGCATTACTGTAAACCAGTGGTTCTTAGCCCTAGCTGCATGTAAGAATTACCTGTGAAGTTTTAAAAACAATACTCAGGCCCTACCTTACCCCAATTAAATTGGATCTTTAAGGTTGGAGCTGAGTCAATGATAATCTTCCCTGCTTCCCAGGTTTAAGTCCAACTAAGGTAACTACCGGACAACATGACCAAGTTTTAAACAACTGAAAAAAGTTAAACTTCTGCATCATCCTGTTCCTCAGAAACCTTCAGGGGTTATCTGTGTAGTAGAGTCCAGCTCAGGTGCTCTGCATTCCGACCCAGCCTACTTCTGCAGCTTGTCTTTTTTCCCAGCTACATTGTTCTTTGTGTCTCCTGAATGTGTTTTCTTTTTTAATTTTTTTCAAGACAGAGTCTTGCTCTGCCACACAAGCTGGAGTGCAATGGCATGATCTCGGCTCGCTGCAACCTCCACCTGCTGGGTTCAAACCTCAGCCTCCAGAGCTGAGATTAAGGCATGAGCTATCATGCTCAGCTAATTTTTATATTTTAGTAGAGACAGGGTTTCACCATCTTGGCCAGGCTGATCTCGAACTTCCGACCTCAAGTGATCCGCCCACCTCAGCCTCCCGATGTGCTGGGATTACAGGCGTGGGCCACCGCACCTGGCCTCCAGCTGTCATTTTTATCCTTATTTCCTATTTCTAGCAGACCTTGTGCTTTCTCATTTCCTTGCCTTTAAGTTCTCTATGCTCCATTTCTGGAATTTCTTATTTTATTCTTCTCCTCATTTGTAGGAATTTTATCTGTTTCTCAAGGTGCAGTTCAGATATTACCTCCTCTGTGAAACAACTTCTCAGCACCCACAAACTGAATTGACTCAATTTTGCCCTAAACCTCTGTAACCCTTAGAGCAGGGGTTCTCAACTGGGAGTAATTTTGACCCGGAGAGGATATTTGGCATTATATGGAGACATTTTTAGTTGTCACAACTGTTGGGAGAATGTGCCACTGTCGTCTAGTATTGGAGGCCGGGGATGCTGCTACACATTGCACAATGCACAGGACAAACTCACACAACAAACAATTAGCTGGCCTAAAACATCAGTTGTGCCAAGGTTGAGAAACTGCCTTTGAGTTTGTCCAGTTCATAAGCTTATGTGTATACTGCCTTGAACTGTAACAATGTGTTTATATACTTTCTCTCCCCTATTTAATTGAATTCCAGTCCTCCATCTGTGTTTTGTTATTCACTACATATCAGGGCTTAATCCTAGAGCCTGTGGCCTAATCCTGACTGCTTAACCAGAGATAAAGAAATGATCAGTGTGATGTGGGTGTGGTGAGGCAGTCTTCCCAATCCTGAATTTCTCTTCTCTTTTACTGTCAGCCTTTTCATCTGTGATGACCTGGGAGACAGTGATTTAGTGCACAGGGTGAGCATTTGGAATCAAAAGACCTGGGTTTCAATTCCAGCTGTGCCATTTATTAGTTGTGGTATTTTGGTCAATCCATGTCACCACTTTTTTGTTTGAGATGGAATCTCGCTGTGTCACCCAGGCTGGAGTGCGATGGCATGATCTCGGCCCATTGCAACCTCCACCTCCCAAGTTCAAGCAATGCTGTTGCCTCAGCCTCCTGTGATTTTAACACCATTGACTTTTACTGTCAAAAGTTAATGGCCCTTTCATAGTCTTCATCCTCCTTTTTTCTTCAGCATTTGACAGCTTTCCTCCACTTCTGTGTAAATCTCTCTTCTCCCTTGAGTTCTTTGACTTTGTATTTCTGCTTTTCCTCTAGCATCTCTGAACATTTTTTCTTTGTCTCTTACTGGTTCTTTCTTTTGCATCACTGAGTTGTCCTTCAGAAAAGCCCAGGACCTGCAGACCTCCTTATCCCTGGTTTGGTGATCATTTGGAGGCTTACCTCACTCATTCTCACTTCCACCTGCGTTTGGGTTGCTCTTGGATTCCTGACTGAAAGTGATTTTCTTTTTAAAGCCTGTTGCCCAGTTTGGAGTGCAGTGGTGAAGTCTTGGCTCACTACAACCTCCTTCTCCTGGGTTTAAGTGATTCTCCTGCCTCAGCCTCCCAAGTAGCTGGAATTACCACCATGCCTGGCTAATATTTGCATGTTTAGTAGTGACGGGGTTGTACCATGTTGGCCAAGCTGGTCTCGAACTCCTGGCCTCAAATGATCCGCCTGTCTTGGCCTCCCACAGTTCTGGCATTACAGGCATGAGCCTCTGTGCCCTGGCCAACCTTGTGCTATTTTTACCAACTTTATATCCCAGATTTTCCCTTCTCTCTCTCGCTCTCTCTCTCTTCTTTTTTTTTTTTTTTTTTTTTGACATTTCATAATTACAGGAGCCTGACAAACCCCTTATTATCTTTCAGCGAGGTTTCCCCAAACTATTTTGTTCTCCAATGTCCTTACATTTTAGTTGATCGGACTTGTTGAGTCTTTTTAAAAATCCCATCTAAGCCTGGGCAACATAGACCTATTTCTACCAAAAAATAAAAATTAGCCAGGCATAGTGGTACACGTCTATAGTTGTAGCTCCTTGGGAGGCTGAGTTGGGAGGATTACTTGGCCCTAGGAGTTCAAAGTTATAGTGAGCTAAGATGGTACTACTACACTCCAGCCCAGGTGACAGAACAAGACTTCTTGCTCTGTTGCCCGGGCTGGAGTGCAGTGGCGTGATCTCAGCTCACTGCAACCTCCACCTCCCAGGTTCAGCGATTCTCCTGCCTCAGCCTCCTGAGTAGCTGGGATTACAGTCATGTGCCACCACACCTGGCTAATTTTTGTATTTTTACTAGAGACCAGGTTTCACCACGTTAGCCAGGTTGGTCTCAAACTCCTGACCTCAGATGATCCTCCTGCCTGGCCTCTTAAAATGCTAGGATTACAGGCATGAGCCACCATGCCCAGCTCAAGAAAAATTTAAAAATAAAAATTCCCTCTAGTTTACTGAAATTTTGGAAGAAGGCAGGATGAAAGCAAATCAGTGGAGTCTTTCTTTACCCCATCCTTGCTCTATCTCTATTGAAGATTGTTGCTAATTGGCTGGGTGAGGTGGCTCATGCCTATCTATAATCCTAGCAGTTTGGGAGGCTGAGGTGAATGGATGCTTGAGCTCTGAAGTTAGAGGCCAGCCTGGGCAACAATGTGAAACCACCCTGATGCTACAAAATGTACAAAAATTAGCCAGGTATGGTTGTGCATCCCTGTGGTCCCAGCTACTTGGAAGGCTGAGGTGGGAGGATGGCTTGAGCCTGGAAGACAGAGGTTGCAGGTAGCTGAGATCGTGCCACTACATTCTAGCCTGGGTGACAGAGGGAAACCTGTCTCAAAAAAAAAAAAAAAAAAAAAGATTGTTGCTAATAATAATTAAGCCTTTCAGTTTATCTCCTCAGCTCAGATTATCTCCACCTCTACTCTGTGATGAGGTCACATGTTACTCTCATCACTTAAAACTGTTTATTTCTGAGATCCTAAACAGGATTCCCAGGTGATAGATTATGAGGTTCACTGTTCTAACAAGCAAGAAATAGCCCTTGCCTCTGAAACTGGTTGACAAGTAATAGCCAGAACTTCATTTCTCTTTTCTCTACTCATTCCACATTCTCTATGCCCTTAGCATTATAACTACTGAGATAGGGTTCTTGTCCTGGTGTGATGATGACTCAGAGCTTCATTTCTAAGGCGTCTGAGTCATTGTTGGTATGTATAGGATTGCTTTAGACTTCTGTTACCTCAAGGAGATGCCACAGGGTGGGTAGACTTCTTTTAGACTTCTGTTACCTCAAGGAAATGCCCAGGGTCCTACAATCAGTAGATGACACCTGGCACAGACATTATGGTATATGAGTTGAGTATCCCTTATCCAAAATGCCTTGAATAGGCCAGGTGCAGTGGTTCACACTTATAATCCCAGCATTTTGGGAGGCTGAGGTTGGCAGATTACCTAACATCAGATGTTCAAGACCAGCCTGGTCAACATGGTAAAACCTCATCTCTACTAAAAATACAAAAATTAGCCAGGTGTGGTGGCGCATGCCTATAGTCCTAGCTACACAGGAGGCTGAGGCAGGAGAATTGCTTGAACCCAGGAGGCAGATGTTGCAGTGAGCCAAGATCACACCGCGCACTCCAGCCTGGGCAACAGAGTGAGACTCTGTCTCAAAATAAAAATAAAAAAATAAAAAACAAAATGCCTTGAACCAGAAGTGTTTCAGATTTTGGATTTTTTCTGATTTTACAATATTTACATTATACTTACTGTTTAAGCATCCCAAATCTAAAAAATGTAAAATACTCCAAAACCCAAATATTTTTGAGCATGGACTTCATGCTCAAGAGAGATGCCCACTGGAGCTTGTTTATGTATGCATATGTCCATGTATCCATCCACCCACCCACCCATCCATCCATCCATCCATCCGTCCTTTGTCACTTCTTCCAGGAACCCATTGGAACATTTTGGATTTCAGATTTTTGAACCTGGGATGTGTAACCTGTAATGAGAAAAGCAAAGGTTTTAAAATCCTTTCCCTATTATTCCCTTAATTGTTTAGAGGCAGGGTCTTGCTGTGTTGCCCAGGCTGGACTCAAACTCAAGCAATCCTCCTGCATTAGCCTCTCAAGTAGCTGGGACTATAGTTGCATGCCACCACTCTGGGCTCTTTATTACTTAGATTTGGGATTTTAGAAAAGTTACTTAGCTTTTCTGAGCCTAAATTTCTCATCTATAAAGAAAGAAAGGCCAGGTGTGGTGGCTCACGCCTGTAATCCCAACACTTTGGGAGGCAAAGGCAGGCAGATCACCTGAGGTCAAGAGTTGGCGATCAGCCTGGCCAACATGGTGAAATCCTGTCTCTACTAAAAATATAAAAATTAGCTGGGTGGTGGCAGGTGCCTGTAATCCCAACTGCTTGGGAGGGTAAGACAGGAGAATTGCTTGAACCCAAGAGTTGGAGGTTGCAGTGAGCTGAGATTGTGCCACTGTATTCCAGCCTATGTGGCAAGAGTGAAACTCTGTTTCAAAGAAAAAAAGAAAGAAAGAAAGATATCTAGGCTGGGCATGGTGGCTAACCCTTGTTATCCGAGCACTTTGGGAGGGTGAGGCTAGCAGATCACTTGAGGTCAGGAGTTCAAGACCAGCCTGGCTAACACAGGGAAACCCTGTCTTTACCGAAAAATACAAAACTTAGCCAGGCATGGTAGAGTGCGCCTATAGTCCCAGCTACTTGGGAGGCTGAGGCAGGAGAATTGCTTGAACATGGGAGGCAGAGGTTGCAATGAGCTGAGATTGCATCATTGCACTCCAGCCTGGGCCACAGAGCAAGACTCTGTCAAAAAAAAAAAAAAAAAAAAAGGAAGAAGGGAGGGAAAGAAGGAAGGAAGAAGGGAAGGAGGGAATGAAGGGATCAGGAATCTACCAGAGAGGATTGTTATCAGGATTAATGAAGTGCTGAGATTATAATTCCTGACAGAGTAGGTAGTCACCTTTCTCCTTGCCGTTTCTAGCCATTTGGTAGCACTCATTTCCTTAATTTGAGGATGGCTAGTTTTTATTTATCAATCCTCCCTCTTATATGACTAGGAAAGAGGCAAAAATTGTTTACTGCAGTTTATAAAATTCCTACTAGCCTTTTGAAGATACTAATAGCTTTTAGTACTAGTATGGGATCTGGCAGTCATACCATTTGTGCAGATGCCAGAACTGCAGGCCTTATATCCCCAGGAGGGAGCCTGTCTGTGCAGCTGAGGGATCTGGAGATGGAGTTTTCCACCAGAATCTTAGTTTTCTTGTATATGTTATAAAACTGCTCATTGGCAAGGGCTTCAGACATTGAAAATGGAGAAAAAATGGAATCTCCAGAAGAATGCATTAGATCCCCTAATATGTGGAAGGTAAATGTCTACTGCCATTTTGCCAAATCCTAAATCACCCTGGAGCAGCTTACTGTCCTGCACAGCATTATTGCCTGAGCCTGCATTGGGCCTAGCTGATAGGGATAGCCTTCTCATTTAATTTGTGTCTTTGTTTAAGTGTTTGTTGGTGCAAACAAATTTCTTTTCATCTTTAAAAAAATATGTAGGGCTGGGCATGGTGGTTCACACCTATAATCCCAGCACTTTGGGAAACCAAGGCAGGAGGATTGCTTGAGTCCGGGAGTTCAAGACCAGCCTGGGCAACATAGTGAGACTCCTGTCTCTAAAAGTTTTTTTAAAAATTTAATTAGCAAGGCATGGTTGGCACATGCCTGTAGTCTCAGCTACTTGAGAGGCTGGGGTGGAAGGATTGTTGAGCCTGGGAGGTTGAGAGCCATGATTGTGCCATTGCATTCCAGCCTATGTGAAAGAGTAAGACCCCATCTCAAAAAAAAAAAAAAAAAAAGCACTAGGTTAATGCCAGTCACTTAGGACTTGAGGGCACCTTAGGCCTTTTTCTGATCATTTGACAGGTCCACCCATGTTAAGTCATATTTGAGTAATTCCCATCTTGAAATACATTGCTTTCCAGTGAGTGAATTAAAGTAGGGAATAAAGTGGGTGAGTTGAACAAACAATTTCAGGAAATCACCGTTTAAGTGGGACAAAAGAACAAGTAGAAATACGCTAAAATGGTTTTCTTTAGGTGGAAGGCCTATGAGTAAATTATTTGTTCATTATTTTGTGATTTCCATATCTGTATTTTCTTTTTCGTTTTTTTGTTTTTTTTGAGATAGGGTCTTGTTCTGTCACCTAGGCTGGAGTACAGTGGCATGATATCGGCTCCCTGCAACCTCTGCCTCCCGAGCTCAAGGGATTCTCCTGCCTCAGCCTCCCGAGTAGCTGAGATTACAGCCCCCACTACCACGCCTGGCTAATTTTTGTATTGTTAGTAGAGGGGGGTTTCAACCATGTTGTCTAGGCTGGTCTCAAACTCCTGACCTCAGGTGATCCACCCACCTTAGCCTCCCAGAGTGCTGGGATTACAGGTGTGAGCCACCATTCCCACCTGATTTCCATATTTTCTTTTTTGTTGTTATTTTTTGTTTTTTGAGACAGGGTCTCACTCTCTTGCCCAGGCTGGAGTGCAGTGGCACAATCTCAGCTCACTGCAACCTCTGCCTCTCCTGCCTCAGCCTCCTGAGTAGCTGGGATTACAGGGATGTGCCACCACTGCCAGATAATTTTTATATTTTTAGTAGAGATGGGGTTTCACCATGTTGGCCAGGCTGGTCTTGAACACCTGACCTCAAATGAACAGCTGGCCTCGGCCTCCCAAAGTGCTGAGATTACAATTGTGAGTCACTGCGCCTGCCTGATTTCCGTATTTTCTAAAATGAGCATATACTGCTTTTATAAAAGGGAAAAAGCTTTTTTAAAAAAAATTTTCTTTGAGACAGTCTTATTCTGTTGCCCAGGCTGAAGTGCAGTTGCCCAATCTTGGCTCACTGCAACCTCCACCTCCTGGATGCAAGCGATTCTCATGCCTCAGCCTGCCGAGTAACTGGAATTACAAATGTGTGCCGCCACACCCAGCTAATTTTTGTGTTTTTGGTAGGTACAGGGTTACACCATGTTGACCAGGCTGGTCTCGAACTCTTGACCTCAAGTGATCCACCACAGCCTCCCAAAGTGCTGGGAATACATGTGTGAGCCACTGCATCTAGCCAGAAAAAGGTTTTAAATTGCTGATAAATAGTAAAGTCCAAATAAAAAGTAGCCACAGTTTATAGTGTTATCAATGAACAAGGAGTAGATTCCAGTTAGGCCAATATTTTGAGAGTAAAGTGGGGACTGTGAAAGAGAGAATGTAGATGCTGGCTGAAATTCACTGTGTAGGAGTCAGCTACCCTTTTGAAATGTGACTGGTATAAAAACAAAAAATAAAGATTCACCTTCTGAGTATTAAGTAGATCAATCAAGTATATGGGTGCCTGGGATTTGACAAAAGAACCACTGCCCTATAGGGAGGTTAAACATCATCAAACTTGTGCTCTCTATGTGGTTCATACTTTTTGAATATTCACAGTTAGCATGTGGGGTTCATAGCCTGAGGAGTGTTACCAGTAGGCACCCCTTGAGTCCCTTGAATTAAATGATAAGAGGGCTTTTTTTATTAGTCTGTCCTAACATAGGCATAGTTGGGAGCAGGATTTATTTTAGTTTGTTGGGCAGTAACAGCTAAAAGGTAGCCTGAGACACATAACCTCTCTGTAGGTAATTAAATAAAAATCTTGTCATTCTATCTCTAGAAGGTAAATAGAAAAGTGTATTAATATAGTATACTAGGTCAGGCACAGTGGCTCACACCTATAATCCCAGCACTTTGGGGGGCTGAGGCCGGTGGATCACTTGAGGGCAGGAGTTCAAGACCAGCCTAGCTAACGTGGTGAAACCCTGTCTCTACTAAAAATACAAAAATTAGCTGGGCATGGTAGTGGGTGCCCCTAGGCCCAGCTACTTACAAGGCTGAGGGCTGAGAATCGCTTGAGCCCAGGAGGCAGAGGTTCCAGTGAGCCAAGATCCGACCACTACACTCCAGCCTGGGTGACAGAGCAAGACTAGGTCTCAGGAAAAAAAATACACACACACACACACACACACACACACAGGACTAATATCTTTTGAAGGCTTTCTTGATTTCCACCAATCAGATGTTACTGCTTCTCCTTTGAACTCCTATGGCCCTTCTTTTTATTTATCAATTTATAGATCTATGTCCTCTCTACTCTTTAGAGGCAGGGACCTTTTTTGTATCTTCCATAGTAAAATGGGTATTCAGTAAATGGTTGTTAAATGGAAATCCCCAACTCTGAATTAACATTTTTCCTGACTTGATAGGTTTAGGGCCAGGCAAAAAGGATGATACCTGAAACTTTGAAGTCTAGGTGGGAATCACTTTCCTGAAATATTGAATATTTGCAGCCTATCCGCCTGACTTCTGTATGGTGGGATGGAAGAAGAATTTGTAGTTCATTATCCTGCCTACCTCTCTCCAACTTGCCGCTTCTCTCTGAACTCCCCATTCTACTTTCCCTCTGTATTAGTTATCGATTGCCATAGATCACTCTAAAACAAAATTATTATCTCTCATGGTTTCTGTGGGTCAGGAACTTGGGAGCAGGCTTGGTAGGGTAGTTCTGGCCTAGGGTCTCCCATGTGGTTGCAGCCAGATGTCCCTGGGGCTTTAGTCATCCAAACTCTTGACTGGTACTAGAGGATTCGTTTGCAAAGTAGCTCACACACATGGCTAGCAGGTTGATACTGCCAAGTTAGTTCCTCTCCACGTGGGCCCCTCCAAAGATCTGTTTGAGTGTCTTGATGATATGGTGGCTAGCTTCCCCCAGAACTAGTAGTTTAAGACTGTAGTATCTTGAAGCAGACACTGTACTGTGTTTTATGATGTAGCTTCAGAAGTCACCTATTGTTGCTTCCTCCATATTCTATTAGTACACGAGCCATCCCTGATTTATTTGGGTGGGGGATTATACATATGTGTAAATGAAAATCAGGAGTCAAGGATCACTGGGCTCATTGAAGGCCATCTTGGAGCTGACTACCATACCTTTCATCCACTGCTGTGATTCCCTAAATGAGAATTAGTAAGCTTAGCCTTGGTTCCCTCCTCCTTCATTCCCATTGCCATTCCTAGTTCAAGGCCTCATCCTGCAGTAATAACCTTCAATTTTTGTCCCTGCTTAATCCATCTTCCAGTCTGTTCCAAGCATAGCTCTGAGTATGTTGTTTCTTTATCCATCTTCAGTAACTGAAATGTGTGTTCCATGACGGCAAAGACTATTGTATTAATTGTATTAATCTGTTGTTAAATATTACCACATAATCTGCATAAAAATATTACCACAAATGTCGTGGCCTAAAACAACACACATTCATCCTCTCATAGTTTCTGTGGTTCAGGAGTCTAGTGTGGGTTGTGTAGATCCTCTACAACACACCGATCAAGGTGTCGGTCAGCTTCTCATCTGACACTCAGCTGGGGAAGGATCTGCTTCCATCCTGTTGGCAGCATTCAGTTCCTTGTAGATTGTTGAACTGAGGGTCTTAGTGTCTTGCTGTCTTTCCACTGGAGGCTGCTCTCGGTTCCTTGTTACATGGTCCTGTCACAGCACATCAGCTTGCCTCTTCAAACCTAGCAGGGGAGAGTGCCCCTCAGCAAGACAGATGTAAAAATACTATGTAATTCAATCATGTAAAGTCACTCATATACATTCCATCATTTTTGCCATATTCTGCTGGTTAAAAGTAAGCCACAGGTTCCACCCACATTCACTGGGGGGATTATGCAAGGATGTGAATACGAGGAGGCAAGAATCCTACAGACCACTTTAGTGTCTGTCTGTTGTAACTGTGTCTTTAGCACCCTGAGCAGGGCATGGCACAAATTAAGTCTCATATTTGAATGAAGGGGTGTACCGTGACTATTATGTTTCCAACTCCTCGCTTAAGCCTTTTTCTTCACTTCTTTCTTCTCTGTTTCAGAGTTACTGATTTATTCTTGAGACTCCTGTACTCTCATCTATCCTCATGGATGAACTTCAGGATGTTCAACTCACAGAGATCAAACCACTTCTAAATGATAAGGTAAAGATTTTTCTGTTTTCACTAAAATATGTACAAGCCTTTTCTTCTGATAGTACTTGATTTTCTATATCATCTAAATAGTAACTTAGAACATATTTAGCTTGACTTTCAATGAAGGGAATACTTTAAAAAAAATATATATATATATATTTTTTTCTTTTGAGACAGAGTCCCACTCTGTCACCAGGCTGGAATGCGGTGGCGCAATCTTGACTCACTCCAACTTCTGACTCCCTGGTTCAAGTGGTTCTCCTGTCTCAGCCTCCTGAGTAGCTGGGATTACAGGCACGCACCACCACACCCAGCTAATTTTTGTATTTTTAGTAGAAACTGGATTTCATCATGTTGGCCAGGATGGTCTTGATCTCCTAACCTCATGATCCACCCTCTTCTGCTTCCCAAAATGCTGAGATTACAGGCGTAAGTCACTATGCCCTGCCAAAAATATCTCTTTCTGAAGCATCTTTTCAATGTTTCCCTCCCCCTTTTCTTTCTTCCTACTTTTGTTTCCCTGGGCAAATTCAATCAAGTTACCTTTGAGATTTTTGTATTTTACACATAGAGAGATTAAGAGGAAAAATAATGTGGCAAAGTTAAGCAGAAAGTTTGAGGGTGGGGCTGGGTGCAGTGGCTCACGCTTGTAATCCCAGCACTTTGAGAGGCACAGGTGGGTGGATCACTTGAGTTCAGGAGTTTGAAACCAGCCTCTACTATAAATAGAAAAATTAGCTAGGTGTGGTGGCATGTGCCTGTAATCCCAGCTCTTGGGAGGCTGAGGCAGGAAAATCGCTAGAACCCGGGAGGCGGAGGTTGCAGTAAGCCAAGATCACGCCACTGCACCCCAGTCTGAGTAACACAGTGAGACTCCTCAAAAAAAAAATGTATGCGAGTGGAGTTTGACTCAGAATCCAAATGTCCTTTCAGTTTCAATAAAGGAAATTTACCATCCATGACTGGTGATGTACATAGGCTATAATGCTCTCCCTAAAGTTTGCAAAGTCTGTGATGTGATCTTTCTGTCAATATCATAGTTTTCATCAGGGAGGACTGGATATCAGTAATATACCACATTTTTTATGTTATTGTTAGAGAACTACACAATGAGCAGGTGAGCATCACAGTTGACCACCATTAGACACCAGAACTGGTGTGATATGATTTACCAAAAGATTTTGGCTGGGACACAGTGGCTCACACCTGTAATCTTAACACTTTGGGAGGCCAAGGCCAGCAGATCACTTGAGGTCAGGAGTTTGAAACCAGCCTTGCCAACATGGTGAAATCCTATCTCTACTAAAAATACAAAAAGTAGCTGGGTGGCACAGGCCTGTAGTCCCAGCTACTCAGGAGGCTGAGGCAGGAATCACCTGAACCCAGAAGGCAGAGGTGGCAGTGAGCCGGGATCATGACACTGCACTACAGCCTGGGCGACAGAACAAGACTGTCTCAAAAGAAAAGAAAAGAAAGGTTTGTCTTCTCTCTTGTTCCTTGTGGTTCAGTAAATGTGCCTGAAATTCCTTCTTTTCTACTCTATTCTTTTGGTTTATTTTCATTGTCCCCTATTAAAATACT
Source organism: Callithrix jacchus (assembly GCF_049354715.1). Classification (NCBI taxonomy): domain Eukaryota; kingdom Metazoa; phylum Chordata; class Mammalia; order Primates; family Cebidae; genus Callithrix; species Callithrix jacchus. Next base: position 2,571,713 of record NC_133506.1, read on the forward strand.
CTTATAGCTTGATGTGGGTGACCATGCCATCCTTTCCTGAGGTAGTGTTGACGGAATATAAGAAGAAAGATGGGTGGGGGAGGGATGGGGATGACACCAGGAGATTGATCTGTCTCTTGTTATCTTTATCCGCCCAAGGCAAGGCCCTTCACATGCAGCCTCTGGGGCTGCTGACTTATTATGTGTTTACTAATTTGCTTTTGAATCCTACCACCCCCACTTACAACCCTGTGACAGCTCTATTCCCACTCTTGCTCCTTCTTTTATCTTTCGCCAGACTTCTCCTTTGGCAAGTTGCAGGCTGTTTTTTTGTTTTTTGTTTTTTTTTTTTTTAAGAGATGGAGTCTTGCACTGTTGCCCAGGCAGGAGTGCAGTGGCACGATCTTGGCTCACTGCAAGTTCTGCCCCCCAGGTTCAAGCCATTCTCCTGCTTCAGTCTCCCAGCTGCATGCTTTTTTAAAACCTCCATTTGGTTTATCCTGCTGCTTCCCCTCATATTTTCAGAAAACTCTCTCCTTTAAGTTGTGTGTGTGTGTGTGTGTGTGTGTGTGTGAGAGAGAGAGAGAGAGAGAGAGAGAGAGAGAGAGAGAGAGAAGGGCTGTCCCAAAAATGTTGTGCCTAGGAAAGGAGGAAGGACATAAAATCTGAGCCAGGCATATGCCTATAACTGGACTCACACCTATAATTCCAGCACTTTGGGAGGCCGATGTAGGAGGATCACCTGAAGCTAGAAGTTCAAGACCAGCCTGGGTGACAAAGGGAGGCCCTGTCTACCAAAAATTTTAAAAAATTAGCCAGGTGTGGTAGCACACATCTATAGTCCCAGCTACATGGGAGGCTGTGCTGCAAGGATCACTTGAGCCCGGGTGGTTGAGGCTGCAGTGAGTTGTGATTGTGCTACTGTTGTCCAACCTGGGCAACAGAGTGAGACTCTGTCTAAAAAAATAAATAAATAGAGAAAGAGGCTTTTTTTTTCCTCACCTTCCCCATGCCGTATGGGACACAGCGAGAAGGCAGCTGTCTACAAACCAGGAAGAGATTGATCCTGAGAAACTTAACCTTTCCAGAACCTTGATCTTGACCTTTGCAGCCTCCAGAACTGTGAGAAAATAAATTTTTGTTGTGTTAAGCCATCAAATCTATTATTTTGTTATGACAGCCCAGTGTCTCACTTCCTAACATCTGTCAGCTCCTCTTTGATATGCCTGTGCTGTTCCTACCCACTTCCCATATTCCACTTTACTCCTCTCTCTCCCTGAGACATAAGTGCTCCTGTGCCATCACTATTCATGAGAAGTCTTTTGGCTCTCACTAAGCAGGTAGATAGGCAGGAGGCTCTCTTTAGATCATGGCACCTCCAAACAGAGAATTCTACCCCATTAGCCTCCCTGTCTCCCTCCCCAGCATGTGAATGCTTTTGTCTTTGCTCAGCAAGTGGAAACTTTTGTGTATGTAGTAAAAGGTGTAATGATAATAATGCCTCTCATCCATTACTTCATTTGAACCTCCCAACAGCTGGATGAGGAAGGGAGCACAGATAAATTTATTCCCACATTGCTAGTGAGGATGGCTAGGAAAGGTGAAGTAGCTTACTCCTATTGAGTATCAAAGAATGCATGTTGTATGGCAGGACTTCTCACTGTTGATGTTTTGGATTGGATAATTGTTTGTTGTAGAACACCGCTCTGTGCATTGTAGAATGTTTAGCAGCATCTTTGGCCTCTACCCACTAGATACCAATAGCACTCCCCAGTGGTGACAACCAAAAATGTCTCCAGACATTGCCAGATGTCCCTGGGAGGCAAAATTGCCTTGGTTAAGAAGAAACCACTGGTGTAGAGGGAAAGACTCCAGATTTGGATAGAAGTAGATGTGTTGAGGGTTTTGTTGTTGTTGTTGCCCATCCTGTTATTATTTATTTATTACCTTTTATGTGCCAAGTGCTTTACATACATTCTAATTCTCAGAATATTTCTTTGAGATAGGTGGTATTATTCCTCACTTCACAGATTAAAAATCCGAATGAAAGGCTGGTTTGCCCAGTAAAGAAGTGGCAAAACCAGATGGAAACCTGAGTCTTTCCTACTTGTAAAACCTGAGCCTGATGACCATGTGCAGTGGCTCACACCTGTAATCCCAGCACTTTGGGAGGCCAAGACTGGTGGATCACCTGAGGTCAGGAGTTCGAGACCAGCCTGAGGATAAACCCCGTCTCTACAAAAATTAGCCGTGCAAGGTGGTGCATGCCTGTAATCCCAGCTACTCAGTAGGCTTAGGCAAGAGAATCGCTTGAGCCTGGGAGGCGGAGGTTGCTGTGAGCTGAGATCACACCATTGCACTCCAGTCTGGGCAACAAGAGTGAAACTCCGTCTTAAAAAAAAAAAAAAAAAACCTGCGCTTGTTCCACCGTGTTAATTCTATAGATGTTTTGGCATCACCTTTTTGGCTCGCCCTATCTCTTTAAGGAGAAGGCTAAAGATGTATAGTTCACCTTATCATTTTGTCCATTATTCTCATAAATACTTTTTGCTGAAGACATTGCTGCATCCTCCAGGCTTCAGGGAGCTAGAGGAAGACAAGAGCCAACCTCTTAGTGAGAAATTTATCCTGAGATGACTGTAAGGAGGCACTCTCAATATAGCTTTAAGCGAGGCTTATGTTAACTTGTCTCTTGTCATTTGTTGGTACTTTTCCCATTTTATTTTAGTATGCCTGTAATTTTGTCTACGGCTCAGAATTGTCAAGAAGTGGATAATTTTGCCATGCTTGTTTTGGCTCCAGTGATGGAAAGAAGCAACCACCAGTACTTTGTTTTGCGGGAGGCAGAAATTGCAAGGGCATATGAAATGATTTTTAAAATAGCACTTAACTATTTTCAGAGCACTTTCACAAATAATATCTTATTTTAATCTTCCAGTCTCTTGTAAAGTAAGTAGTTGAAGATGTTTTAACTGTGTTTTACAGATGATGCTGAGAGGTTACGTGACTTATTCAAAGCTAGTATCTGTTAAGTTAGTGAAGCCAGGCTAGAACCTACATCTTTGGACTTTGACCTGGACCTGGGGGTCTAGGGTTCTTCCTGCCATCTACTGCCTCTTATAGCTGGTTGTTCGAGACTCGTCACCCAAAAGACCTTGTAATAAACAGGAGAGGAGACTGTTTTGCTTCATTTTCCCTCCCTCCCTCTACCTACTATTGGTTTAGATACTATCGAACATGGTGAAAGCCAAAGACAGGCTTGAGAAAACAAGTAGAAGTCCACATTTGGCTTCTGAAGAATTGAGGAAATATCAGAAAGGGGAATAAATGTTTAGTAGAGAGAATAGAAATTAGTTATTTACTTTGTTTTGGTTGTTACAGTAGAAAGTGAGATAAATCTTTTTTTTTTGATACGGAGTCTCGCTCTGTTGTCCAGGCTGGAATGCATAATCTCAGCTCACTGCAACCTCTGCCTCCCGGGTTCAAGTGATTCTCCTGCCTCCGCCTCTGAGTAGCTAGGATTACAGGCACCTACCACTGTGCCTGGCTAATTTTTGTATTTTTAGTAGAGACGAGGTTTTGCCATGTTGGCCAGGCTGGTCTTGAACTCCTAACCTCAAGTGATCCACCTCCCTCAGCCTCCCAAAGTGCTAGGATTACAGGCATGAGCCACTGTGCCTGGCTGAAAGTGAGGTAACTCTTACTGCAATTTAAGTTTTCCTTTTCTACTAATGATGACATGTCCGCAGAGGAGGGAGAAGGGTATTAGAACTGGAGTTGGAAGAACCCTGGGATCAACAGTTTGTAACCTCTGGGACAGCAGAGACAGGCAGAGTGTTTGTGCCAAGGGCTTCCTCTGTTCCCCAGGCTGGATTGCAGTGGCACAGTCATGGCTCATTGTAGCCTCCTGGTCTCAAGCTATCCTCCTGCCTCAGTCTTCTCAGTATTTCATGTCACCATGCCTGGCTAATTTTTGTATTTTTTTAGAGATGGAGTTTTGCCATGTTGAAACTCCAGGGCTCAAGCCATCCACCCATCTCAGCCTCCCAAAGTGCTGGGATTGCAGGCATGAGCTACAGCGCCTGGCCCCAGAATCTTTTTTTTTGTTTTGAGACAGGGTCTCTGTCATCCAGGTTGTAGTACAGTAGCATGGTCATGACTTGGTGCTGTCTCTACTGCCTGGGTTCAAGCAGTTCTCTTAGCCTCTCAAGTAGCTGGGACCACAGGTGTGCACCACCATGCCTGGCCAATTTTTAAATTATTTGTAGAGAAGAGGTCTCCTTATGTTGCCCAGGCTGGTCTCAAACTCCTGGGTTCAAGCGATCCTCCTGCCTTGGCCTCCCAAAGTGCTGGGATTACAGGCATGAGCCACCATACCCAGCTCAAAGGTTGCTTTTTTTGTTAAAAAAGAAAAAAATAGTGGGGGAGAGAGAAAAGAAAAGGCAGCTGCAATTAAAAATAGATTTATTGACGTTTTCATCAAAGAATATTCATGAAGTGCTACATCTAGTGTGGACTAGAGTGGGTGTCCCTTAATGTACTAAGACATAATTGTTGCATCTGTTGTCAGAAATGCTCTATAATAGAGACTGGAGCAGGAAATGCATTTCCAAGCAAGTAATGGTGCCACCGTTACAGACCAGATGACCCTCAACCTGTTACAAGAGGCAATAGGAGATCCAAGACTTAGCCACACCTTAACAGGGTGCCCATGGGATTTTTAGATTGGAAATTTGTACTTTTTGAGCAATCTACAGGGGATTATCTGACTGTAGATTTATCCAAGTATCCAACCTTTTAATAAATTTCTTTATGAAGTCTGTTTCTTAGTATATTTTAGGATAATGATTGATAGAGATACTTAAGGAAAATATATATATATATATGCACATACATATAGAATTTTCCCTCTTATTTCTGGATTGTCAGTTTGAACAGACTTCTACTTGAAAGTGGTTTGATGATTTTAATACACCAATTTATTATACTAATTGATTATATTTTTTATTATTAAAGAAAAACAGTATTTTCTGAGCATATCTAACCCATTATGCTTGAACAATCCCCCATCTTTATTTCCACTTTTTGTTTGGAAGGATTATCTTTTTTGTGTATGTCTTTTTGATACAAAAAGTCATATTTGATTCTAACAGTTTTTTTTGTTTTGTTTTGTTTTTGAGACAGAATTTCGCTCTGTCACCAGGCACCAGGCTGGAGTGCATTGGCATGATCTCGCTCACTGCAACCTCTGCCTCTGGGTTCAAGCAATTCTCCTGCCTCAGCCTCCCGAGTAGCTGGGACTATAGGCACATGCCACCACGCCCAGCTAATTTTTGTATTTTAGTAGAGATGAAGTTTCACCATGTTGGCCAGGGTGATCTCGATCTCTTGACCTCATGATGCGCCTGTCTCAGCCTCCCAAAGTGCTGGGATTACAGGCATGAGCCACTGTGCCTGGCCAACAGTTTTTAAAAATCAGTTTATTTCAGGCCCGGGGCGGTGGCTCACACCTATAATCCCAGCACTTTGGGAGGCCAAGGCGGGTGTATCACGAGGTCAAGAGATCAAGACCATCCTGGTCAACAAGGTGAAACCCCGTCTCTACTAAAAATACAAAAATTAGCTGGGCATGGTGGTGCGCGCCTGTAGTCCCAGCTACTTGGGAGGCTGAGGCAGGAGAATTGCCTGAACCCAGACTGTTACTCCAGTCTGGGTAACAGCAGCGAAACTCCGTCTCAAAAAAAAAAAAACAGCTTACTTCTAAAACCTTATACTATTACAACAACTCATTTTCTCCACTTTAGTCCCTAGCATGTCAGTTACATGTAACCTTTCCTCCTTGGTATTCATTTCTTCATCAAATCAAGTATCTCTATTTTAAGATGTTCATAACCTCTACAAAATGATGTTTATTGCACTCATTAAGTGTCAGGACCAGGAAAAGAGTGGTAAATTAGATACACACTCTTCCTTCAAATTCACAGAATAGGTAAATTCACCTGAAATCTCTTCCTATTGATAGTTGGTCTAAGGTCTTAGCTATCTCATTTTTCTTTACATGTGTGTTGCTTCTGTCTTTTGAAGCTATTTATGCCTCTTGACCAGATCTCATGTTAGGAAACTAAATCTCTCTTCTCCCTAGCAATGACTTGTTTTTGAAACATTTCTCCCTTTCACATCCCCCTTTTTTTCCATAATTCACATACTTGACCTGTTCTTAGTTGCTTTTTGCTTATTCTCTAAGTTTGTATTGTGAGGCTTACTTGCTTTTAATTTACCTTCTTGGGTTCCTTTATTTACCTTCTACATATGGCCACTAGGCTCTATCAGAAAACATTCCTCTTAGCTGGTTTCTGCTTCGACTACAACTTTTAGTAATAATCGATGGCTTTCCTTGATTTTTTTCCTCTTCAAATTATTCTGTTGTTTTAATTTTTTCCTTGAATCTCTTTCTGCTACTTAAATCTGTTTGTGTAAGAATTTCTCTGAATATGGAATTAATGGCATCTTCTAAATGGATAGAAAAAAGAAAGCATCCATAGCCTGAAATTTCTAGAAGTTTTGTTAGGGTAGAACCATGTACTATGAACATCAGAAACAAGCTGAGGCAGAAGGATTGCTTGAGCCCAGAGGTCAAGGCTGCATTGAGCTATGATCATGCCACTGCACTCCAGCCTAAGTGACAAAGCAAGACTCTGTCTCAAAGAGCAAAAGAAACAGGCCAGGTGCAGTGGCTCACACCTGTAATCCCAACACTTTGGAAGGCCAAGGGGGCAGATCGCTTGAGCCCAGAAGTTGGAGACCACCCTGGGGAACATGGTGAAACCCCATCTCTAATAAAAATACAAAAATAAGCCAGACATGGTGTCATGCGCGTGTAATCCTAGCCACTTGAGAGGCTGAGGCAGGAGAATCGTTGGAACCCAGGAGGCAGAGGTTGCAGTGAGCCAAGATTGCCCCACCGCACTCCAGCCTGGGCAGCAGAGCAAGACTCATCTCAAAAAAAAAAAAATTAGTAGGTAGGGTGGCATATACCTGTAGTCCCAGCTACTCAAGTAGCTGAAGCAGGAGGATCACTAGAGCCTGGGAGGTCAATGCTGCAGTGAGTTGTGATTACATAACTGCATTCCAGGCTGGCTGACAGCAAGACCCTATCTCAGGAAAAAAAAAAAAAAAAAAGAGAGAGAGAGTTTCTAGGGAAGGGTCCCAGAAGGTTAGCCTTTTAGAATGCCCCTTTTAAAAGTTTAACTTTTTTAAAAGTTCAATGAGTAGTATTGAATTTTTAATGAGTACAGAGAATAAATAACACGGCCTCAGTTAACCACAGTTGAGTCAAGAACCAGCTAATGATCTTCATTCAGAAACTCTGGAGCCAAACACTATCAGATAGACTCAATAGACTCAGTCATTCCCATTTTCCAGGGTGATTACTCATGAAGCTAGAAGCAGTTCTCCAAGAGAGTCTCGGACCTCTCTCTCTCTCTCTCTCTCTCTTTCTCTCTGTCTCTCTCTCTCAAAAAAAAAAAAAACCTGGAATGCAGCCTGGAATGCAGTCATGTAATCACAACTCACTGCAGCATCGACATCCCAGGCTCAAGTGATCCTCCTGCTTCAGCTACTTGAGTAGCTGGGACTACAGGTATATGCCACCCTACCTGACACACACAAGGAAAACAAATGCTAAGCAGTCTTCGCTCAGTTATTGGTACCTTTTATTTGGGTGTATAGCTGTGTACATGGGATTGAGAACAGAGTTTTTTCTGCTAGGTACTCAACAAGTAAGACATAGCTTGAGGTTCTTGAGGGTATTGCCTTTCTGTTTTTGGCATGCCCCTTTGTGCTCATGTCAGGCACTGAGGGCTTTACACAATGCCTCATGGTCATGGTCACATGATTCTAAGGAAGGAGAATTCATGCATACAGTGACAGATGCTTCCCAAAGAGCTCATCAGAATATGTGGCTCTGTATTATATGACTGAGATTTTAATTCAGGCTTGAGTGATTTTCTCTAATCTTTCTAAATAATTGCTAAAGAAACCTTTGGAAATTCTGTTAGATTGAAGTTCTAATATGGTCTGTTTAGAGAGAGATCATTATAAATAGTTCCTCAGAAGTTTAGGTCAATCTTTTTTTTTTTTTTTTTTGAGACGGAGTTTCGCTCTTGTTACCCAGGCTGGAGTGCAATGGCACGATCTCGGCTCACCGCAACCTCCACCTCCTGGGTTCAGGCAATTCTCCTGCCTCAGCCTCCTGAGTAGCTGGGATTACAGGCACGTGCCAACATGCCCAGCTAATTTTTTGTATTTTTGGTAGAGACGGGGTTTCACCATGTTGACCAGGATGGTCTTGATCTCTTGACCTCGTGATCCACCCGCCTCGGCCTCCCAAAGTGCTGGGATTACAGGCTTGAGCCACCGCGCCCGGCCTAGGTCAATCTTTAAATCTTTTTGTGTTTGTTTTTTTTTTGAGACAGAGTCTTGCTCTGTTGCCCAGGCTTCAGTGCAATGGCACTATCTCGGCTCACTGCACCTTTGCCTCCCTGGTTCGAATGATTCTCCTGACTCAGCCTCCCGAGTAGCTGGGACTGCAGACCTGTGCCACCATGCCCGGTTAATTTTTATTTTTTTGTTTTGTTTTGTTTTGTTTTTTTGAAACAGAGTCTTGCTCTGTATCCCAGGCTGGATTGCAGTAGCGCAATCTTGGCTCACTGCAACCTCTGCCTGTCAGGTCGCAGTTCGAGCAGTTCTCCTGCCTCAGGCTCCCGAATAGCTGGGATTACAGGCACATGCCACCATGTCCAGCTAATTTTTGTATTTTTAGTAGAGACAGGGTTTCACCATGTTGGCCAGGCTAGACTTGAACTCCTGACCTCATGATCCGCCCACCTCAGCCTCTCAAAATGCTGGGATTACAGCCATGAGCCACCGCACCTGGCCCTTTAAATCTTATATTACAAAATACTAAATTTGGTATTTTTTTCTAGGGTTTTCTAGACCCTTTTTTTTCCTCGTTTTCTAATTTCAGAAAGGGAAGTACATACTCATTGTAGGTAATATGAAGAAATTATAATCACCCGTAATCTCGCTATGCAGAAACAGCTGCTATTGTTAATGTTTTCGTGTTTCATTTATTTATGAGACAGGATCTCACTTTGCACCTAGGCTGGAGTGCAGTGGTGTGATCTCGACTCCCTGCAGCCTTAACCTCCCAGGCTCAAGTGATCCTCCTGCCTCAGCCCCTCAAGTAGCTGAGACTATAAGCATGCAACACCATGCCCGGCTAATTTTTTTTGCATTTTTTGTAGAGATGGGGTTTTGCCATATTGCCTATGCTGGTCCTGAACTCCTGAGCTCAAGTGATCTTCCCACCTCAGCCTCCCAAAGTGCTAGGATTATAGGCATGAGCCACAATGCCCGGTCTTTTTTAATGCATATTTTAATGTAGCCAAGGTCAAACTGTAAGGACTATTTTGTACCCTACTTTCTTTTCCCTCTTACAACCATATCATATCTTAAGTTGGAATGTAGTTGGTTTTTTTTGACCCAAAGTTTTAACAGAATTTCCTCAACATTTAATTTTTTTATGTTGGCTTATTCATTTTATAAATCTCTATCAAGCACCTGATTTATATCAGGCCCTGTGGTATATTTGGAGGAAGGTGCAAGTTGAATCAGGAACCAGAAACTCACTGGCTGGCCATTTATATCCTGCTAAAACCATCTGTCCTAATCCATGAGGGGGCCCTTCCTTTTGCTTCTCGTAGTCTATGTGTAAACTAAACACAATGATTTGTCTGAAGAAGTCCTCAGACATTTCATGGGGCCAGTGGGAGCCATGGAACACTATGTTCCTTTTAATCAATAGCAACATTCCTAGGAAATGTGCTGCCCAGTCCCATCTGCACAGTATCTTAGTTGTCTTTCCATGCCGTGACTGCATCAGACTTTTTGTGAATTCACTTTCTTATTGGGAATAATACTTTAGACTACGGTCTCTACCATTCTCTTGCCCATTCTCAGTGGCATCTGCAGTCTCTATGATTGGTAATCTGTTGTAACGTTACTGCCACCTTTAGAAAGACAAGGGCTGCTGATTCATAACCTTATTCCTTCAAAAGCTTTTGGCTTCCAGATGAGTGCTGTCCAGTAGAAGTTTCTGCATCAGTGGAAATGTTCTGTGTCCATACTGCCCAAGAGTAGAGTGTGAGCACTTGAGATCTGGCTAATGGAACTGAGAAACCAAGACTTTTGTTGGATTGAATTTAAACTTAAATTGTACATACGGCTAATGGCTACCATACTGGATAGTGCAGCTCTAGGTAGTCCCAGTGGGATCTACTAGTTTCACTTAAGGAGTAGATAGTTTGTTTCTTTGGGTGTTTGAACCACACTGGGCTGTGGCTTTTTTTTTTTTTTTTTTTTTTTTTGAGATGGAGTTTCGCTCTTGTTACACAGGCTGGAGTGCAATGGCAGGATCTCGGCTTAGCCCAACCTCCGCCTCCGGGGTTCAAGTGATTCTCCCGCCTCAGCCTTCCAAGTAGCTTGGATTACAGGCATGCACCACCATGCCTGGCTAATTTGTATTTTTAGTAGACACGGGGGGGACAGGGGTTTTTCCATGTTGGCCAGGCTGGTCTCCAACTCCCAACCTCAGGTGACCCGCCCATCTTGGCCTCTCAAAGTGCTAGGAATATAGGTGTGACCTACCATGCCTGGCCTGGGCTGTGCTTTTTAACCTCTCTGTTCGGTCCTGCCAGTGGAGTTGGTGGGATCTTGAAGAACTATTTCTTTTTTTGAGATGGAGTCTCAGTTACCCAGGCTGGAGCACAGTGGCTCAATACCGGCTCACTGCAACCTCCGCCTCCCAGGTTCAAGCAATTCTCTTGCCTCAGCCTCTTGAGTACCTGGGATTGCAGGCACCTGCCTCCATGTCCAGCTAATTTTTGTAGTTTTTTAGTAGAGACAGGTTTCACCATGTTGGCTAGGCTGGTCTTGAACTCCAGTCCTCAAGTGATACATGAGCCACCATGCCCAGCCCCAAAGAATTATTTCTAGGAGGATCTTGTTGAAGGGGAATGGGACTACTTAGTATTTCCTGGGGATCAGATATCTAGAGCATTTCTGGAGGGGGAGTTTGGGGAAGCTGTTAGGAACCTTCTGGAAGTCATTGTAGAGATAGAATAAATAGTCATGATAAATCAGTTTCTACATAATGGGAGCCTTTTTTCAGGAAAGGGGTTACACTTTGTGAAAAACCAAATAGAAGTTTTCTTTTCTTTTTTCCCAAATACATTACTTGTTACCTTTTTTTGTTTTTTGGAGATAGAGTCTCACTCTGTCACCCAGGCTGGAGTATGGTGGCACAATCTTGGCTCACTGCAACCTCTGCCTCCTGGGTTCAAGCAATTCTCCTGCTTCAGCCTCCTGAGTAGCCGAGATTACAGGTGCACACCACCATGCCTGGCTCATTTTTATATTTTTAGTAGAGACAGGGTTTCACCATGTTGGCCAGGCTGCCCACAAACTTCTGATCTCAGGTGATTGGCCTTCCTCAGCCTCCCAAAGTGTTGGTATTACAGGCATGAGCCACTTCCCCTTTTTTATACTCTTATGACTTGCAATTCTGACATATGGAATGCAACAGAAATGCTTCTGAATTATTGCCATTGATTTTTTTTTTTTCTCAATCAGTCATTATTATAATCCTTTTTAGAAGCTTGGTGAATTCTCCTTGGATTTTTTGACTGTGTCTTACTTTTTAAATGATTCAGTGACTTATCCGTTTTCCCTGTCAGTGATTTCATAGGATGCAACAGATAGGCCAGTGTATTAAGATCTTTGTTTTGTCTGTCTTTCCCTTCTTCAGTGACATTGTCTTTCTTCTCTGTTAGATTTCAAGACTTCAATTTCTGATCCATCCGTGTCTTTGTCCTCTTCCTAATCCTTTCTTTAATTCCCAGTTCTGAGCACCCTCACACCTGGTCTCCTTCGCCCTTCTCTACATTGGCTTCCAGCTCCTTTCCTCCCAGCTACTTCACTTTGTGTGTTCAAGGTGTGCTTCTAGACTGTGATCCAGGTTTTACTGTCTTCCTACACATTCTCACTGCTCTCCTTAGGTACGAAGGCAAGAAGTTATAAGCTTGCTAGAAAACTAAACCCCTTCCCTTTATCTTCCCAGTAAGCTTACTAAAGCATAATCTCACTTCTGAAGATTTAACCTTTATTAACACATGTTCATAACCCACCCTGCCTCTGAAACCTTCTGATGAGAACCATTCTAGTTTTATGGCAACCAAGAGGATGTACATGTACTGCTTTCACTGTGAACTGAATTTGCTGCACATGTGGGAAACCATATGGGAAAACTGACTGTGTTTTCTGTATTCTGTTGACAGAATGGTACACAAAACTTCCAGGACTTTGACTGTCAGGTAAGGACTGTACAAGCAACAAGGAGTCTCTGTACAGGATCTCTGCAGTGTTTCCTTTTCTGTGGTGGTGGTCTTGTAGAAGTGGATCGCTTATTATAGCTAATAATGAGTTCTTACTGTTGGTTTGGTCATTGGATCAAGTTCATTTAAAATGATTTGCAGTCATTGGTCATGGGCACAGTGGCTCTACCTGTAATTCCAGCACTTTGAGGGACTGAGGCTGGGAGATCATTTGAGGTCAGGAGTTTGAGACCAGCAGGCCAACATGGTGAAACCTCATCTCTACTGAAAATACAAAAACTAGCCAAGCGTGGTGGTGCACGCTTGTAATCCCGGCTACTCGGGAGGCTGAGGCAAGAGAATCGCTTGAACTCCAGAGGTGGAGGTTGCAGTGAGTCGAGATTATGTCACTGCACTCCAGCCTGGGAAACAAGGTGAGACTCCATCTCCAAAAAAAATAATAATAATAACAATGATTTGCTATCATGTTCAGAAATTGCCTGCCAGGTACCCGTTTTATGATTGTAGGTTACTGGATAGAGCTGTCTCTTTGTGATTAAGATCTCTTTTCCTCACATGATATTGAAAACCGCATTTGTCACAGGTGGCAAATGGAGGGTTGCTCCTTTACCACAGAGAAGATAGGAGAGGGGCAGATGGAGGATAGATTTCTTGACAGTAAAATGTTTCCCTAAGAGAAAAGGCTAAATTGTTAATAATACAATATGCAGATTTCTCTTGGATTTCTGTTTGGAAATGAAAAATTCAACTTGACTCATTAGTATTTTCCTAAATGAAAATATTCTTCCTAGTCTGCTTTTGCATCAGCTCTGTTGCCAGTTTGAAAATCAATAAAATGAACCGGCAGTTCTCCATCTACCAACTTTATCTGTTGGCTGGTCCTGAAAGAAATGGGACTAAGGGCCAGGCACAGTGGCTCACGCCTAGAATCCCAACAGTTTGATAGACTGAGGCTGGTCAATCACCTGAAGTCAAGAGTTCAAGACCAGTCTGGCCAATGTAGTGAAACCCTGTCTCTACTAAAAATACAAAAATTAGCTGGGCATAGTGGCACATGCCTGTAATCCCAGCTACTCAGGAGGCTGAAGTGGGAGGATTGCTTGAACCTGGGAGGCAGAGGTTGTAGTGAACTGAGATAACACCACTGCACTTCAGCTGGGACAACAGAGTGAGACTGTCTCAGAAAAAAAAAAAAAAAACCATGGGAGTAAGAAATAAATGCATGGAAATGGAAACCTTATAAGCTGGGCAGCCTGACCCTCTTACTTTTGGGATAGATGCCACAGCAGTAACAAAAGTGACATGAAGTAGACCCAGATGATACTAGCAGGAAAGGAGGTTGCTGGCAGTGTCCTAGCTTCCAGTATTTGGCCAATCTGTATACCCACCAGCAAACAGTTATTTTCAAATATGCATTTTATGTTAAGTACAATGGAATCTCTAAGCATTAGCATCAGAAGAAAGAAATATTATAAGCAAACCAGTTAAAATAATTTGAGTACCTACTACAGGCTACCCACTAAACATACAGTTATCTCCAATATTTAGAGCAATATTACTAGATGATTTTTCTTATTCCTGTGTTAGAGGTCACGAAATTAAGAATTAAGTTTTATAACTTAACGTTGAATGGTTGGGATTGAAAAACCCCAGCTGGGTACTGTGGCTCATGCCTGTAATCCCAGCATTTTGGGAAGCCAAGGTGGGCGAATCACCTGAGATCAGGAGTTTGAGACCAACCTGGCTAACATGGTGAAACCCTGTTTCTACTAAAAATACGAAAAATTAGCCAAGCGTTGTGGTGCATGCGTATAATTTCCACTACTTGGGAAGCTGAGGCAGGAGAATTGCTGGAACCTGGGAGGCGGAGGTTGCAGTGAGCTGAGCTGGCACCATTGCACTCCAGTGTAGGCAACAAGACCGAAATTCCATCTCAAAAAAAATAAAAAAGAAAGAAGAATTCTGTTCTTTCTGAATCCATTGCCCATTCTTTCCCACCTGGATATGTCCAGAGCTGAAATGTTGTAAGGAATTAGTTGCCCAAAGCTGAGGTTCCTTGGCAGAACTGGTGAGCCTCACCTTGAAAGAGTCAGGCTCATAGTATAGTTATAGATTTCTGAATCTCAGTCCCAAACACCTCTTGTAATAACTATTTGGTACTTTATATATACAACATAATCAGCCTAGTGAGTCATTCACTGTAGGCGATGGTTCCTTTCCTCTAAAACAAGAAGTTACGTTATTTTTTAATAAATAGTGACAGTCAAGTTTGGGTTTGGTTGTTTTTAATTTGATCTAACTTCAGTTATGATTTGGATCCTAGGTTGAACCAGTAGAGCTTGATTACTGTTAGTATTTCATATAATTTGCCAAGAAGAAAAACATTTGAGAGAGGGTGACAGTAAAATTCGAGGTGAGGAACTCCAGAAATAGCATATGTATACATATGCTCCTGCCCCGAAGTGTAGAAATATTAATTTTCATCAAAATCAGCACCTTCCCCCACAGTAAGAAAATTAGAATGTAAAAGATTGTATACTTGTTACAAAATAAATGAGAAAACACCAAAAAGTGAATAAATAAAAATCACCTGTTATTTCACCAGTGTTAATATTTTGGCATATATCATTTGAGATTTTTTCCATACATAAATATAATTATAGATAAGAAGTTGAGCTTTAGAAATATAATTATGAATCACTTTTTAATATTAAGGCTTAAAAATAGTCTGGCAAAAATTCTTGATACTTTGGGTAAAGCTTTAAAATAGTAACATGTTCTGGCCTTGTGAAATAGAACTTTTAAAATAGTAACATGTTCTGGCCTTGTGAAATAGAACTCAGTTCTGTTACAAATAGGCTGTGGGCTGTGTGTCTCACTACTGTAATCCCAGAGCTTTGGGAGACTGATGCAGGAGAATTGCTTGAGCCCAGGAATTTGAGACCAGCCTGAGCAACATAGGGAGACGCCCCTTCTCTATAAAAAATTAAAAAATAAAAAATTAGCTGAGCATGATGGCATGCACCTGTAGTCCCAGCACTTTGGGAGGCCGAGGTGAGTGAATTGCTTGAGTCCAGGGGTTTAAGACCAGCCTGGGCAACATAGTGAAACCTCAATCTCTCTCTCTATATACGTATGTGTATATGTATGTATATATACATTTAGAGATGGGATATTATATATATGTGTATTTAGAGACAGGTGTCATTATGTTGAGTTTATATGTATACCGTGTGTACGTATATATACATGGATACACACATAAACTATATAGATATATTACAGATAACTACAACATCTGTCCCAGCACTCTCTAATATACATATATATGATATACATATATACACATATAGTATACATATATTAGAGAGAGAGTATGTTGGGACAGATATTATAGTTTATCTGTGTATGTGATATATTGCTTTAGATAAATAACACTTATTTTCTGTATAATCAGAAACAAATTTAGAAAACTTAGAAAAGCATGAAAATAAAGATTGCTTATAATCCTGTGAGTGGGTCTCTTGAGATCAGGAGTTCAAGACCAGCCTGGCCAACATGATGAAACCCCGTCTCTACTAAAAATACAAAAATTAGTCTGGGCACAGTGGCTCACACCCACTGTGGGAGCCACTTTGGGAGGCTAAGGCCGGCAGATCACCTGACGTTGGGAGTTTGAGACCAGCCTGACCAACATAGAGAAACCTCGTCTCTACTAAAAATACAGAATTAGCTGGGCATGGTAGTACATGCCTGTAATCCCAGTTACTTGGGATGCTGAGACAGGAGAATCTCTTGAACCTGGGAGGTAGAGGTTGAGGTGAGCCAAAATCATACCATTGTACACCAGCCTGGGCAACAAGTGTGAAACTCCATCTCAAGAAAAAAAAAAAAATTAGCTGGGCATGGTGGCAGGTGCCTGTAGTCCCAGCTACTCAGGAGGCTGAGCCAGGAGAATCCCTTGAACCCGGGAGGTGGAGGTTGCGGTGAGCTGAGATCACGTCACTTTACTCCAGCCTGGACTACAGAGGAAGACTCCATTTCAAAAAAAAGAAAAAGAAAAAATGTGTATTTTCAGTAGAGATGAGATCTTGCTGTGTTGCTCAGATTGGTCTTGAACTCCTGGCCTCAAGTGATACTCTCACCTTGGCTTCCCAGAATGCTGGCATGAGCCATCCTGCCTGATCTTAAAAACACCTTCTGTTTAAGACTACATCTTTCATTAGGTGAGAGAGACAGTCCAGAATAGAGATGTATGTCAAGGACCTTTATGATTTCAGGTTGTTTTATAAACATGAAGAATTAAAGGGATTATGTTCCAGAAGTACATGATAAATAATCAGAAAGTAATGGGAGAACAGGGCATGGTGGCTTATCCCCGTAATTCAGCACTTTGGGAGACTGCGGCAGATAGATCACTTGAGCCCAAGAATTTGAGGTCAGCTTGGGCAACATAGTGATACCCCCATCTCTGCAAAAAATAAAAAAATTTGCTGGGTATGGTGGCAGGTATGTGTGCTCCAAGCTACTTGTGAGGCTGAGGTAGGAGGATCACTTGAGCCTATGAGTTCAAGCTTACAGTGAGCTGTGATCTCACCACTGGGCTCCAGCCTGGGTGATGAGACCCTGTCTCAAAAGAAAAAAAAAAAAAGGAAAAGAAAAGAAAGTGCTGGGAGATGGGAGAGATCTATGACCAGAGCCTATTAGATGCTCTGTTAGGCTGTGCCCCATGAGCACAGGCTCGCTGTGTAGTCACACTCTAGAATGCTGGGGTGGGAGGTGAGGTAGCTGGAGAAAGAGCCTATAAAAGAGATGATAGCTGACTAAGACAAAAAGATAGCAACACGTTACTCCCTGCAGTGGTCTGACAATTGAATCAGCTCCTTAGTCAGGGTCTCTGCACATTCATCTTCAGATGGAGTTTCTTTCAAGCTCTTCATTCACAAGGTCACAAAAAATGCACATGCCAGTCACCATGGGGGTGAGTGCTTCCTTTCTTTTTGTTTTTGATTCTGCTAAGAATATTTAAATTCACCTACTTTGAAAATGAACAACTTTGAGACATTGACAACTGGGGGCTCCTCCAAATAGGGAAATGAACAAGGTCTGGGACTCTTGGCCTTGGATACTTTGGTTGTTACATGATTTGAGGGCATGTTACAGCATGATAGGGGCTGAGATCTCCCTAAAAAGTTGAAATTTTGTAAGGAGCCAGTTTTACTTTTGCGTATCATCCAGATTATGAAATGACAACAAAGAAGTAACTTTGCCCTATTTCTTCATCTACTTTTTTTGTTTTTTGGAGACAGTCTTGCTCTGTTGCCCAGGCTGGAGTGCAGTGGTGTGATACCGGCTCACTACAATCTCCACCCCCTGGGTTCAAGCGATTCTTCTGCCTCAGCCTCCCAAATAGCTGGGACTGCAGCGTGCACCACCATGCCCCGCTAATTTTTGTATTTTTGGTAGAGACGTGGTTTCACCATGTTGGTCAGGCGGGTCTCAAACTCCTGACCTAATGATCCACCTGCCTCAGCCTCCCTAAGAGCTGGGATTACAGGCGTGAGCTACTGCTCCTGGCCTCCCTCATCTACTTTTAAAGTACTGTCTTTTATCCCATCTATTATATCTCTCTTTTTAACATCCTTCTCCTGACCTTCCCTGGAAGCTCACTGTCTCATCCCCATCCACATCCTGTGTGTACACCACACATACCACCACCACCACCAATTACTGTCAGTTACGGGGCCTTGGTGAGGTCCTGGTATGCTTAGGGCCAGAGTATAAACTGGTATTTCCCTCAGTTCTGAGTAGCAGCCAAACTGGAATTTTTAAGTAGGACCCTACTAAAGGTTTCAGTTTGACAAAAGATAGGTTCCAGCAACCAGATTGTCAAGATGGCAAGTTGTTGGACATTCTCTTTAACTTGGATTTGCCTGTAGTGTCACTCCATATGACAGACACTTTCTCCCTCTCTCCTTTTTTTTTTTTGCCCCCTTCCCTGCTTTATTCTATTTCTCTCAAGAAACAAAACATGAGAGATATTGAAACTTCCTTTAGTTCTCTTTAGTAATTTATCCACTCCCAGAAAGAAACAAAGTACTAAAGTTAGTGTACCTTCTTTCTCCTCCAAGTTTTTATACTTAAAATATAAGCTGTCTGTTCTGGTTCATGCCTGTAATAGCACTTTAGGTGGCTGATTTGGGAAAATCACTTTAGGCCTGGAGTTCAAGACCAGCCTGGGCAAATAGAGAGACCCCATCTCTCCAAGAAATCTAATCAATAAAAATTAGACAGGTGTAGTGGTGTGCACCTGTAGTCCTAGCTACTTGGGAGGCTGAGGTGAGGGGATCTCTTGGGTCCAGGAGTTCTGTGCCATAGTGAGCTATGATCACATCACTGCATTCTAGCCTGGGCACTAGAGTGAGATCCTATCTCTGAATATATGTGTGTATGTATATGTATGTATACATATATATAAATAATCAGAATCTATAGTGTTGCTTTTTAAAAGATTGACATAAGTGGTGTATTTTTAATATATATCCTTTTGCATCTTGCTCTTTTACACTGTGTGTATTAATGCTAATAATACAATATTTTCTGTGTGTATTAATGCTAATAATTCTAGTTCATTTTTATCTGTATGTCATTATGATTAAGTCATAATTCATTTATTAATTTCCCTATTGATGAATATTGAATAATTTCCCTATTGATGAAAATTTCCAATTTTTTTTGGACATTATAGAGAAGGTTGTGATGTTAGACCTTTGACCAACACAGGTTTGAACTGTGTGGGTCCACTACAGTGCAGTGCCAGGAACACGGCTCATTGTAGTCTTGACCTCCTGGGCTCAAGTAATTTTCCTACCTCAGCCTCTGAGTAACTGGGACCACAGGCATGCACCACCACACCTGGCTATTTTTAAAAAATATTTTGTAGAGACGGTCTCACCATGTTGCCCAGGCTGGTCACAAACACCTGGGCCCAAGCAGTCTTCCTACTTCAGCCTACCAAAGTGCCGGGATTACAGGTGTGTGCCCCCACACATAGATAGAAAGCTTTTGGAGATTTGTAGCAGTTTGAAAAATCCCGCATCTGGGCGAGGTGCCTCATGCCTGTAATCTCAGCACTTTGGGAGACCGAGACAGCCAGATCACCTGAGGTCAGTTTGAGACCAGCCTGCCCAACATGGTGAAACCCTATCCCTACTAAAAATACAAAAAATAAGCCAGGTGTGGTGGCATGTGCCTGTAGCCCCAGCTACACAGGAGGCCAAGGCAGGAAAATCTCTTGAACCTGGGAGATGGAGATTGCAGTGAGCCAGGATCAGGCCACTGCACTCCAGCCTGGGTGACAGAGCAAGACTCTGTCTCAAAAAAAGAAAAAAGAACTCACGAACTATGTAGCCTAGAGCTATTGAAAAAGTTAAGAAAAAGGCATGTCATGAATGCATAAACTATATGTAGATAGTAGTCTACATATAGTTTTTATCATTAACATAAAATATATACAAATCTATTATACAAAGTTAAAACTTACGAACACACTTATAGGTCATATATGGCACTATTTGTAGTTGAGAGAAATGTAAACAAATGTAAAGATACAATATTAAATGTTGGTATATTTTTTTTTTTTTTTTTGATACTGAGTTTTGTTCTTGTTGCCCAGGCTGGAGTATGGAGTATGGTCTCGGCTCCCTGCACCCTCTACCTCCCGTGTTCAAGCGATCCTCCTGCCTCAGCTTCCTGAGTAGCTGGGATTACTGGCACCTGCCACCATGCCCAGCTAATTTTTGTACTTTTTAGTAGAGGTGAGGTTTCACCATGTTGGCCAGGCTGGTCTGGAACTCCTGACCTCAGCCTGGCCAACCTCCCAAATGCTGGGATTACAGGCATGAGTCACCATGCCTGGCCCTGAACAGGTTTTTAATGCAGACAGAGTGCCCTATTCTGGGTGGGGGGAAACTGCCACAAAGGACATATTAGTAAGGAAGAGAAGTGAGGCTGGTCGCTGTGGCTCACGCCTATAATCCCAGCACTTTGGGAGGCCAAGGCAGGTGGATCACGAGGTCAAGAGATCAAGACCATCCTGGTCAACAAGGTGAAACCCCGTCTCTACTAAAAATACAAAAATTAGCTGGGCATGGTGGTGCGCGCCTGTCGTCCCAGCTACTTGGGAGGCTGAGGCAGGTGAATTGCTTGAACCCAGTAGGCGGAGGTTGCGGTGAGCCGAGATCCTGCCATTGCACTCCAGCATAGGTAACAACAGCAAAACTCCATCTCAAAAAAAAAAAGGAAGAGAAGTGAGTACCAGAATTTAAGGCAGGAAGGGGCGGGCTAACTCTGTTTTGTGTAAATGTTGCCAGGTTTATGATCAGGATTGTCCTTTGTTTAAAATTGTAAACCCCTAAGCTTTGAAGGGAAATGAAAAACGCTGGCTGTTAGTGTTTTGGTTGTACGGCAAGAAGGCCAAGTAATGAGAACCTTTTTCTGGGTCGGTTTTATCTATGCTGGTCCCTGAAGTCACAAAATACCTTGCCAGTAAGAGACTGCCTTTCCAAGTTCTTTTGATATGGACAATGTCCCTGGCCACCGAGAACCCCAGAACTTCAGTATTGAGTTCAATACCAAAGGTGTCTAAGTGGTCTACTTGCCCTCAAATACAATATCTCTTAAGTCTGCCTCTGGATCAAGGGGTCATAAGGATCTTTAAGGTTCATTATAATGTACATGGTACTTTATGGAACAGATTGTCAATGCTATGTAAGAGAATTCCAATAGATAGAACATCATAAAAGTCTGGAACAATTACATCATTGAAGATGCTATTGTTATAGAAAAGGCCAGAGGCCAGGCGCAGTGGCTTGGGCCTATCTGTAATCCCAGAACTTTGGGAGGCCAAGGCAAGCAGATTGCTTGAGCTCAAAAGTTCAAAGCCAGCTGTGCATGGTGGCTTACTCCTGTAATCCCAGCACTTTGGGAGACCGAATCAGGTGGATCATCTGAGGGTGAGGAGTTTGAGACCAGTCTGACCAACATAGTAAAACCCTGCCTCTATTAAAAATGCAAAATTAGCTAGGCATGGTGATGACACACACCTGTAATTCCAGTCCCTTGGGAGGCTGAGGCAGGAGAATTGCCTGAACCAGGGAGGCAGAGGTTGCAGTGAGCCAAGATCACATCACTGCACTCGAGCCTGGGCAACAAGAATGAAACCCCGGAAAACGATCCAAGATGGCCGATCGCTAACATCCCGGGATTGCAGCTCTCAGGGAAGGCGCGGAGAACTAGAGGACGCCACACTTTCAGACAAATTCTGGTTGCTCACGGAGCAAGAGATCCCCCGGTGGAGGAAACACATGGGTGGCCAGCGCGACTCTCGTGGCCGGTGCAGTGGTTCCGCCAGCACCTTGGCGTTGCAGCTCTCGGAGCAAAGTAAACAGGTTCGGAGGACCTGCACGGGTCCCCAGCAGGACACCAGAGCCCGGCGCAGCGGCTGTGACGGCACCTCAGCGCGGGAGCGCTCGGCGCAGAGTAAACAGGACCGGTTTCCCTTCTGAGCGAGGTTTGGAGCCCGGGGAAGGCAGAGTTGCCTACTACCGACACAAGAAGGAAGCCCGACAGGAGAATCCTGGGCAGAAAAGCACCATCAGTTTTAACGCTGCTGCTCTGGCCCTGGGAACTAACAACCTGGACGCCCACTCAAGAGACCTAATCTGAAAGTTGGTAATTTCAAAGACGACAGGAGGATAAATTTACAATGACGGGAAGAAACCAGTGTAAAAAAGCTGAGAATACTCAAAATCAGAACGCCTCTCCCTCTAAAGATGATCACAGTTCCACATCAACAATGGAACAAGGCTTGATGGAGAACGAGCGCATCCCAATGACAGAATCACTCTTCAAGGAATGGATAATAAGAAACTTCGGTGAGTTAAAAGATCGTGTTGTAGCCCAACGTAAAGAAACTAGGAACTTTGAAAAAAGGTTTGATGAAATCCTATTGAGAATAGACAACTTAGAGAGGAGTATGAGTGAATTAATAGAACTGAAGAATACAATACAGGAACTCCGAGAAGTATGCACAGGTTTAAACACTCGAATTGTTCAAGCAGAAGAAGGGATATCAGAGGTCAAAGTCCAACTTAATGAAATAAAACGTGAAGAAAAGATTAGAGAAAAAAGGATAAAAAGGAATGAGCAAAGTCTCCAAGAAATGTGGGACTATGTGAAAAGACCAAATTTACGTTTGATAGGTGTACCTGAATGCGACGGAGAGAATGAATCCAAGCTGGAAAATACCCTTCAGGATATTATTCAGGAAAATTTTCCTAAACTAGCAAAGCAGGTCAACATTCAACCCCAGGTAATAGAGAGAACACCACAAAGATATTCCTCAAGAAGAGCAACCCCAAGGCACATAATCGTTAGATTCACCAGGGTTGAAACGAAGGAGAAAATACTAAGGGCAGCCAGAGAGAAAGGTCATGTTACCCACAAAGGCAAGCTTATCAGACTTACAGCAGATCTCTCAGCAGAAACTCTACAAGCCAGAAGAGAGTGGGGGCCAATATTCAACATCCTCAAAGAACAGAACCTTCAGCCCAGAATTTCATATCCAGCCAAACTAAGCTTCACAACTGAAGGAAAAATAAAATCTTTTATGAACAAGTAAGAACTTAGAGATTTTATTACCACCAGGCCTGCTTTACAAGAGCTTCTGAAAGAAGCATTACACACAGAAAGAAACAACCAGTATTAGCCTTTCTAAAAATACACCAAAAAGTAAAGAGCACCAACATAAAGAAGAATTTACACCAACGAATGGATAAAACAGCCAGTCAGCATCAAATGGCAGTAACCCTAAATTTAAATTGACTAAATCCCCCAATCAAAAGATACAGCCAAAACCCAACGGCATGTTACATCCAGACCTGTTTCACATGCAAGGATACACAAAGACTCAAAACAAAGGGATGGAGAAAGATTTACCAACCAAATGGAGAGCAAAAATAAATAATAAATAAATAAAAAGCAGGAGTTGCAATTCTCGTATCGGAGAAAATAGATTTTAAAGCAACAAAGATATAGTGGTAAAAGGATCAATGCAACAACAAGAGCTAACGATCCTAACACCCAGATACATAGAGACTTAGATTCAATGAGACAGAAAATTAATAAGGATATCAAGGACTCGAACTCAGATCCGGAACAAGTAAACTTAATAAATATTCATAGAGCTCTCCACTTCAAATACACAAAATATACATTCTTGTCAATACCACATCACACCTACCCATAAGTTTAAATGAAACATTGATTGGCCATTATTAATACTCAATTTTTTTCAAAATAAAGCAATATTTCCATTTACTCTCCCTCTTTCTCTTCCTCTTTCTTCCTCTCCTTTACTTATTTTTTTTTTCTTTCCTTCTCTCAAAAAAAAAGAAATCAACTTGTAAACCTCTAGATCCAGGTCGGCAATGTCTCTCTCATTGCTTGATTTCCTTCCTTCCCTTCCCTCCCTCCCTCCCTCCCTCCCCGCTTCCTCCCTTCCTTCCTTCCTTCCTTCATCCCTTCCTCCCTACCATCCTTCTTCCCTCCCTTTCCGCTTCCTCCCTTCCTTCCTTCCTTCCTTCCTTCATCCCTTCCTTCCTCCCTACCGTCCTTCTTCCCTCCCTTCCTGCCTTCCTCCCCCCCTCAAAAAAAAAAAGAATGAAACCCCATCTCAAAAAAAGAAAAAAAAAAAAAAAAAAGTTCAAAGCCAGCCTGAGCAACGTAGTGAATCCTTGACTCTACAAACAGTGTAAAAATTAGCTGAGCATGGTAACATACAACTATGGTCCCGGCTAATTGAGAGGCTAAGGTGGGAGAATCGCTTGAGCCCGAGAGGTGGAAAATGCTGTGAGCCAAGGTCACGCTACTCTACTCCAGCCTGGGTGACAGAATGAGACCCTGTCTCCAAAAAAAAAAAAAGAGAGAAAATAAAAGACCTTGAAAGCCATGAAGCCTGAAACAATAAATTCCTGCTGAATAAAACTCTGTACATATGTTGTACATGACTTCACAAGATTTACAACAGAGCCAAACAAGGATCATTAAAAAGATTATGAATATGACCAAAAAAAAAAAAGTGGGTCGTAGGATGAAGAGTTTCAAGGTTTGGATCTTGGAGAAATTTAAGAGGTAGTAGATACCACACCAGAGTAATTAGCAGAAGACAACTTGATGGAGATGAATGCTTCTGAACCAGTGCCAGGCAATGAGGAATATGTAGAACAGTGCCAGAAAACAAATTGACAGTAGACAGCCTGGCAGAAAGGTTCTAGTTATTTAAGACTACTTTTCGCTCTTTTATATCGTGAACTATTCTGTGATACGGACACTTTAAACAGTGGAAGAAGGAATAGTACCATATAGAAACTTTTTTTTTTTTTTTTTTTTTGAGACGGAGTTTCATTCTTCTTACCCAGGCTGGAATGCAATGACGTGATCTCGGCTCACCGCAGCCTCCACCTCCTGGGTTCAGGCAATTCTCCTGCCTCAGCCTCCTGAGTAGCTGGGATTACAGGCACATGCCACCATGCCCAGCTAATTTTTTGTATTTTTTTTAGTAGAGATGGGGTTTCACCATGTTGACCAGGATGGTCTCGATATCTTGATCTTGTGATCCACCTGCCTCGGCCTCCCAAAGTGCTAAGATTATAGGCTTGAGCCACCGCGCCCGGCCAGAAACATTTTTAGAAAAATGAAAACATAAAAAGTCAGACAAATTACCATGTATTTCTGTAAAGTTACATCAAGTATACCTGCCTCTTGTGCCTCCCCTTTCGCCTTCTCCACCTTTTCCTTCTTTGTCACCCTTGAGATGGCAAGACCAACCCCTCCTGGTCCTCCTCTTCCTCAGCCTACTCAACAAGATAACAAGGATGAAGATCTTTATGATGATCTACTTCCACTTAATGAATAGTAAATATATTTTCTCTGCCTTACGATTTTCTTAACGTTTTTCTTTTCTTTAGCTTACTTTATTGTAAGAATACGGTGTTATCAGTGGTCCTCAAGCTTTCTGACACCAGGGATCAGTTTCGTGGAAGACAGTTTTTCCATGTACTTAAGGGGGCAGGAGATGGTTTTGAGATGATTCAAACACATTACATTTATTGTGCACTTTTTATGATTACATTGTAATATATAATGAAATAATTATGCCATTCACCATAATGTAGAATCAGTGAGAGCCCTGGACTTGTTTTCCTACAACTAGATGGCCCCATCTGAGGGTGATGGGAGACAGTGATAGGTCATCAGGCATTAGATTCTCATAAGGAACGCACAACCTAGATCCCTTGCATGATCAGTTTACAGTAGAGTTTGTACTCCCATGAGAATCTAATGTCACTGCTGATCTGACTGGAGGTGGAGCTCAGGCAGTAATGTAAGCAATGGGGAGCGGCTCTTAAGAGAGATGAAGCTTCACTCTTACTTGCCACTCACCTCCTTCTCTGCGGCCCAGTTCCTAAGAGGACATGGACTGATACCAGTCTGTGGTCCAGGTGTTGGGGACCCCTGCGGTATATAACATATAAAATATGTGTTAGCAATTTATGTTATTAGTAAGGCTTCCTAATAATATTAGGTTATTAGTTGTTAAGTTTTGGGGGAGTCAAAAATTATATGCAGATTGTTGACTACACATTGGGTTGGCACCACTAACCTTTGTGTTGTTTGAGGGCCACCCATATATCCCTGTAAATGTCCTTTTATGTGTGTGACCATGTTTGATAGTTTATTTAGAATATATATATATTTTTTTTTTTTGAGACAGGGTCTTGCTCTGTCACTTAGGCTGGAGTGGAGTATTGTGATCATAGTTCACTGCAGCCTTGACTTCTGGGCTCTAGCCTTTCTCCTGCCTCAGCCTTCCGAGTAGTTGGGATTACAGGTACATGCTACCACACCTGGCTAGTATTTTTATTTTTTGTAGATATGAGGTCTCGCTGTGTTGTCGGGGCTGATCTTGAACTCCTGGCTCAAGCGATTCTCTCACCTTAGCCTCTCAAAGTGCTGGGATTACTGGTGTGAGCCACCACCATTGACTAGGTTAAGATCCTTTAGGGGTATAGGGTAGAAACCCACCTAGTAGCTTAAGCCAGAGGCAATCCAGGGATGTCTCAGAACTTATAAGTAATACAAGTAGCATCAGAAATCTAATGACCCAGCCTTAGATTATATCTATATGTAAAATTGCTGTAGGGTAGGTACCTCTTACTTTTACTAGAAATTACCAGATTATTCTCCCAGTAGTTGTTGATTCTTGACAGGCATGGTGGCTCATGCCTGTAATCCCAGCACTTTGGGAGGCCGAGGCAGGTAGATCACTTGAGGTCAGGAGTTTGAGACCAGCCTGGACAACATGGTGAAACCCCATCTTTACTAAAAATACAAAAATTAGTGAGGCCTGGTGGCACATGCCTGTAGTCCCAGCTACTTGGGAGACTGAGGCAGGAGAATTGCTTGAACCCAGTAGGTGGAGGTTGCACCTATCACAAGCTATTATTATGGCTGGGTTTGTTTGTGTGTTTATTGTCTGCCTCCCTATCTAGAACATAATCTCTGTGAAGGCTGGGATCACATTTCTCATGTTTACTGTTTTCTTTTCCCCCAAAATAAAAGGGCCATTTGTTAAAGAGAACAATTGACTGTCTCTTGACAATGAACAGCATTATCCCTATTATTGGGAATAATATAATACCACCTCATTCTTATTATGTATTACAATCATTATATATATGTGAATACATATATAAAATACAGACACTGCATGGTGACTAAGCAATTTTGGAATAAATCCATAGACTAAGTCACAGCATGCGTAATTGTTTATATCTTTTTTTTTTTTTTTTTTTTTTGAGACAGAGTTTTGCTGTTGTTACCTATGCTGGAGTGCAATGGGACAATCTCGGCTCACTGCAACCTCCGCCTTCTGGGTTCAAGCAATTCTCCTGCCTCACCCTCCCGAGTAGTGGGACTACAGGCGCACACCACCATGCCCAGCTAATTTTTGTATTTTTAGTAGAGATGAGGTTTCACCTTGTTGACCAGGATGGTCTCGATCTCTTGACCTCATGATCCACCCGCCTCAGCCTCCCAAAGTGCTGTGATTATAGGTGTGAGCCACCGCGCCCGGCCTTACTGCTAATTTTCAAATGATGTAATAAAAGATCATGTGGCAGTACTATATTATTTTGCTGACTTACATTTGAGAAAAAAGAAGCTGCCTGCTTCATCTATTTTAATATGGTATATCCTGAATCTTCTTATAAGAATACATGTATAGAAACTTAAAAGATCATACATTTCTCATGAGGAGACATTATTGATCTGTGTCACTAGAGCGTATTTGCAAAACATTTTAACACTGCAAACATTAGAAATTTGAAGCCTGGGCATGGGAAAAGGTTTATTCTCTACTACAGTGATGCTGGTGTACTTCTACACAAGGCCTCTTAGTGACGTCAATCAGTTGGAGGTAGGACTTTATCAATGAATTGCTTGACATCCATCATTGCCTATTGACACGAACTGTGCCTCATACCTTCATAGGTTTTAAAGGTCACACTGGCTGAATTCACCAGTGTTTTTAGTTTTTCAACCGTAAGAGAACCACACATCAGGGGAACTAAAGGATCACAATCTCCGTGGCACTGAAGAATAGAAATACCTCTATTGGTGCCACTGATCGGCCCCTGTGGAAATGATGCCCGAAGTGGAAGCCAGCAACTAAGTGCAGTGACACCCGCTAGTTTCTGCTGCCTGGTAAGGGCAGTATATAAAGATAAAAAGCTCTTCCCTGAGAAAATCCTCCCAAAATAATTCTCTTTGAAGTAATGCCATTCTTCACTTCTTGATCAATCAAAGCTTTTATGTTTTCTGCAGCCTGTTTAATCCCAGGTTCATCCTCCTGTGAATCTGGTGAAAGCCCAATAATATAAAACCATGAAGGCATAGCCATGTTCATATTTAATGTAACAGGCATTAACAGGCCCATGCGGGCAGATATATTTGATATGTGAATTTCTGATACCTGCAAAGGCTTCTTCCCATCCGTGCCCAGTATCTCCCAATCCATGAAGGAAAATCACCATGGCAGTAGCCCTCGGAGCAGCGGGGACGACAGCGGGCAGCTGGGCTAATGTGTCATTGCCGCACATTCACCGGCTCAGCTCACGCAGCAAGCGGAAGGAAGAGCAGGCCCCTGGCCATGGCCCAAGGGCGTGCCAGCGGCGAGTTGTGGCCGGCCCCACCGGGTGCACGCTCAGGAGCGGCGCCCTTCCTTCTGCCCGCTCCGCACACGCAACCCCCGCGTCCACTCAGGTTTACTGTTTTATTCCCAACTCAGTACAGTCTGGTATGGAGTGGCATTCAATAGATATTTAATGAATGAACCAAGGTCAGGAAGTGGGTCATTTAATAAGTTTGACGTTATTGTAAGAGAAATACAGAAATAGAAAGTTATTTCTTTATCTTCCTCCTATGCAAACCTTTCTTTTTTATTTTTTTTGAGATGGAGTCTAGCTCTGGCGTCCAGGCTGGAGTGCAGTGGCACTGTCTCAGCTCACTGCAACCTCCACCTCCCGGCTTCAAGTGATTCTTCCACCTCAGCCTCCTGAGTAGCTGGGATTACGGACACCCACCATCATGCCTGGCTAATTTTTGTAGAGACAGGGTTTCACCATGTTGACCAGGGTAGTCTTGAACTGCTTACCTTAGGTGATCTGCCCACCTTGGCCTCCCAAAGTGCTGGGATTACAGGTATGAGCCATAGTACCTGGCCTATACTTTATTTCATAGCCAGTTCATAATACCTGATTATAGTCTTCATTTCTTTTGTTCATTTTTCAAGGCTTTGAATAGACTTGACTAGGAGGTAGTAGTAATAGAGAATAACAGAAATAGTGAGTCACACATGGATTGATTTGATAGGAATGGCTATCACTTCAGCCTAGGACCTGTAATTTGAGATATCCTGATCACCAATTAGTCCAAGTAGTTGCTCTCTGGCCCACATCAGAGGAGAAAACAAAGCTCTGATGAAGTTCATTATTAGATAGGAAATTAAACCGAAAGCCCTTTGCCATTTTTGGGATTCTCATTGACAGAGTTATTCTTCTCTTACCTAATATAAGACTTTCTAAGATAGATAATAGGCAGCTTCATCAACAGAAATTCAGGCTAGGTGTGGTAATTTTTTTATTTTTGAGAAATATAAAACTTGAGCACAACTAGAATAAATCTCAGTTAACTTTTCTGCAGTCCCTTTTTTTCCCCACCCAACCACTCTTAGTGTGGCATTTACTCTCAGCAGCTCGGTGCATCCTTTGTTGGCTTTATTCAGTTCCTGAGCTTTGTTCTGGCTGCATCCTTAACTCACTGGCTTGGTTAAGATCCTTTAGGAGTATAGGGTACAAACTCACCCAATATAGTTTAAACCAGAGCCAATCCAGGGATGTCTCAGAACTTACAAGTACGCACAGCTAGAAATTAAGAGTAGTGGAAATGCCTACTAAAAGCTCCCAAGTTGATTTCCTCTTTTCAAAAGAAGAACCAAGCTGAAGTTGGAATCTCTTAGTTCCAATTACAAATACCTAGGGAAAGATGCCATCCCACCATGGGCCAGATGCCTCCCTGACTCCAATAAGCTATGGCCATAAGGTTATGTTCTACAAACATGGTAGCCAAGACCCAGCCCTGTAACGTGTGGATGACACAGAAGGGCAGCTTCCAGGAAAGAAGAGATCCTAGGCAGATACACCCATATGTGTCTAGTGAAATTATCTACTGAAATTAATTATAAATTAGCTGAACATGTGTTCAGAAGCTCTGAAGCCTCTGACTTTTTACCCAGCAACTTCTTTATATCTTCCATTTTCTTTTTTCCCCTCAAGTCCTACCCGGTTCCTTGTCCAATTTGCTGATTTCTTTCCTGTAGCGAATTGCGAATGTATTCTCAGCAGATCCCTGGGCTCGTAAGTGAGCTTTGGAGATAACAAGGTGTGTTTTGCTCCCTATATATTTATTTTTCTGGAAGAATTGGAAAGTAGGAATATTATGTATGCTATAGCATCCCTCTGGTATTCATTTATTTTATTTTATTTTTATTTTTTGAGACAAAGTCTCGCTCTGTCACCAGGCTGGAGTGCAGTAGTACGATCTTGGCTCACTGCAACCACTGCCTCCTGGGTTCAAGTGATTCTCCAGCCTCAGCCCCCGGAGTAGCTGGGATTATGTACATGTGCCACCACACCTGGCTGGTTTTGTATTTTTAATAAAGACAGGTTTCATCATGTTGGCCAGTCTGATCTCCAAGTCCTGACCTCAAGTGATTCGCCCACCTCGGCCTTCCAAAGTGCTGGGATTATAGGTGTGGGCCACTGCGCCCAGCCACATGTAGTTTATAAATGTGTCCTGCCCAAGCTGGTGGGAAATGGTGATAAAGCAGGTATTTTGAAACTTTTACAAACTGGGAACTTCATTCTTCTTTCTGAGATCTTTTATTCTCTTGTTACAGGAGCATGACATAGAAACAACTCATGGTGTGGTCCACGTCACTATAAGAGGCTTACCCAAAGGAAACAGACCAGTTATACTAACATATCATGACATTGGCCTCAACCGTATGTATTTTTTTTTACACCTTCCCTTCTTATCATACTTAATCTTTGTATATTAAAAAACAAATGACAATAATATTCTAATAGAGCAGAGGTTTTCCCCTCTCTGTGGTAATCTTTTCTCCTTGTTCCTACATTTGTTAATGGTAGCAAGTTCCTGGGAAATGTGCAGGGGAATGTGTTTTGGAGATACTGGAGTCATATCTTGCTGTCATGTCTGTTGAAGGATTGAAGATTATAAATGAATTGATTAAGAAAGTAGAAATGAAATCCATGTTTTCAAGCCTGTAGTTTGTTTTTTTTTAATGTTTCAAATTAGAAAATTCACAGTTGGAACTTAACTTTGTTGTGAGTTCTTCAATGAATTAGTAAGAGAATTCTTGCTAGAGCTTGTCACCAGTGACTTTAAGTGGACTTTTCTAGATGGTAGTATAAAATTCTGGTTCCAGCCATAGACACACGCAGTCTGCATACATGTGCTCTCTTTCACACTACTCTGGCTTTCATAGATGGCCTGCATTTGAGGCTGCAGTTGAGTGTTAAAGCTTTTGTAGCTGCCTTAGCATGAGAGGTGATTTAAGCAGGTATACAAAGGGGTAGAAGTGTAAGTCGCAACTCCTTCCCGCACCTGGCAATTTTGCCAAGAGACAAACTCCCATGTGGTGAATGTGAGCAGCTCAGGGCATTCACTCTACCTATGCTGTTGGGGTATAATCAGTGTCTCTTTGTGTGATAGAAGAATAATGAGCATGAGAAATGACAGCATTATGGGTGTAAGATTATTTTGTGCAGTAATTAGAAACCACCAAACATTAACAAAGTAGTTTCTACTTTGCAGACATTGTTTAGAATTGAGAATTGTTTTCAGTATGTATCTCAATATGAGATGTCTTTTTTTTTTTTTTTTTTTTTTTTTGAGATGGAGTTTCGCTCTTTTTGCTCAGGCTGGAGTAAGATGGCACGATCTCGGCTCACCACAACCTCCACCTCCTGGGTTCAAGCGATTCTCCTGCCTCAGCCTCCCGAGTAGCTGGAATTACAGGCATGTGCCACCACACCCAGCTATTTTTTGTATTTTTAGTAGAGATGGGGTAAGACTATACTTTCAGGGATAATTTCTATAGTTTGTTACAAGATGGGCTTTCTCCGTGTTAGTCAGGCTGGTCTCGAACTCCTGACTTCAGGTGATCCGCCTGCCTCAGTCTCCCAAAGTGCTGGGATTACAGGTGTGAGCCACTGTGCCTGGCTGAGGTGTCTTATATTCAGCCTTAGGACAGCTTGAATCAGACAGATTGTTCAGATACCTTGCTTTGGTGGAATGGCGATTAAAAAGTAGTGAAAGAAGGCAATGATAGGCATTGACTGAGTAGAGGAAAACTGGGGAGAAATGGAGAGCCTGTGACTTATGGGTATTTTTACTCTTATAGATAAATCCTGTTTCAATGCATTCTTTAACTTCGAGGATATGCAAGAGATCACCCAACACTTTGCTGTCTGTCATGTGGATGCTCCAGGCCAGCAGGAAGGTGCACCCTCTTTCCCCACAGGGTAAGACCACGAAAAGATCCTCTGGGAGACATGCACTCAGAAAAGCAACTGGCTGAGCTCCAATGGCAGAAGTGGTGTGTGCTTCCCTTTGGTTTTATTACAGTCTATAGGTTATGCTTATCAACCAGCCATCCTCATATTTTCTCTCCTTGGGCTGAGAGGACCGTAATGTATAGTTTTTTGGGGGAAACTGTATGTTTTCCCATATCCAGGAATGGCTCTCCATAGCAGGTGCCTGCTTTCCTGTGATCTCAAGGCATGTCTAGAACACCTACTTCTCACTGCCTTTATCTGTTCCCTTCCTCATCTATTTGAAATCTGTCATTTTTTAGCAAGATGTGGTCATTCACACCTATAATCCCAGCACTTTGGGAGGCCAAGGCAGGAGGATTGCTTGAGCTCTGGAGTTCAAGACCAGCCTGGATAACATAGGAAGACCTTGTCTCTATCAAAAATTTAAAAATTAGCCAGCCAGGCATGGTGGCATTCACCTGTGGTCCCATCTACTTGGGAGGCTGTGGTTGGAGGATCGCTTGACCCCAGGAGATTGAGGCTGCAGTGCCTGGGTGACGACCCTGTCTCCAAAAAGAAAACAAATAAACAAAAACTGTCATTTTTATGTCCTTCCTCGAAACTCCCAACCACCTAGGCTAAAACTCACATCCCTCTGAGCTTTCCTGGTAGCATCTCCTCATCCTTAACTCTCAATCTAGAAATGGAAATTTGATTATCTGTGTAACTGTTTATTCTTAGAGGCTGTCCTGGCAGATAGAGGTGTGGGCTAATTGATTAGCTTTAGCACTCAGCTTCCTCCTGTGTCTGCTTAGCAGGGCAGAGTTACAAGCTCCCTACCTGTTTGTTCCCTGGACAGTGTGCTTATTGAGAAGACCTCAGGTGAAGTGAGAGCACACTCTGTGGAATGCTAATTCTTCCCCTCTCATTCATCTCCAGAGCTGCCTTTGGCCAGTGACTGCTGGGAAGTAGACATTTGCAGACAAATAATAGCTAATACTTAAATAGTATTCAAACCTTGTTCCAGACACTGCTTTAAATGCTTTATATTTGTTAACTCATTTACCCCTCACAACCCTGTGGGATAAATTTACTATTATTTCCATTTTATAAGTGAGGAAACTAAGGCCCAGAAAAATTATGTAACGTGGCCAACATTATATAACACATAAGTAGCAGAGCTAAGATTTGAACCCAGACAGTCCGTTGCCAGAATCTGTGCCGTTCTACCTTTGAAATGCATATTGGCCATTGGTCACTTTATATCCAACAAGATTTGAATCCAGTTCCCTTTTTTCTATTTTGTGCACAAATGGTTCCACAGCACACCATCCCTTAAGTGTTCAAGCAGAGGCAGGCTGACTTCCCTGTGAGTTGTTGAGCAGATCCTGCCTCATATATAAGTTGTCATCTGATGCTCAATTCCATCTTCAATTCTCTAATCCCTTTTTTTTTTTTTTTTTTTTTTTTTTTTGAGATAGGGTATCGCTCTGTTTCCCAGGCTGGAGTACAGTAGCATGATCATGGCTCACTGCATGGGCTCAACCTCCTAGGCTCAAGTGATCCTCCAGTGTCAGCCTCCCTACAAGTATGTGCCAACATGCCTGGCTAAGTTTTGTATTTTCTGTAGAGGCAGACTTTTGCCCTGTTGCCCAGGGTGGTCTCAATCTCCTGGGCTCAAGCAATCTGCCCTCCTCAGCCTCCCAAAGTGCTGGGATTTACAGGCATGAACCAACGCCCACAGCTGCTTACTACGTTTCTAGGATTTCTGATCTGGATCTGTTCCTGGGCCTGCTCGAACATCATAGGATCAGATGGTTCATATTACGAACGAAATTCAAAAGCAATTAATAAAATAACCATGCCAGACACAGTGGTTCACACCTTTAGTTCTAGCACTTTGTCAGGCCGAGGTAGGAGGATCACCTGAGGCCAGGAGTTCAAATCCAGTCCTAGCAACATAGCAAGACTCCATCTCTGCAAAAAATGGAAAAATTAGCCAGGCATGGTGGCATGCACCTGTAGTCCTAGCTACTCTGGATACGGAGGCAGGAGGATAGCTTGAGTCCAGGAGTTCAGTGTTACAGTGAGCTATGAATGCATCACTGCTCTCCAGCCTGGGTGACAGAGTGAGACCCTGTCTCTTTCTTTTTTTTTTTTGAGACAGAGTTTCGCTCTTGTTACCCAGGCTGGAGTGCAATGGCGTGATCTCGGCTCACCGCAACCTCCGCCTCCAGGGGTCAGGCAATTCTCCTGCCTCAGCCTCCTGAGTAGCTGGGATTACAGGCATGCGCCACCATGCCCAGCTAATTTTTTGTATTTTTAGTAGAGACGGGGTTTCACCATGTTGACCAGGTTGGTCTCGATCTCTCGACCTCGTGATCCACCTGCCTCGGCCTCCCAAAGTGCTGGGATTACAGGCGTGAGCCACCGCGCCCGACCCAGAAACTGGATTCTTTACTTTCTCCTTAGCATGGCAGTTGTAGAGAGTTACACAATGTGCCACAATCATTTTCAGGTACTACATCACCTCCTTTGAGCCTTTGGTAAAAGGAAATGCTTTTTAATCTAAGCCTTCTTTTATTTTTTTTGAGACAGAGTTTCATTCTTGTTGCCCAGGCTGGAGTGCAGTGGTGCAATCTTGGGTCACTACAACCTCTGCTTTCCGGGTTCAAGCAATTCTCCTGCCTCAGCCTCCTGAGTAGCTGGGATTACAGGCATGCACCACCACACCTGGCTAATTTTGTATTTATAGTAGAGATGGGGTTTCTCTATGTTGGTCAGGCTGGTCTCGAACTCCCAACCTCAGGTGGTCCGTCCGCCTCGGCCTCCCAAAGTACTGGGATTACAGGCATGAGGCACCACACCTGGCCTTTTATCTAAGACTTCTGTACCTTTCCAGCTGTTGTCATAACTGGAAATTGTGAGTGCTTTCTAATTCAGGAGATACACTTCTGTATTTCAGGTATCAGTACCCCACAATGGATGAGCTGGCCGAAATGCTGCCTCCTGTTCTTACCCACTTAAGGTAGGTTCATTCTGCAGTCTTCATGCAGTTTGTATTGACTTTCTATGGTGAATTCTTTAGTGTCTGTCTCAGAGGATACGATGGTTAGCAAAACAGTAGTCACTGTCCTCCTAGAGCTTAGTGGGGTAACAAGTAAGCAGACAAATAATAAAGTTCCGTAAGTCAGTGGGGGAGTTGTGATAGAGAATAAGGGTGGAATTTACCTCAGTAAGGCTAATTAGGGAATTGTCCTTTAGGAAGGTGGCACATACGCTGAGACCTAGAAGATTATAAAAAGCTACCTTGAGCTGGGCCCAGTGGTGGGAAGATCACTTAACACCAGGAGTTTGAGGCTACAGTGAGCTGTGATCCCGCCATTGTACTTCAGCCTGAGTAACAGTGACACCCTGTATCTAAAAAATAAAAATAAAGGCCGGGCGTGGTGGCTCACGCCTATAATCCCAGCACTTTGGGAGGCCGAGGCAGGTGGATCACGAGGTCAAGAGATCGAGACCATCCTGGTCAACATGGTGAAACCCCGTCTCTACTAAAAATACAAAAAATTAGCTGGGCATGGTGGCGCGTGCCTGTAATCCCAGCTACTCGGGAGGCTGAGGCAGGAGAATTGCCTGAACCCAGGAGGCGGAGGTTGCGGTGAGCCGAGATCGCGCCATTGCCCTCCAGCCTGGGTAACAAGAGCGAAACTCCATCTCAAAAAAAATAAAAAATAAAAATAAAGCTATTTAAAAATTTTTAAAAGGATTCATCTTACTGTGAAGAGAATGGTTTGGAGGGGAGTAAGAGAAAACAGGGAGAATAGTTAAACTATTAAGAATAGTCTGGGCAAGAGATAATAACAGCATGGGTACTAGATGCTGTTGGGGGATGATTAAAATAGATACTAGTAGACAGATGGATATATTCTCCACTGACTCGCTGATGGGTTGGATACTGACAGTAAGCTGCCAAGAATAACTCCCAGGTTTCAGTCATATATAGTTTTGTTTTGTTTTGACACAGAGTCTTACTCTGTTGCTGAGGCTGGAGTGCAATGGCATGATCTTGGTTTACTGCAACCTCTGACTCCCAGGTTCAAAC
Organism: Callithrix jacchus; assembly: GCF_049354715.1. NCBI lineage: Eukaryota > Metazoa > Chordata > Mammalia > Primates > Cebidae > Callithrix > Callithrix jacchus. The sequence goes on from NC_133506.1 coordinate 2,608,489, forward strand.
AATTCTTCTGCCTCAGCTTCTTGTTTAGCTGGGATTACAGGCGCAGGTTACCACACCTGGCTAATTTTTTGTGTGTATTTTTAGTAGAGATGGGGTTTCACCACATTGGCCAGGCTGGTCCCAAATTCCTGACCTTCAGTGATCCGCCCGCCTTGGCGTCCCAAAGTCCTGGGATTACAGATGTGAGCCACCATGCCCGGCCTCAGTTATATTTTATTTACCCATTAAAACCAACTTGAAAGTAGGTGGTGTGATCCTTCTTGGTTTTTTTCTTTTTTTGTTTTTTGAAGGCAGATTCTAACTCTGTCACCAGGCTTGAGATCAGTGGCACGATCTTGGCTCACTGCAACCTCTGTCTCCCAAGTTCAAGTGATTCCCCTGCCTCAGCCTCCCAGATAGCTGGGACTACTGGCACAGCTCACCACGCCTGGCTGATTTTTTGAATTTTAGTAGAGATGGAGTTTCACCATGTTGGCCATGATGGTCTTGAGCTCCAGACCTTGTGATCCACCGGCCTTGGCTTCCCAAAGTGCTGGGATTTAGGCATGAGCCACCACACCTGTCCGGGATCCTTGTTTTACAGATAAGGAACTGAAGCTCAGAAAGTTAGGGTAAAGAAAAAAACTTGCCCAAATTCTCACATTTAATAAATATCAGAGCCAGAATTTCAACCCAGGTTTGTATGCTTTCAGTTAAGCAATACTGCCTCAAAATGAAGTTAACTCTGTCAGTTGTCCTTATGTCTCATTCACAGCCTGAAAAGCGTCATTGGAATTGGAGTTGGAGCTGGAGCTTACATCCTCAGCAGATTTGCAGTAAGTATGCAGAGGATTAACGTCAACATCTTTGAGGCACTGTCTGGGTCACAGCTATTACTGCTGTGTCAAACAACCAGACAGTATCCTGGGCCTTATGTTAGTTTTTCTGTAACTTCTGTCAGCTTTAGATATAGGTTGTATAAAGCCTGCTTTGTACTTACAATACCTGAAAAATCACAAATGGGGGCAGGATGTCATCAATAAAAAGCAAGTCCAAGATACTGCTCATAATGGAATTTTATACAGCCATTAAAGTTAAGTTTATGAAAAGCTTTATAATGATACATGGTTTACATACATTATAGTGTTAACCAAAAAAATTAGAATATAGGTTCACATAAAGTATGTCATAGCCATAGGAAAGGACTGGAAGAAAATGCACCAAAAAGTATTAATGGATTGATGTGTGGTAAGGTAATATGAAATTTTGGCCAGGCGCCGTGGCTCGTGCCTGTAATCCCAGCACTTTGGGAGGCTGAGGTGGGCGGATCACCTGAGGTCAGGAGTTCGGGATCAGCCTGACCAACATGGAGAAATCCCATCTCTACTAAAAATACAAAATAGCCAGGCATTGTGGCGCATGCCTGTAATCCCAGCTACTCAGGAGGCTGAGGTAGGAGAATTGCTTGAACCTGGGAGGCGGAGGTTGCAGTGAGTCGAGATTGTGCCATTGCACTCCAGCCTGGGCAACAAGAGTGAAACTCTGTCTCAAAAAAAAGAATATGAAATTTTATTTTCTGCTTTTTGTAGTTTCTCGGCTTATCAAATTTTCTACAGTGAATGTAATCACGGTAGTAAGAGAAAAAAAAAGTGAGCTAGATAATTCAAGGAGATGTTAAGAAAGAAAAGAAGTAAGCTAGGGGCTTGGCGTGATGGCTCACACCTTTAATCCTGGCACTTTGGGGAGGCTGATTCAGGCAGATCACCTGAGGTTGGGAGTTCAAGACCAGCCTGGCCAACATGGTGAAACCCCATCTCCACTAAATAATACAAAAATTAGCCAGATGTGGTGGCAGGTGCCTATAACCCCAGCTACTTGGGAGGCTGAGGCAGGAGAATTGCATGAACCCTGGAGGTGGAGGTTGCAGTGAGCCGAGTTCGCACCATTGCATTCAAGCCTGAGCAACAAGAGTGAAACTCTGTCTCAAAAACAAAAAAGAAATGAAATTTTAAAAAATAATAAGCTAGAGAGTTTTGAGATTACATGGAAGTACTCTTATTAAAGAAAAAAAAATTTTTTTGAGACAGTCTTGCTCTGTTGCCCAGGCTAGAGTGCAGTGGTGTGATCTCGGATCACCGGAACCTCTGCCTCCTGAGTTGAAGCGATTCTCCTCAGTCTCCCGAGTAGCTGGGATTGCAGACACGCCTGCGCCCGGCTAAATTTTGTATTTTTAGTAAAGATGGGGTTTCACCATGTTGGTCTCTGGTCTCAAATTCCTGACCTTGTGATCCACCTGTCTTGTCCTCCCAAAGTGCTGGGATTACAGGCATGACCCACTGCGCCGGGCCAGAAGTTATTATTATTTTTTTAATACCTCCTCAGTGATAGGAGAGTCTTCTGGGGATGATATAAACTATTCAGGTGGTTTCAGGAGAAAAAAAAAAACAACTTTAGAAGCCCCTGTTGAGAACAAAGATAAATGAGTATGGAGCAGCCCCTTGTGCCAAGGGCTCTTTCCCAAGGAAAATCCACCATGAGTTGAACAACTGCATATAGGTCTTTGCAAAGCAAGATAATTTGATAGTAAAATAAGTAATTTGATCGTAAGACTAGAATGTAATTTCCAGATGCTAAGTCCAGGAAGAGCTATTTTTCCACAGATTCTCCCTGTTTGTAGCCTTAACTTTCAAATGTGAGGCATTAAGGCATGTAAGAAACAATTGATCAACTGCCGGGCGCGGTGGCTCACGCCTGTAATCCCAGCACTTTGGGAGGCCGAGGCAGGTGGATCACGAGGTCAAGAGATCGAAACCATCTTGGTCAACATGGTGAAACCCCGTCTCTACTAAAAATACAAAAAATTAGCTGGGCCTGGTGGTGCATGCCTATAGTCCCAGCTACTCAGGAGGCTGAGGGAGGAGAATTGCCTGAACCCAGGAGGCGGAGGTTGCGGTGAGCCGAGATCGCGCCATTGCCCTCCAGCCTGGGTAACAAGAGCAAAACTCCATCTCAAAAAAAAAAAAAAAGAATTGATCAACCATGTTGCAACTGTTTAGAAGAACTGTGGGAGTGTAGTTTTCATACTGTTGTCTTTGCCTCATCTTTCAGCTCAATCATCCAGAATTTGTGGAAGGCCTTGTGCTCATTAATATTGACCCTTGCGCTAAAGGCTGGATTGACTGGGCAGCTTCCAAAGTAAGTACCACATGAAGGTGTCCATCAGCTTTTCTTTGCCCCTCTCGAAACAGCTTACCTATTTTTCATTGAGGTATATATACAGGTAAGGGTAAAAATTTTAAGTATGAAGCTTGAAGAATGTTTACATACATAATCCCCGTCCAATCAAAATATGAAATGTTCCCAGCTCACTCGGGGATTCCCTTGTATCTTTTCCTAATTGATACTTCCTCTCCTTCCCAGAAATAACCTATTCTGACTTTAGTCACCAGAGATGTTTTATCTGTTTTTAAAGGCTTATCTGTTAAATTGGAATCATAGAAAATGTATTCTTTTTTGTCTGGTTTCTTTCCTTCATCACAGTGTCTGTGAGACTCCTCCAAGTTATGTGTAGCAGTAGTTCTAAATTACAATTTGGCTGGGCGCGGTGGCTCACAACTGTAATACCAGTATTTTGGGAGGCTGAGGCAGGCAGATCACCTGAAGTCAGGAGTTTGAGACCAGCCTGGCCAACATGGTAAAACCCCATCTCTACTAACAATACAAAAATTAGCCAGGAAAGGTGGCGGGCACCTGTAATCCCAGCTACTCGGGGTGGACCTGGAAGGTGGAGATGGCAAGGAGCTGAGATCGCGCCATTGCACTCCAGCCTGGATGCCAAGAGTGAAACTCCGTCTCAAAAAAAAAAAATTATGATTTAACCTTAGTTCCAAATTGTTGTTTAGTAACCTATTGTGTGAATACACAGAATGAGTTGTTTCTGTTATTTGGATCTTATGAGTAAAGCTGCTGTGCAAATTCCTTATGTCTTTCAGTAGACATACACATTTATTCCTCTTGGGTTTATACCTATGAGTGAAATTGCTGGGTCATAGGGCAGTTGTGTAGTTTTTTTTGTTGTTGTTGTTGTTTTTTTGAGATGGAGTCTCACTCTGTCACCCAGGCTGGAGTGTAGTGGTGTGATCTCAGCTCATTGCAACCTCCGTCTCCTGGGTTCAGGCAATTCTTCTCCCTCAGCCTCATGAGTAGCTGGAATTACAGGTACGTGCCACCACGCCCAGCTAACTTTTTTGTATTTTTTTTTCAGTAGAGACGTGGTTTCATCGTGTTGACCAGGTTGGTCTTGAACTCCTGACCTCATGATCCCACCTCATGATGCCTGGGATTTACAGGCATGAGCCACTGCGACTGCCAGGGCTGTTGTATGTTTAGCTTTAGTAGATACTGTCAGTTTTCCAAAGTATTTGACCAAGACCAGGCATGGTAGCTCACACCTGTAATTCCAGCACTTTGGGAGGGTGAGGCAGTAGGTTCGCCTGAGGTCAGGAGTTCAGGACTAACGTGGCCAACATGGCAAAACCCTGTCTCTACTAAAAATAGGAAAATTAGCGAGGGTGTGAGGGCATGGTGGTATACATCTGTAATCCCAGCTTCTCAGGAGGCTGAGGCAGGATAGTTGCTTGAACCCAGGAGGTGGAGGTTGCCCGAGATCACGCCACTGAATGCCAGCTTGGGCAATAGAGTAAGACTCCTTGTCTCAAAATAAATAAATAAATAAACTGTTTTCAAAGTATCTGACCATTTACACCCCAGCAATGTGTGAAAGTTCCAGTTGCTCCACATCCTCACCAACATTTGATATTACAAGTACTTTTAATTTTAGTAAAAGATGAGCAGTTTTAATATTTTAATATACTTTGTTTTCCATCACCAAAATAGCTTTGGTCATTAAAATAAGAATTTTTAATTATATAATCTTTTAAATTTTAAGCTGTGCTATAGGTAGATAATCCTGGGTTTTAATTTGTATCTCCCGAAGGGTAAGTGATATCAAGCTTATTTTCTTGAATATCCTCCTGTGAAGTGCTTGTTCTTTTGTTCTCACCCTCATTCCCCTCCCTGCTTCATAAAATATTCTGGATTGGGCGTGGTGGATCATGCCTATAATCCCAGCACTTTGGGAGGCTGAGGCAGGCAGATCACGAGGTCAGGAGTTCAAGACCAGCCTGACCAACATGGTGAAACCCTGTCTCTACTAAAAATACAAAAGTTAGCTGGGTGCAGTGGTGCACACCTATAATCCCAGCTACTCAGGAGGCTAAGGCAGGAGAATCACTTAAACCCGGGAGACGGAAACTGCAGCGAGCCCAGATTGCACCACTGCACTCCAGCCTGGGCAACAGGGCAAGACTCAGTCTCAAAAATAAAAAATTCTGTATGTGAGTCCTGGGTACATGGACTCACAGGTATCTTCTCCTAGTCTATAGTTTGCATTTTTACTTTCTTGATGAAGTGAATGGATCACTCTACAATGAACCCCAACACCTTATCTGTGCTGCTTCTTCCAAAGACATGTGGATTGCTGATGTTTGCTAACTGGAAAATGAAGGAATTTAACTTCTAAAATCTATTAAGGAGATAGGAAACTAAAGGGGAATGCTAATGACTTTACAAATATAAGCACTCCTAGTCCCAAACCAGAGTAAAAAAATGGGTGATTCTATTGGCAAAGGATATTTTTTAAAAAGAAAAAAGTGGGAATACGGAAAAAATTATATCCCTTATATTAAAGGATCTCTGGGGTGTCAATTTTTCTAGCTGGAAACATAACACCTTTGTCTGAGTTCCTGTCCTGCATCCAGGAAGAATGAGGTACACAGACAAGTGAAGGGTGAAGAAGAGTTTTATTTAGTGTTAGAATAGCTCAGAGGAGTGGGTAACTCCTCTCTGTAGGCAGGTTTTCCAGTCTAGTGTTCAGCTGTTAGCAGGCAGGAGGCCCTGGAGAGGGTGGCTCCTCTCCACAAGCAAGTCATTCCAATGTCTCTGCAGGTTTCTGAAGTTCTCAGCAGAGAGGATAGCTCTTCTCTGCCTACAGGTCATCTCTGTAGCTCCAGTGGAGAGTGTTTTCCTCTCTGCAGCTGGTTGTCCAGTCTCTCTGTCTTCTTATCCTTTGGTTATCCCCTACCCTGGACCTCAGAAAGGATAAAATGCATGCTAACTGGTCCATGGGCAGGCCAGGAAGAGGTGTCACAAGTCCCCACTCCAGTCCAGGGGACTAGCAGTCCAGCCCCCAGACTTCAGGGTCTCCTTGCCCTGAGGGTGGGGCCTTACTGGGGACCCCACTCCCTTCTGCCCAGGACTCCATCTGCCTCCTGCTGCCATTCATGGCCCAAGTGCCTGGTGGGGTCCTTCCTGGGGTGCCCAAGAATGCTGGCTGCAGAGATTCCCCAGTCCTGCCACTGCAGCTGCACCCAGCAGCTCCCACCCTGCCAACTCAGAATGGGCAGGACTCCCGCTTGTCCCCTGCTCTTGCCTGCTTCCTGGAGCCAGAAGCCCAGGTCTGCAGCCAGAGGCCCAGGTCTGCAACCACCAGCGTAGTGGCTACAGCAGCACCTGGAAAGGCAAATCCTGTTTGTTCACAGTTCCCCCAAGAGCACAGGGAGGCTCAGATCCACAGCTGCAGTTTGCAGTCCAGGAGGGCAGGGTCCCTGCTTGCTTCATAGAGCAAGAGGCTTGGGTCTGCAGCGGTTGGCAGCTCCCATCCCAACCCAGAAGGGGTGGGCTTCCACCTACTCCATGGAGTGTGTAGCCCAGCCACACAGCATGATGGCAGCAGCCACTGCCATCACTTGCATTCAACTCACCTATGCTAAAAATAATTCACTGTTAGGCTGGGCACAGTGGCTTACGCCTGTAATCCAGTACTTTGCGAGGACGAGACAGGTGGATCATGAGGTCAGGAGTTTGAGACCAGCCTGACCAACATGGTGAAACCCCATCTCTACGAAAAATCCAAAAATTAGCTGGGTGTGGTGACGCATGCTTGTAACCCTGGCTATTCAAGAGTCTGAGGCAGGAGAATCGCTTAAACCCAGGAGGCAGAGGTTGCAGTGAGGCCAGACTGCGCCATGGCATTCCAGCCTGAGCAACAGAGCAAGACTTCATCTCAAAATAATAATAATTTACTGATGTGGGGTGCAGTGGCTCACATTGTAATCTGAGAACTTCGGTAGGTCAAGGAGGGTGGATCACCTGAATCAGGAGTTCAAGACCAGCCTGACCAACATAGCAAAACCCCATCTACTAAAAATTTAAAAATTAGCCGGCGTGGTGGTGCACACCTGTAATCCCTGCTACCCGGGAGGTTGAGGTATGAGAATTGCTTGAACCCAGGAGGCAAAGGTTGCAGTGAGCCGAGATCATGCCATTATACTGCAGCCTGGGTGACAAGAGTGAAACTCCATCTCAAAAAGAAAAAACAAAAAAGCACTGTTTTCAAGTTAGAAAGGAAGCAGTTTTGAACCATTTTCTTGATGCAAATGTTATGTGTATGTTATTTTAATGTAGAACTATGGTATTTTATAGTAAATCACTGATTTCCAAAAGAGAAAATTAAGCTTTTATTTCCTGCTAAAATGTCCCTAATCTGTTAATCTCATTTTAAACAAATGCTTACTTCTCAGTACTTTCACATTGCCATAAATATTCTAATACACCATTGCAGGACGTTGTCTCCAAAATGCTACCACCTGACTTGTTAAATGTATCAACAATCTTTATTGGCCAGGCACAGTGGTTTAACTCTGTAATCTCAGCACTTTGGGAAGCTGAGGCAGGAGGATTGCTTGAGCCCATGAGTTTGAGACCAGCCTGGGCAACATAGTGAGACCCTATCACTACAAAAAAATTTTTATAAGTAGGCCAGGCACCGTGGCTTATGCCTGTAATCCCAGCACTTTGGGAGGCCAAAGCAGGAGGATCACATGAGGTCTGGAATTCAAGACCAGCATGACCAACATGGAGAAACCCTGTCTCTAGTAAAAATACAAAATTAGCCAGGCGTGGTGGCGTATGCCTGTAATCCCAGCTACTTGGGAGGCTGAGGCAGGAGAATCACTTCATCCCGGGAGACAGAGGTTGCGATGAGCAGAGATAACGCCATTGCACGCCACCCTGGGCAACAATAGCAAAACTCCGTCTCAAAAAAAAAAAAAATTTTTAAAGTAGCTAGTTGTCTACCAGGCATGGTGGCTCATGCCTATAATCTCAGCACTTTGGGAGGCCAAGGCAGGCGGATCACCTGAGGTCCGGAGTTTGAGTCCAGCATGGCCAACATGGCGAAACCCTGTATCTCCTAAAAATACAAAAATTAGCTGGATATGGTGGCAGTCTCCTGTAGTCCCAGCTACTTGGGAGGCTGAGGCAGGAGAATTGCTTGAACCTGGGAGGTGGAGGTTGCAGTGAGTCAAGATCACACCAGTGCACTCCAGCCTGGGCAACAAAGTGAGACTGTCTTGAAAAAAAAAAAGTTGTTGTGGCACATGTCTGTGGTTTCAGCTACTTGGTAAGCTGAGGTGGGAAGAATGCTTGAGCCCAGCAGGTCAAGGCTGTAGTGGACCATGATCACACCACTGCACTCCAGCCTGGGTGACAGAGAGAGACCCTGTCTCAAAAAAAAAAATTTGGCTGGGCATGGTGGCTCACACCTATAGTCCTAGCACTTTGGGAGGCCAAGGCAGGAAGATCACTTGAGGCCAGGAGCTTAAGACTAGCCTGCTCAACAGAACAAGACTTTGTCGCTACAAAAATTTTAAAATTAGGCATGGTGGTACTTGCTTGTAGTCCCAGATACTCAGGAGGTTGAAGGGGAAGGATTGCTTGAGCCCAGGTGTTCAAGGCTGCAGTGAGCCATGATCATGTTACTGCAGTCCTGCCTGGGTGATAGAGAGAGACCCTGTCTCAATAATAATAATAATAATAATAAAGCTATATTGATACTCAAACCATGAAATTCAATAAGTCAATATCTAGGAACTTTTCTGAAAGGTAGTGATCCTTAAAAAGATTTTTAAAGAGTTGGGTAATAATTTTTTTTTTTTAATGTAACACCTATACAGTGCTTATTGTGTACCAGGCACTGTTCTTAAATGTTTTAGAAATACTTAACCTTTTTCATTTTCAGGACAATCCACTGGTACCATTTCTATCCCACAGAGAAATTATTTACTTAAAATTACATCGCTAGTAAGTTGCAAACTCAGAATATTCATTACAGCATTCTTTTAATGCTTTAAAGCATTCATTAAAGTGGGCAGATTACTTGAGGTCAGGAGTTCAAGACCAGCCTGGCCACCTGGCCAACATGGTGACGCCTATCTCTACTAAAAATACAGAAACATAGCCAAGTGTGATGGTACGTGCCTGTGGTCCCAGCTACTCAGGAGCTGAGGTTGGAGAATCACTTGAAAACTTGGGTTGCAGAGATTGCAGTGAGCCTGGATTGTGCCACTTCACTCCAGCCTGGGTGACAGAACAAGAGAATGAGACCCTGTCCTAAAACAAAACAACCACAAAAAAAAACGATGTTGTTGTGTTTTTTTTTGTATTCTGGTTTTTTGCAATTTTCTGTGATAAGCATATTTTTATTAAAACTATTAAAATATTCTACTGGCTGGGCATGGTGGCTCATGCCTGTAATCCAAGCACTTTGGAGGCCAAGGTGGGCGGATCACCTGAGGTCGGGAGTTCAAGACCAGCCTGACCAACATGGTGAAACCCCATCTTTAAAAAAAAAAAAAAATTCTAAGCCTGTAATCCCAGCACTTTGGGAGGCCGAGACGGGTGGATCACGAGGTCAAGAGATCGAGACCATCCTGGTCAACATGGTGAAACCCCGTCTCTACTCAAAATACAAAAAAATTAGCTGGGCATGGTGGCGCGTGCCTGTAATCCCAGCTACTCAGGAGGCTGAGGTAGGAGAATCGCTTGAACCCAGGAGGCGGAGGTTATGGTGAGCCGAGATGGCGCCATTGCACTCCAGCCTGGGTAACAAGACCGAAACTCTGTCTCAAAAAAAAAAAAAAAAAAAAATTACCAGCAAACTAGATTCGAAATAATTTATCCATCTCTTCCTACATTTACATTTTGGAGTAATGGGGTATTTCTTAGCTAAAACACATTAACAATGCTGTTGGCAGATGCTGTGGAAATTCCTTCTCACAGCCTGGCTTACTTAAAATTTGTTCTGGCTGGGCACAGTGTTTCACACCAGTAATCCCAGCACTTTGGGAAGCTGAAGCTGGTAGATTGCTTGAGCTCAGGAGTTTAAGACTACCCTGGGCAACATAGTGAGACCTCATCTCTACAAAAAATTTAAAAATTAGCCAGGCTTGGTGGTGCGCATCTATAGTCCCAGTTACTCAGGTGGCTGAGGCCAGAAGATCTCTTGAGCCTGAGAAGTCAAGGCTACAGTGAGCTAAGATGATACCACTGCACTCCAGTCTGGATGATAGAGTGAGACCCTATCAATCAGTCAATCAATCTTGTCCTAATTCTTACTTAGTATGTGGGTACAATTTTTTTTCTTGAGATGGAGTCTTGCTCTGTTGCCCAGGCTGAAGTACAGTGGCATGATCTCAGCTCACTGCAACCTCCGCCCCCTGAGTTCATGTGATTCTTCTCTCTTAGCCTCCTGAGTAGCTGGGACTACAGACATGTGCCATCACACCTCACTAATTTTTGTATTTTTAGTAGAGACAAGGTTTCACCATGTTGGTGAGGCTGGTCTTAAACTCCTGACCTCAAGTGATCCTCTGGCCTCGGCCTCTCAAAATTCTGGGATTACAGGCGTGAGCCAACACGCCTGGCCTAATTTTCTGTAGTTTATGACCTGTGCATCACTGATAACCTATGTGAAGATTTCAGGACTTCTCCTCAGTCTTTCCGGGACTGTATAATCCTACTCCAGGCATAGCCATGTCTGTCCCTCACTACTTCTTCTCTGTGCCTATCCCCAATTCAATACTTCACCCCTAATCAGCAGGAGTTCAGCATAAAACCAAGGAAGAAAGCTTAACAGGAATCAGCAACATAATTTGAGTTGGAAATTTTTCTGAAAATAGACTAACAGTGTGCAGATTTACAGATTGCTGCATTTATTAGACTGGGATGCATCATTTTGAAATGGGAAAAATTGGAGAAAAATGTTTAAAACTCAAGAACATTCTGTAAACAAGTCATTTCCTCCCACTCCCTGAAATACAGATAGCAAAAACTGGAAGAAAGAGAAAAAAACTGTTTTTGTCTCTTGGAAGTCATGGGAGTGATTGTTTTTGTTTGTTTGTTTGTTTTGTTTTGTTTTTTTGAGACGGAGTTTCACTCTTGTTATCCAGGCTGGAGTGCAGTGGCGTGACCTCAGCTCACTGCAACCTCTGCCTTCTGGGTTCAGGCAATTCTCCTGTCTCAGTTTCCTGAGTAGCTGGGATTACAGGCATGCGCCACCATGCCCAGCTAATTTTTTTGTATTTTGAGTAGAGACGGGGTTTCACCATGTTGACCAGGATGGTCTCGATCTCTTGACCTCGTGATCCACCTGCCTCAGCCTCCCAAAGTGCTGGGATTACAGGCATGAGCCACTGCGCCCGGCCTGGGAGTGATTGTTAAGTCAGTCCTTATCAGCCATAAATCCAGTGTAAATGCAGAAACACAGGCTGGAATGAAGTAGCAAACAGCCATGAGGTCTGGCTTTCAGAGAAGAAATGGCCAGCATCTCTTCCAGTTCCCTATTTTCACACCAGGCTTTATTATTACCCTGGAAAAGAGACTTCGTTTTTTCTTTTTTTTTTTTTTTTTTGAGACGGAGTTTCGCTCTTGTTACCCAGGCTGGAGTGCAATGGCGCGATCTCAGCTCATCGCAACCTCCACCTCCAGGGTTCAGGCAATTCTCCTGCCTCAGCCTCGTGAGTAGCTGGGATTACAGGCACGCGCCACCATGCCTAGCTAATTTTTTGTATTTTTAGTAGAGACGGGGTTTCACCATGTTGACCAGGATGGTCTCGATCTCTTGACCTCGTGATGCACCTGCCTTGGCCTCCCACAGTGCTGGGATTACAGGCTTGAGCCACAGCGCCCGGCCCTGACTTAGGTTTTTCTGACTTGTTTCTCATCTCTGTGTTTCTTTGAAACCACCATCTGATGAAAATGTATAACACTGAATTGTGGGGTTTTCGTTTGTTTTTTAAAAGATAACATATATAATAAAGTGTACTTGTTTTAATTGGGCAGCTTGGTAAATTTTGGCATATGCTTACCCTCTTAAGACAGAGTTTTAATTTTTTTCAGCTCTCTGGCCTGACAACCAATGTTGTGGACATTATTTTGGCTCATCACTTTGGGCAGGTAAGTGCCTGCTTCAGCTAGAAGAGCTGTGTTTATTGGCTTGCATGCAAATTCTAGGGCTGCCTTAGAATTTACCTCATCCCAACAAATAACACTCCCAATGTTGAAAGGCATGTGGCCTTGCAGAGGTGAATCTTTAACTCATTGCCACTTGGTTGTTGCCATGTGGAACTCAGAGAAGACAGTGTCTCCAGCTACCTGTTTCTGTAAATAGCATGCCATCTGTTAATGTTTGACAGCATCACGTGCCTCCCCAAACATCTTTAGAGCCATTAGGAGGTCTGGGAAAGGCTTCACAGAACTAGTTCAGGGAAAAAAAACTGTGAAATAATAGTGCTAAAAGAAGCTTAGAGATTATCTTGTTCAAGCCCCATGTTTTCTGACTGGGGAGGAAAAAGTGGCAGTTATCATGTACATAATTGCTGAGTGGGGAAGGGGACTTAACTGGGAGGTGAGGGGGACCCTGGTCCTCTTCAAAGGGAAGAGTGAGTTGGGTGACCGACAAAGGAGTGATGGAATAAGTGGGCAATGAGGTCAGAGAGCTGTGAGGTGTCTGGGGTGGGGAGAGGAAAATAATATGTTTAGGAATAGTGGGTACTTAATTGTAATCTGCTTCATTTAAAATATTATCCTGAAGGAAAATGGCAGATGGGAAGAAAACTAGCATTTACCAACCACTGATTATTTATAAGACTTTAGATGTGCAAACTATTTTTTACATGGTTCTGTTAGTCTGATTTTAAGATAGGGAAACCAAAGACCAGAGAGGCAACGTAATTTGCCACCACCATCCAGATGGTGAGTGTGGAGCTGACATTTGAATCCAGGTCAGGCTAAGTCCAAAGTCTATAGTCTTTTATTTCATTATATTTTTATCAAAGTTACAAATTCACATGTATTTTAGAGTAGAGGAGTAGAGAAGTTCTACAGGGCTTATTACAAAGAGGCTGTCACCTACCCCATATTCTGCTTTTTAGTGGCAACCACTTTAATTCTTCCAGCTGATTCCTTTGGGTTTTGCCTCCATATTGCCTTCTCTTTAATTGAGGTAGTACTTACAAATAGTGTAATGCACACATCCTAAGTGCATCTCAGTGACCATTTACTGATGTATACTTTCACGTAACTACTACCCAGAACACAAACAGAACATTTTCATCATTTTCATTAACATTTCATCATTTTCATCACCCCACAAAGCTTTCCTCATTATCCTTTCCCACTTAATAATTCCCCACCCCAAACAGGTATTCACTGTTCTGTTACCTCCATAGATTATTTTTGACTATCTTAACTTCATATAAATGGAATAATAGAATGTATATTTCTCTAGGTCTGGCTTCTTTTGCTGAACGTACTGTCTTTTTTTCATCCATGTCATTCCATGTGTCAGTAGTGCATTCTTTTCTATTACGGTATAGCAGCAGTTCTTTGTGTTAATATACTACCAATTAGGTGTTGGGTACAGTGGCTCACGTCTGTTATCCCAGCACTTTGGGAGGCTGAGGTAGGCAGATTACTTGAAGTCAGATGTTCAAGACCAGCCTGGCCAACATGGTGAAACTCTGTTTCTACTAAAAATACAAAAATTAGCCAGGCATGGTAGCATACACCTGTAGTTCCAGCTACTTGGGAGGCCGAGGCAGGTACCCCTTAGAGGGACCCTATCTTTATAAATATTCAAAAATCAGCTGGGCTTGGTAGCTTTAGTCCCAGCTACTCAGGAGGCTGTGGTGGGAGGACCACTTGAACCCAGAGTTCAAGACTGGCCTGGGCAATATAGCAAAAGTAAATACTATTTTATATAGGCCTCTGAGGGGAGAGCTAAGGGGACAGTATTTAATAATTTCTAAAAAGCAAGAACATCCTCACTATATGTACAGTAAAATATATACACATACATATACATAATTTTCTATATATTACTCTCTATATATAACTATATACATATACATGTTTAATTTAAAACATATGACATAGTAGACTGTCATAAGGCTGAAGAGTTCATTTAAAATTTAAGCATTCAGGCTGGTCTGAAGGTAGTGAATTATCTGAATTGATTGTACAGTTAGTTACAGATTGAATTCCTTGTTCTACTCTTTCCTTTCTCTCACTACTGCTCTTGACCAGCCAGAAAGATAATAAAAATTAAAAATACGTTTAAAAAAATATAAGCAAACTAATGCTTGTACTGCTTTGAAATGGAAGCAAACATGGTTTTTAAACACGAGTAATGCTCATCTTCACCAATAAGAGAAAAAAAATAAAAATACATTTGTACTAGCAAGGATGTGGGAAGACAGGTAGTGTAAATAAATGAGAGAGTCTATATATTCGGATAAGGAATGATCTCTACTATACTTTACATGGGAAAGCAAGTGTAGAGCAATGTCTAGAGGACTATAATTGTGTTTTTAAAAAGGTGGGAGTCAGTTTGTTTATTGAGAACAGGGTCTTGCTCTGTCGTCCAGACTGGCTTACAGTTATGCCATCATAGTTTGCTGCAGCCTCAATCTCCTGGGCTTAAGCCATCCTCCTCCTTCAGCCTCCTGAAGGAGGCATGTACCACCACATTAAGCTAGTTTTAATTTTTTTGGTAGAGATGAGGGTCTCACTATGTTAACCTAGGCTAGTCTCAAACTCCTGGCCTCAAGCGATCCTCCTGCCTCTGCCTCCCGAAGTGCGGGGATTACAGGCATGAGCCACCACACCTGGCCTGTCATTTGGTATTCACTTTTCTTACTATAATATCTTTAGAATGAGACTGGGGCTTTCACAAAGTTTTCTAGTAGTGATTTCGGTACCATTCAGTTTCAGGCAGACTTTTGTCAGTATCCAACTGTATTCTGGGCTCATTACATCCATGGTGGTGAAAATGCAAACAAATTTTCCATCTCTGTTTCTCTAATAAGGCTTGGTGGTGAAGTTTACACATTGCCCTGGATTAACAGACTTCTAAATTATCCCTGATGTATTTCTTTCCTTCAATGCAAGAATTTTCCTTTCTGCTTAAAACTGTTTAATGATGTGTGTGTGTATGCACACACATATTTACATATATGCTTATGTACTCACGAACCTGGCAACTAGCTCTGATGATATCTGAGAAGGCCAGCAACAGAGTGACCATTAAACAGTGGGTGGTGGAGAGGGAGACTTAACTTTTCACTGTATAGACCATTTTGTTTCTCTCGTTTTTTTTTTTTTTGAGACAGAGTTTCACTCTTGTCACCCAGGCTGGAGTGCAATGGCACTATCTCGGCTCACCGCAACCTCCGCCTCCTGGGTTCAGGCAATTCTCCTGCCTCCGCCTCCCGAGTAGCTGGGACTACAGGCACGCACCACCATGCCCAGCTAATTTTTGTATTTTTAGTAGAGACGGGGTTTCACCATGTTGACCAGGATGGTCTCGATCTCTTGACCACGTGATCCACCCGCCTCGGCCTCCCAAAGTGTTGGGATTATAGGCGTGAGCCACTGCGCCCAGCCGATAGCTGGTTATTATCTTCATTTTTACAATATCTCCATTTTTGTGAAGAATGACAGAACATTAAAAAAAATACAAAGAAATCAGGGTTCCGAGTAATGAGGTGACCTAAGTTCCACAGCTAGTACTTGAATTCATAATAGGTCCTTTGCTGCCCTCATCTGACACAGAATATGGCACTGAACCAGTCTGATGCAAATAATCAGCCATTCAGCCTATCAGTACATCAGTAGCCTCCAGGCTCTGCCCCAATCCCCATCATAAGCCGTATGGTTTGGCTTGTGGTATTGAAAATGCAAAATAAATATGATAGACTTGATCTGGAGCTCAGAAGCTTACCTGTGTCTTCTTTGAATTGTTCTAGGAAGAGTTACAGGCCAACCTGGACCTGATCCAAACCTACAGAATGCATATTGCCCAAGACATCAACCAAGACAACCTGCAGCTCTTCTTGAATTCCTATAATGGGTATATATTTTTTCCTGTTTCTTCACTTAAATGTAGACAGGTCTAAAAAGAGGTGGCAGGGGAGGAGAGAGGACTGTATCTAATCTTGAGACCAGCTTCTTTGAGGTGAAAATGTGAGCCCCTTCTGGCTTTCTAGAAACATGGGCAAAGATGGAAGAAATGGTTCAGCTGTAACTTACCCAGAGTTATACAGCCAGGAAGGAGCAAAGCCAGATTTTGAACCTTGTCTCTCTAGCTCTTTTCTTCTGTAAACAGAGCCTCCCTATTTTTAGCTGAAATTAGAAAGATTAAGTCCTATACTAAACTCTTAGTTACAAGGAAAACACCCTTCCCCCTCTCCTCAAAGTGTTAGTCATTCTCTTCTCTTAAGGAATTTATTCCTATAAATTAAACACTTAGGACTTGAGAGCTTCAGTGGTATTGCTGTTGGGTTTTGAGGCTGTCTCCTTGTAGCATCCCAAAGAGTCCTACAGGGTTTAGCCAGGCGCCTCCTTCCTGCCCTGTACCACTCAGGACGCCATTGAAGTGGCGACTCGAGAACCAAGTCACACCAAGGGAAGGCTTCTTCCCTTCTCAGGTGTGAAGGAAAGGTAATTTCACATTCCTTGATACATTTTGGTGTTTATGACCAGAAAATAATCTGAGTTGCTATGACTTTATCCATTGCTTTTGCTTTGTTTTTCTAGGCGCAGAGACCTGGAGATCGAAAGACCCATACTGGGCCAAAATGATAACAGATTAAAAACATTAAAGTAAGTTCCTCAGTTTCCTCAACTGACTTGCCAAATATCTTTGCATTCATAGACTAATTTGGTGTTCAGTGGAATTTATGTGCCTATTTGCTGAGTGACACCTCTTGTTTTGCCTACCTAGGTGTTCTACTTTACTGGTGGTAGGGGACAGTTCGCCTGCAGTTGAGGCCGTGGTAAGTATGTTCTGATGCTGTGAAGATAATAAGATTAAAATGCATAAAATTATAGGCCGGGCTGGGTGTGGTGTAAGCACACCTGTAATCCCAGCACTTGGGGAGGCTGAGGCGGGCGGATCACCTGAGGTCAGGAGTTCGAGACCAGCCTGGCCAACATGGTAAAACCCCCATCTCTACTAAAAATACGAAAGCAAATTAGCCTGGCATGGTGGTGGGCACCTGTAATCCCAGCTACTTGGGAGACTGAGGCAGGAGAAACGCTTGAACCTGGGAGGCAGATGTTGCAGTGAGCCAAGATCATGCCACTGTTCTCCAGCCTGGGTGACAGAGGGAGACTCCCTCTCAAAAAAAAAAAAAAAAAAAAAAAAAATTATAGGCTGGGTCCAGTGGCTCACACCTATATTCCCAACACTTTGGGAGGCTGAGGCAGTAGGATCACTTGAGACCAGTGGGCAACACAGTGGAACCCTAGCTCTACAAAAAATTTTTTTTGAATTAGGACAGCCTTTAGTCCCAGCTACTCTAGAGGCTGAGGTAGGAGGATTGCTTGAGCTCAGGAGGTCAAGGCTGCAGTGAGCCATGATTGCACCGCTGTACTCCAGCCTGGGTGACAGAGTAAGACCCTGTCTCAAAAAAAAGTATGTAGCATACTGCTGACACACTAGAAACAGTGGGTAAATACTAATTTTTGTTTTCTGATTACACATAACAGGGTTTGCTCTTTGTCATACATTTTAGAAAGTTAATTCGTCAATCACTAGATTTCATCAGATGGGATCAGTTTTGTTCTTGATTGTGTTGTGTGGTGTAGTTCACTTTGTGGCAAGTAGTACAACTAACACCATTTACTTATTATCAGATTTCTGACAGCCTCAGCCTTCAGTCTGGAATAGATTGCCACCATAAATTGAGTAGGCTGGAAGGCCATCTCTTCTTCCGAAGGACATAGCACATGGATAAAAATTATATATGCTCATTGTAGAAAATATGAAAAAAATGTAAAAATAGAAAGATGAGGGGAAAATCGTAATCCCATTACCTAAAGACAGATGATTACCTTTTGCTTTACATAGACCTGATTATATTGAATATATAAGATTTGGGAGCCTGACTTAATACTTTCGATAGCATTTTTCCGTTATAGAGTCAGTATGTCTATAGATTTACCACTATTTCTTTAACTTTATTTTCATGTCGATTAATTCCAATTTCATGCTATTAATAATGTTACTGTTGGCCAGGTGCGGTGGCTCACACCTGTAATGTGCTGGGATTCCAGCACTTTGGGAGGCTGAGGTAGGTGGATCACCTGAGGTCAGGAGTTCAAGACCAACCTGGCCAACATGGTGAAACCCGTCTCTATTATAAATATAAAAAATCAGATGGGTGTGGTAGTGCGCGCCTATAGTCCCAGCTACTTCGGAGGCTTTGACAGAAGAATCACTTGAACCCTGGAGGCAGAGGCTGCAGTGAGCCAAGAGTGCCAGTCACTCATGCCTGTAATCCCCGCATTTTGGAGGCCAAGGCGGGTGGGCAGATAACCTGAGGTCAGGAGTTCGAGACCAGCCTGATCATGGTGAAATTCAAATCTATTAAAAATGCAAAAATTAGCATGGTGGCAGGTGCCTGTAATCCCAGCTCTTCAGGAGGCTGAGGCAGGAGAATGGATTGAACCCAGGAGGTGGAGGTTGCAGTGAGCCGAGATCGTGCCATTGCACTCCAGCCTGGGGGACATGAGTGAGACTTCATCTATAAATAAATAAATAAATAAAATGTTACTATTGAACATCCTTAGGAAATCTTTGAATCTTTGATTATTTCTTTGGGATGGATTTCCAGAAGTGGAATTAATATGTCTAAAATTATAAATCTTTATAAAGTCTTTAATACATTTTGCCAGGTTCCTTTCCAGAAAGGATATACCAGTATATTGCCACCAGCACTGTATAAGCATGCCTGTTTCACTGCACACTGTCTAGCATTGAATCTTTTTTTATTAGTAGTTAATTTGATAGGTTAAAAATAGTATCTCAGGCCAAGCGCGGTAGCTCACGCCTATAATCCCAGCACTTTGGGAGTCTGAGGCGGGTGGATCACGAGGTCAAGAGATCAAGACCATCCTGGTCAACAAGATGAAACCCCGTCTCTACTAAAAATACAAAAATTAGCTGGGCATGGTGGTGCGTGCCTGTAGTCCCAACTACTCGGGAGGCTGAGGCAGGAGAATTGCTCGAACCCAGAAGGTGGAGGTTGCGGTGAGCCGAGATAGTGCCATTGCACTCCAGCGTGGGTAACAAGAGCAAAACTCTGTCTCAAAAAAAAAAAAAAAAAAAAAAATAGTATCTCACTGTTTTAATTTGCATTTATTTGATTAAAAATGAAGTTGATAGTTTTTCATATGTCTAATTATGTGTTTCCCACAGCGTATATAACTTAACCAAGTATCTGTGAAATTACTTGATTTCTTTGGCTGTCTTCACTTCTGCCCTAAATAGAGCAAAACATTAAGGAGTAAAGCTTTTTGGAAAGGAAGTCTAACAAATGATCAGAGGTGTAGACATAGTTGAGAAGGTTTGTGGAGTAGGGAAATGATTGTAGGGCAAGAATATACAGATTGAAAGGATATATTCGCATGTCTCTGAACTGCCCTATAAAACACTCTGTGTCTGGTGTGAAATACATGGCATGTGGCTGGGCACAGTGGCTCATGCCTGTAATCCCAGCACTTTGGGAGGCCGAGATGAGCAGATCACTTGAGGTCAGGAGTTCAAGATCAGCCTAGCCAACATGGCAAAACCCTGTCTCTACTAAAAATACAAAAATGAGCTGGGTGTGGTGGTGCACACCTGTAATCCCAGCTACTCAGTGGGAGAATTACCTGAACCCAGGAGGCAGAGGTTGCAGTGATCTGAGATCGTGCCACTGCACCCCAGCCTGGGTGACAGAGTAAGACTCTGTCTCAAAAAAAAAAAAACAGAAACAAAAACAATGATTGTGGTCAGTCTACCAGTTATCAAGACTTCTTATAATGTTGTAGAAATTGCAAAGTGGTGAATGAAGGAATTAGGTCAAATGATTTATTATATTAAATCCAGGTTTTGGAGTTCATTCTTCTAGAAAATATTTATAGTATATCTACTGTGTTCTAAGCACTGTGCCGAGCAGTTAGAGATCCAGTTTTTAAATTCTACCTTTAGAGTTAATGCACATTCTGTAGGGAACTGATACATTTGTTTGTCACTGCCTGCATTGTCCTTTGTGTAGAACAAATCAAAGCTCTGATTTGGTGATCCTCACTTTTTATATTATCCCTGATTTTAGAAGAGTTTTGTATACCTGCCCACCTGCAATCCCGAGAGCAAAACTTCTTCTGGATTACTGGGTCTTGGCTAGGTAATTTTAACCACTGCTTGCTGCCACTGCAGTCTGTCATGTAGCCCATTCCTAAAACAACTAAAATCCTGTCACTTCAGACACCTTCTGTGGCATCTCGCCTTCCACAGTCAGCTCCAGCCTGTGCCCCAGCCTCACCTCCAGTCTACCTTACCTCACGCTTGCCTCAGCAGATGTTCTGTTCCCACCCCTGGGCTATGCTTATGCTTTCACCTTGATTCTAGAAGTCCTCAAACACTCACATTTTCCCTTTATCTATCTGTAGAAATCCTACTCCTCTTTCTGTGTTCACTCAGCTTAGTTGTGAAGTGTTTGCAGTGGTTCATTTTGCTTTGTATTACATGTTTCATCCTGCTAGATCCAGACTATCAGCATAGACTTTATATGTATGTTCTTAGCAAACGTATAAACAGAGAGATCCAGTTGACCAAAATAGCCCTAAAACAATGCTGAACCGAGAGATTGTCTCCCCAAAACGTTTTCTTTGAGTTCCCTGCCCTTATGAACACAAGGGTACAGGATATCAGACATGTGAATGTACAAGGCCGTGATTCTTAATTAAATGACTCTATGAGAGAAAAATGAGAAGAGTTCAACTTTAGGCTGGATAGCCAAAGACTTTGAGATAGAAAAGAGTGAGGATATAAGGAATGAAAAACCCACTAAGGAAAGAGGCAGGGGAGGTGCTCAGGGCTTAGTCATTAGACCCAGTTGTGCTCAGAAGCCATTAAAGAGATCCCAGCAGGAGCAGGAGTGGACCCACGGTCCAGTCCTCTTTTTTTTTTAAAAAAAAAAAGACAAAATTTCACTCTTGTTGCCCAAGCTGGAGTGTAGTGGCGCAATCTCGGCTCACCGCAACCCCCGCCTCCCAGGTTCAAGTGATTCTCCTGTCTCAGCCTCCCGGGTAGTTGGGATTACAGGCATGCAGCACCATACCCAGCTAATTTTGAATTTTCAGTAGAGTTGGGGTTTCTCCATGTTGGTCAAGCTGGTCTTGAACTCCTGACCTCAGGTGATCCACCCACCTGGGCCTCCCAAAGTGCTGGAATTACAGGTGTGAGCCACCATGCCCGGTGGTCCAGTTCATTTTTCAAAGAAGTAAGGTAACCGACTTCATGTTATGTAGCTAGCCAGCAGGAAGAATTAGATTTAGCTTGTAGTTTTTTTAAAGACATGTAACAGATTAAGAAAATTAGATAAGTGAAATTTTTAGATCTGCTCAAAAATTTTGAAGTGTATCATACATCTTTCACTATGTGTTTGGTAATCTCTTTGGCTGGTGCAGCCTTCTCCAAACTGAGCTGTTGATCTTGCAAGATCGTTCTCATGCCAACCTATTTCATTTTTTTCCTAGCAACTCATAAAATTATTCTCTCCTTTTTTAAATTTTAGGTCGAATGTAATTCCCGCCTGAACCCTATAAATACAACTTTGCTAAAGGTAATGTGTCTTCTTCCTTCACTTCCAACCTTTGGGAGTATATTATATATGCTTCAGATTAATCATGTTTCCTGGAATAATTGCCCAGAAAGAAGCAAAGCTTCCCTCTCCTTGGTTATCTCATTCTCTTTTT
The DNA here is from genome assembly GCF_049354715.1 of Callithrix jacchus. Classification (NCBI taxonomy): domain Eukaryota; kingdom Metazoa; phylum Chordata; class Mammalia; order Primates; family Cebidae; genus Callithrix; species Callithrix jacchus. The sequence continues at coordinate 2,630,671 of NC_133506.1, forward strand.
AAAATAATGCTTTTGGCTGGGTATGGTGGTTCATGCCTGTAATCCCAGCACTTTGGGAGGCCAAGGCAGGCAGATCATGAGGTCAGGGGTTTGATACCAGCCTGGCCAATATGGCGAAACCCTGTCTCTACTAAAAATACAAAAATTAACTGGGTGTGGTTGCACGCACCTGTAGTCCCATCTACTCGGGAGGCTGAAGCAAGATAATTGCTTGAACCCAGGTGGCAGAGGTTGCAGTGATCTGAGATCACACCACTTCACTCCAGCCTGGGCAACAGAGCGAGATTCTGTCTCAAAAATAAAAAAAATAAATAAATAAATGAAATAATGCTTTTTTGCTGATTATGTTCTCATTGTAGGACACTGCAAAAAAGAGAAAAGCATAAAGAATAAAATAAATTTAAATTACCCATAATCCTACCACCCAAACCTCTGGTAAAATATTGCTGTCCTTTCCTATACATTTTTACATCATTAGAGAGCTGCTGGGCACGATGGCTCACACCTGTAATCCCAAAACTTTGGGAGGCTGAGGTGGGTGGATAACTTGAGTCCAGTTATTTTGAGACCAGCCTGGGTGACAGAGTGAGACCCTGTCAGAGAGTATTTACAACGCTGTATCAGTTTTACTCAACTTTATGACCGAGCCTTTTCCCATGTAACTAAAAACTTTGGGTGCAGTAGCTCACACCTATAATCCCAGTGCTTTGGAAGGCCAAGGTGGGAAGCCAGGAGTTCGAGAGCAGCCTGGGCAACACAGTGAAATTCTATCTCTACAAAAAAAATAAGAAAGTTAGCTGGGCTTGGTGGTGCACTCCTGTAGCCCCAGCTACTCAGGAGGCTGAGGTGAGGGGATTCCTTGAGCCCAGGAATTTGAGGATTTGTGCTCTTGACACTGCACTCCAGCCTAGGTGACAGAGTGAAACCCTGTCTCAAAAAAAAAAAAAATTTAAAAAACTTTATAAACATTATTTAATGTTGTGAGAATTAAGACAATGGGTATAAATTCTTTATATGCAAAATCCTGCTGTATTGATAAGGAAACTTTCAGTAACAATTCTAATGATAAGGGTGGATGCATGTTCTTTCTCTTACGGCAAACACAGAGCGACTCTTAAGCTAAATTTCTAGAGTTAGTATCAAGTGTCTCTCCTTTTGAGTATATCCTAGGCAGGAGTTTTTACCTGACATTGTTCAACCTAGCTTTTCCTAGGGCTCCTACTAAAGTTTTTATGTAGCTGACCGTCTAGTTTGAATTTGGACTACTGTAGATTTAAATGCTGATCATATGTTGCTTACTGCTACATTTTCAGTGTGAAAGACCTCTGCCTCTTCCTTTTCTCTTTAAGGTGTGTTTGAAAGGAAAGTGCTGTTACCAGAAACAGCCTGTAGTTCCTAGAAAGATAACATGAGGTTAATGCTCTGAGGTGACCACACTCAAAATGTTCTGGCCTCCAGTCAGTTGATGGCTGGTCTAAAAATTTTTTCTGGGGGCTGGGCATGGTGGCTCACGCCTGTAATCCCAGCACTTTGGGAGGCGGAGGCCAGGAGTCAAGACCAGCCTGTCCAACATGGTGAAACCTCATCTCTACTAAAAATCCAAAAATTAGCCAGCCATGGTAGCAGGTGTCTGTAATCCCAGCTACTCCAGAGGCTGAGGCGGGAGAATCGCTTAAACCTGGGAGGTGGAGGTTACAGTGAGCCAGGATTGCACCATTATATTCTAGCCTGGGCGACAAGAATGAGGCTTTATCTCAAAAAAAAAATTTTTTTTAATAAAAATAAAATATCGATTGTTTTTTAAGTTTGCAGTTTCAAATTAATTCCTCACTTCAGGTTTGAATCAATATTCAAAAGCACAAAACTACAATAACCATAGACAGTTATTTTTGGGGAAAAATGCCCATCTACAACCCCATAGAATAGAGTAGATAACCCCTATGGCAGATTAAACTTATTCTCAAACTGTTTGATAGGTACCCATCTTGGGAATAGTTTCTCCCAGTATTCTCTCTGCATATGGGAACTGTTCAGTGGTTCTCATCAGGTTTCAGCTCCTAAACTTCATGAAAATACAGCTTGCGCTGGTTTGGTTTTGTGTATATTTGTTAGATTAAATGTTTGTTTACAATCTTATGCTTAGAATTTTCAGGGGACTCTCTCTTGTTAATCTCAAATTTCTGTGTCTTCTGTGGCACTCCCCTCAGTAGCAGTCCCCCCCAAAAATAAGTTTTATTGCCAGTGAGTTGAAACCATGGAGTTCATGTCCCTTTTTTTTTAAAAAAAAAAAAAGCCAGTCAGCCTGAATAGGATACCATCTGAGCCCAGAGTGCGTAACAGCTGGAAGGAAGAGAGCAGGCTTACGTTTGGCCACCATGCCCTAAAAATGCTTTTCTGTGGAGAGTAGATTCAAATCACCTCGGAGCTTATTAGAAATGCATGTTCTTGAACCATACCCCAGACCTATCAAATCAGAATCTCTGGGACAGGGATCCAAGAATCTGAGTTTTAATAAGTCCTTCAGGTAATTCTAGTGTACACTAATGAAGCCGTACCCTAGAAATGTTTGCACGTATGAGAATAACCAGCTGTAAATATTTATGAAGTGAAAAGCAGCATTATCAAACCTAGCTATTAGAGAAAAGTGGTTGACTGAGTGAGCTGGCTGAATCAGTATCAGCTCCTGATGACAGAGTGCCCTTACTCATGAAGGAAAGAAAGATAGCGTAGAGTTGAAATGAGACTTGGAAGGCATGATGCACAGAGAAGTTAGGGTGACACTGTTCGAGGACTCTGAAAGGAACATTCTCAGGTGGTTTCCACAGTTGAGAGGAGTGGTTAACTTTACTATCGCTGCAACAGAAAAGTCCCACCATGGGCCTGAAAGTCAGCCCTTCAGTCTTATTGATAAATAAGTATGGAATAATTATTTCAGATTTTCATCCAAGATTATAAGTCTTTGTATGTGAGTGCATTGAGATGTAAACTTGCAGTTAAACATTAACTGAAACCTAGAACTAGATTTTGTTCTGTTTGAAAGGACTTGGGATGTTCAGAGCGATTCTCTTAAGGGTAAGTCCCAGCTGACTTGCATTATTTCTCCTTTTCTAGATGGCAGACTGTGGGGGACTGCCCCAGGTAGTTCAGGTAAGGAGATTTTTTTTTAAAACACCCTTTTAATTCTGCCTCACTGTCTATGCAAAGATTAATGCCCTCTCGTTTTGTGCCCACAGCCTGGGAAGCTCACCGAGGCCTTCAAGTACTTTTTGCAGGGAATGGGCTACAGTGAGTAATACACAACTTTCTACCTAGCAACAATTTATGAATATTGGGGGTCAGCTTCGCACCTGGGAGCCCACATTTCTTGGGATATAACTGTACCAGCTAGCCTTAAGCAAAGTAGAAACCAAAATGTTGATGGAACATTCATTCGTGTGTATTTATGATATGCTAACACTCAGCACTTGCTTTTGTCAGGTACTATGTATTCTTAATCTAAGAGGTCATTCTGTTATGTGCTATTTTATAGAAGAAGAAACTGAGTCTCAAAAAAGCTAACTAAGCACATTTCCTAGGGTAAAAATTCAGCTGTAGAGCCATGATTCAAACTCTGGCAGTCTGACTCCAGAGCCCACATTTTGAACCACTGAAGCCTAGGCTGTCTCTCCTAGATGTGAATCTGAAATTATGATTTGCATTTAAACTCAGCTGGTTAATAACTCCAGACCTAGAGATACGAAATGGAGACTCCAGGAGAAAAGGGCAGTATCCTTGGAAGTGTCTTTCTCCCCAGGAGATGAACTTTGAGTGTTTTAGAGCAAGTCCAAGGGTGTGTCCATATCATATGCCATTGTCCTGGTCTCTTGTATTGTATGACCCCTGAGCTTTCTCCTGGTCACAGAATTCTCTACATGTGCTCCTTTCTTAGAGTTTTAAGAAAAACTCTTTCACCCAGGTACAGAGCTCTTTACCCAGTAGGGTGATTTTTCTCCTGTCTTTGGTATTAGTGTGGATAATGGTCATTGGTGAGCCACCTGGGCAGCTGCTCTGGGCAGCTGGGCCCTGGGTGCAACCCTGTACCTGCCAGGCAGACCATGTATGTCTTGTCTCAAGTGGCTGTGTCATCCTTGCCTGTGAGCTGCTACCAACCGAGCCCACACCCACAGCCCTATGGCTCACTGGGAGGAACAGGAGCCCCTCTTTTAGCCCATTCTTATCCTTTGCCAAGAAACAGCTGATCTTCCAGCCCATTTCTGATCCAAAGCAAGATGACTGTTTATAGCAAGAGGAAAACAGTTGCTTTTGTCTAATTGAGGAAAGTAACATCTGAGATGCTATTGAATTATCTGTCAGCCTCACCTCCTCTCTGGGACCTTAAAATAAAATTTTATCCCTGTCTTAGAGTATTCTGTCAGTGTCTACCAGGCAACTGAGGTTGCCACTTGGCACTCTCGGGTCACTAACCTGGCTTTTCCTATGTCCATCCTGCTTCCAGTCCCGTATGTGCAGCTCAGTCACTTGAGCACCGAGTCAGGTACCTTCCTCTGTGCTGGCTCCGCCCCGCCTTCCAGCCTCTCCTGGCTGCACTGGCTGCCTGTAGCATGTCCGCCGTCTTCCTGTGCAGTGAGAGCCCGATAGAACGTGGCTCAGTACACCCCAAGAGATTTAGCCTACAGGTCCAGCCCTGGTTCCCTAGGAGTAAGAAAGGATCTGGTTGTAAGGGGAAGGCCTCCTCTTGTCATCCTAAATCCAGGGTCACAGCAGCAGCTGAAACTTGATAGGCAGGGCCTGTCTTCCACCACCACCTACTGATCCTTGAATTAACCTCCAGACACAGGAATCCAAGGGGAGCTTTGGCTCTAAATAGGAGGGTCAGAGGCTGTGCCCAGAGAACTCTGCAGATAATGGCACCTTTTGACCCCAGCATTGAAATGACAGCTAGTGGAGTGGCTGCTGCCCAGGAGGATAGGCAGGGAGGCTATGCCAGGTAAGGCCCAGTCCCAGCCAAGCTGGAAGGACCTTAGGGTCAAGCAGTGGCAGAAAAGGAGTCTGAGTTAAACACCTCATCCCTGTGTAGAGGTCAGCTCCAAGCCAACCTGCCCTCCCCTTGACCCACACCATCCTACACATCTCCCCAGGTAGCAAGGTAGCCTGTGTACACGGATGGTGGTCTCGTTGTATCGGGCTTGCACTGTGTTTGTGAAACACCTTCATACTTGTGTGTTTGTCTTTCTTTTCTTTTGGTTTAGTCTTGCATGTACTGTAGGTTTTATTTACCTGTTTGGGTTCCGAAAGCTTCCATTCTATCACTGTCTGAATGGGGTGGGCATAGCTAAGAGGCTATACTCTGGACTTAGGATTCCCCTCGTTCTGCTGGGGACTACAGTCAGCTGAGATTCCAACCAGATCTAAAGGATTAAAGTGTCCTCACATTTCACCACTCACCTAGAACAAATAATACAAAATGGGGATGGCTATATCTTGCCCTGGGTGTCATCGTAAATGAGTTGGAAAAACTAAACATAAAGCCTTTGATGAGACTCCTAGGTTAGCTGAGCTTAAGCAGGGCTTCATCTTCTAGTCCCCTTTGGTTCTCTGTTACAGTACCATCTGCCAGCATGACCCGGCTCGCCCGATCACGAACCCACTCAACCTCAAGTAGCATTGGCTCTGGAGAAAGTCCCTTCAGCCGGTCTGTCACCAGCAATCAGTCAGATGGAACTCAAGAATCCTGTGAGTCCCCTGATGTCCTGGACAGACACCAGACCATGGAGGTGTCCTGCTAAACAGATGCTCCTCCCCTGGATCATTGCAAGTCCATCCTTCTTCAAATGACCACTCCATAATATAACATTTCATCCAGTAAACTGGCCTCTACTATCTTTAACTCATGCATGGCCACTGAACCTCTCTCTAGTAGCCTGGATTTATCATTCTCTCTGCCTGCCCACCCCTTTTTTGTATATCCCAAAACCCACTTTCATGCCATACTGTAACATTCCAACATCTTTAGCTGATCAGGTCTCTTCATATCCTCTCTTGCCAGCTTTTTTCCGTGCCCCCTCAACTATGTATCAGATAAGATTCTTTGATCCCGACTCTGTGTGTGTGCGAGCATGTGTGTCTGTGTTTGTGTGTGCATAGTTCTGTGGTTTTAGACATGCTTTCTTGTAGTGCTTCTGCAAAAAAACAAAAAAGGGACTTATTTTGCATTCTCAATGGTTTTTTTAAGGGAATTAGGCACAACAAATTTCTAGGTCGGGTAGGCCAACTGCATTATCTTGTTTGCAAATTGGTCAACAAAATTTGCAAAGTGATTTCAGGAGAGAGCAGCTCTAAGGAATGTGGAAAATCATAATTACTGCCTGGACCATTGATTGATTGTGACCAATAGGAGAAGGCTGCCTGTTACATAGAGAGGCTCCTTCTGTCCAAATGAATTCCTGTATACTATTCTATAAATAAAAGGAAGGAATATATTCTGCTGGAAGCCCATGAACCATCAGTGAGGTTCTGATACAACATAAGAGTTGTTTCCAAGGAGTGAGTGTAGCTTAATTACTGGACTCACTTAGCACAGGAAGGTGGAAAACAAAATGCCAGGCCTCTGCTCTGCAGGAACAAAACTGCTATTGCTGCAGTATCTGATACCAGACATCTGCATATCCACAAGAAGTGCCTCTTAGTCTATGATGAGAGTATGTCTCCATTCCTCACTTCCCAGAAAGGGGAGAGGGATGGCTTAAAAAGCATGTAGATGGTGGAGAAATGGGTGGGGGGAGAGGAACAGCCATTAACATTGTATCATGTTTAATAAGCTTGATTTCAGCAGCCATATGGAAGCCAAATTAAATTAATATAGAACTCATTTCTCAGAAAGAGTCTTTGTTTTTTTTTGTTTGTTTGTTTGAGACAGAGTCTCGCTCTGTCGTGCAGGCTAGAGTGCAATGGCGCAAGCTTGGTTCACTGCAACCTCTGCCTCCCGGGCTCAAGCAGTTCTTGTCTCAAGTGGCTGTGTCATCCTTGCCTGTGAGCTGGGACTGCAGGCACCTGCCATCACACCTGGCTAGTTTTTTTATTTTAATAGAGATGGGGTTTCGCCATGTTGGCCAGGCTGGTCTCAAACTCCTGACCTCAGGTGATCCACCCACCTTGGCCTCCCAAAGTACTGGGATTGTAGGTATGAGTCATTGTGCCTGGCCGTCAGAAACATTCTTAATCCTATAAACCCCACCTTTTGTAGGAAGGAAGGGGCCCATCTGTAGAGGCAGCCCTGTCCAGTTGAAGTTGTTTTCAGCCTGTCTACTGTTAGGTGAGGGAGTCACAGCCAGCCAGAGAGTATCACTGGAGGGTGAGAGAAAGAACTGTGGATACCAGCTGCCACATAGCAAGAGCCCAGCTCTTGGGCGCATTGAGATGTAAGCTCAGGGTTACACAGTTCCAAATCTTGGGAAGAGGCTTTTCAGACACATTGTTTGCTTTCTGCTGAGATAAGGAATGCATCACTCTGCCAGAGTATGACTTTTTACACATTATTAAATAAAGCTGTATATGTCTCATTGTTACCTGATTGCTGGTGTTATTTCTCTCAAGCCATTCACTGGGGTTCAGGGCAGGATCGAGTTGCTGTATGTTGATGTTGACATTTTCACATGTGATTGCTTATCCACCAAGCAACACTGTCCATTTATAGGAGGAAATGAAGCCTGATGATAAATCATTGCCCAAGGTCCTACAGCCAGTAAGTCCAGCCAGGATTAAATCCCAGGGAATTATGCAGAATTCCATCTGATGTGTTGTACTTCCCTCAAGCCAAAAATCAAAAGAAGCCTGATAGTGTTGTTTGTGATGGAGTAGAAGCAGCTGAGGTCTTGAGAAGGTGGTTCACGTCGCAGCTCCACCACCTGCGTGGGATTGCTGGGTCCCACCTGTCATTTAATAATCTGCAACCACTTGTCTGGGTTCCTCTCTGAGACCAGCCTGTGTTTCTCCAGAAATGGCCAGATTTGTACCTGTCAAGAATAATTTCAGGCCAGGTGTGGTGGCTCACACCTGTAATCCCAGCACTCTGGGAGGCCAAGGCAGGTAGATCACTTGAGGTCAGGAGTTCAAGACCATCCTGGCCAACATGGTGAAACCCTGTTTCTACTAAAAATACACAAATTAGCCAGTCATGGGGGTGCATGCCTGTAATCCCAGCTACGTAGGAGGCTGTGAGGCAGGTGAATCACTGGGAGGCGGAGGTTGCAGCAAGCCAAGATCACGCCACTGCACTCTAGCCTGGGCTACAGAGTGAGATTCAACTAAAAATCATAATAATAATAATAATTTCAGGAGACCACCATCTCAGATGAGTTTTTCAGTGACCCAGGGGCAAGTGCCAGCAAAAGGGCGTCTGGATTGCTGCACATGCGAGAGGCACTCGTAAAATGACATGGACCCTACTCATTCCGGCAGAGGAGTTGAAACAAATGCATTTGAACAGATGCAGATTACCAAGCCCACACGTGACGATGCAAGCCTGTGTTCCACAGAATGCTGACATGGGAAGGAATTGATCTGATGGCCTCAGTTGCCCTTTGTTTGGTTATGTTTTGTTTTGAGACAGAGTCTTGCTCTGTTGCCCAGGCTGGAGTGCAGTGGCACAATCTCCACTCTGCAACCTCTCCCTCCCAGGTTCAAGCAATTCTCCTGTCTCAGCCTCCCAAGTAGCTGGGACTACAGGAATGTGCCACCTAGCCCAGCTAATTTTTTGTAGAGATGGGGGTTTTGCCATGTTGGCCAGGCTGGTCTGGAACTCCTGACTTTAAGTGATCCGCTCACCTTGGCCTCCCAAAGTGCTTAAATTACAGACATGAACCACCACACTGGGCCTTTTTTTTTGGACAATGTCTCACTTTGTCACCCAAGCTAGGTGGCAGTGGTGTGATCATTGCTCACTGTAGCCTCAAACTCCCAGGCTCAAGCCATCCTCCCACTTTAGCTTCTTGAGTAGCAGGGACTACTGGCATGCAACACCATGCCTGGCTAATTTTTTATTTTTTGTAGAGACAGGGTGTCACTTCATTGCCCAGGCTGAACTTGAACTCCTGGCCTCAAGTGATCTTGCCTCAGCCACCTAAAATGCTAGGATTACAAATGTGGGAATCAGCCTTTTATTGAGGCCCTATACAGGCCCTTAACATCTTCCTATAAATTTCCCTCTATTGATTCAGTGAGATACATCCCATTCCCATTTTATGGATGCAGAAACAGGCCCAGAGATAGCTAGTTTGTAAATGGTCACAAAACTAGTAAGTGGCAATATGGGAAACAGTTTCTTCCACTACACTCAACACTTCTGTGACTAAATGCATGGGCTTTTTTCCCATACCAACCAAGGCTTCACCCCAGACAGTAGGTGTCCTAAATTCAATTATGACACCAGCTTCCTGGAGTTAGACCCCACAGGTTAAGGGTTCAGACCCACAAGACTGCCCCCTGCTTCACATGCCATTTGAAAGCAATGGATTCCCAGGTTACTCACACTTCTGTTCAACCTGGCTACAAATTGGACCTCCTCCCTCAGGTTTGTTAGTTTTTTAAGATTGCTCACAGACTCTGGGAAACACTGAATTTATTGTTTTATTATTCTAAAGGATATGAGGCTGGGCATGGTGTCTCACATGGCACTTAGGAGGCCAAAGCAGGAGGATCATTTGAGCCCAGGAGTTTAAGACCAGCCTGGGCTGAACATAGTGAGACTCTGTCTCTATTCTAGAAACAGAAAAAACACGTATTTAAAAAATAAAAAGGCAAGATTAGAGAAAAGAAATAAAAAGAAGCGAACAAAGCCTCCAAGAAATATGGGATTATGTGAAAAGACCTAATCTACATTGGATAGGTGTACCTAAATGTGATGGAGAGAATGAATTCAAGCTGGAAAACACTCTTCAGGATATTATCCAGGAAAACTTCCCCAACCTAGCAAGGCAGGCCAATATTCAAGTCCAGGAAATACAGAGAACACCACAAAGATATTCCTCAAAAGAGCAACCCCAAGGCACATAATCGTCAGATTGACCAGGGTTGAAATGAAAGAAAAAATGCTAAGGGCAGCCAGAGAGAAAGGTCGGGTTACCCACAAAGGGGAGCCCATCAGACTCACAGTGGGATCTCAGCAGAAACCCTGCAAGCCAGAAGAGAGTGGGGACCAATATTCAGCATCCTTAAAGAAAAGAACTTTCAGCTTAGAATTTCATATCCAGCCTAACTAAGTTTCATAAGTGAAGCAGAAATAAAATCCTTCACGAACAAGCAATTGCTCAGAGATTTCATCATGACCAGGCCTGCTTTACAAGAGCTCCTGAAAGAAGCACTAAACATAGGAACAACCAGTACCAGCCACTTCAAAAACATACCAATGGTAAAGAGCATTGACACAATGAAGAAACTGCATCAACTAACGGGCAAAACGACCAGCTAGCATCAAAATGGCAGCATCAGATTTACACATAACAATATTAACCTTAAATGTAAATGGGTTAAATGCCCCAATCAAAAGACACAGACTGGCAAATTGGATTAAAAGTCAAAACCCATGTCACATGCAAGGATACACATTGGCTCAAAATAAAGAGATGGAGGAAGATTTACCAAGCAAATGGAGAGCAAAAAAAAAAGCAGGAGTTGCAATCCTAGTCTCTGATAAAATAGACTTTAAACCAACAAAGATCAAAAGAGACAAAGAAGGATGTCCCATAATGGTAAAAGGATCAATGCAACAAAAAACGATCCTAAATATATATGCACTCAATACAGGAGCACTCAGATACATAAAACAAGTTCTTATGACTTACAAAGAGACTTAGACTCCCACACAATAATAGTGGGAGACTTTAACACTCCACTGTCAATATTAGATCAACCAGACAGAAAATTAACATGGATATCCAGGACTTGAACTCAGACCTGGACCAAGCAAACCTAATAGACATTTACAGAACTCTCCACACCAAATCCACAGAATATACATTCTTCTCAGCACCACACCACACCTACTCTAAAATGGACTACATAATTGGAAGTAAATCACTCAGCAAATGCAAAAGAACAGAAATCATAACGAACAGTTTCTCAGACCACATACAATCAAGTTAGAACTCAGAACTCAGAAACTAACTCAGAACTGCACAACTTCATGGAACCTTAACAACTGGCTGTTGAATGTTGACTAGATAAACAATTAAATGAAGGCAGAAATACAGATGTTCTTCGAAACCGACAAGAACGAAGACACAGAATACCAGAATCTCTCGGACACATTTAAAACAGTGTCTAAAGGAAAATATATAGCAATAAGTGCCCACATGAGAAGCAAGAAAGGATCTAAAATTGGCACCCTATCGTCAAAATTGAAAGAGCTAGAGAATCAAGATAAAAAAAACTCAAAACCTAGCAGAAGACAAGAAATAACTAAGATCAGAGCAGAACTGAAGGAGATACACAAAAAGACCTTCAAAAAATCAATAAATCCAGGAGCTGGTTTTTTGAAAAGATAACAAAACAGATCACTAGCCAGATTAATAAAAAAGAAAAGAGAATAATCAAATAGATGCAATAAACCACCATCAGAGATTACTACAAACAACTCTATGCACATAAACCAATAAACCTGGAAGAAATGGATAAATTCCTGGACACTTGCATCCTCCCAAGCCTAAACCAGGAAGAAGTCAAAACCCTGAATAGACCAATAACAAGAGCTGAAGTTGAGGCAGCAATAGCCTACCAATCAAAAAACCCCTGGACCAGATGGGTTCACAGCCAAATTCTACCAGACATACAAAGAGGAGCTGGTACCACTCCTTCTGAAACTATTCCAAACAATCCAAAAAGAGGGAATCCTTCCCAAATCATTTTACGAGACCAACATCATCCTGATACCAAAACCCAGCAGAGACTCAAAAAGAAAAGAAAACTTCAGGCCAATATCTATGATGAACATAGATGCAGAAATCTTCAATTAAATACTGGCGCCGGGCACAGTGGCTCACAGCTGTAATCCCAGCACTTTGGGAGGCCCAGTCAGGTGGATCACAAGGTCAAGAGATCGAGACCATCCTGGTCAACATGGTGAAACCCCATCTCTACTAAAAATACAAAAAATTAGCTGGGCATGGTGGCGCATGCCTGTAATTTCAGCTACTCAGGAGGCTGAGGCAGGAGAATTGCCTGAACCCAGGAGGTGGAGGTTGTGGTGAGCCGAGATCGCGCCATTGCACTCCAGCCTGGGTAACAAGAGTGAAACTCCATCTCAAAAAAATGAAAAATAAAATAAAATAAAATACTGGCAAACCAATTGCAATGGCACATCAAAAAGCTTATCCATCACGATCAAGGAGGCCTCATACCAAGGATGCAAGGCTGGTTCAACACACGCAAGTCTATTAACGTAATTCACCACATAAACAGAACCAAAGACAAAAACCACATCATTATCTCAATAGATGCAGAGAAGGCCTTTGACAAAATTCAATAGTCCTTTATGCTAAAAACTCTCAATAAACTAGGTCTTGACAGAATGTATCTCAAAATAATAAAAGCTATTCATGACAAACCCACAGCCAATATCATACTGAATGGGCAAAACTGGAAGCATTCCCTTTGAAATCTGGCACTAGACAAGGATTCCCTCTCTCACCACTCCTATTCAATATAGTATTGGAAGTTTTAGCCAGAGCAATCAAGCAAGAAAAAGAAAGAAAGGGTATTCAATTAGGAAAGGAGGAAGTCAAATTGTCTCTCTTTGCAGATGACATGATTGTATATTTAGAAGACCCCATCATCTCAGCCCCAAATCTCCTGAAACTGATAAGCAACGTCAGCAAAGTCTCAGGATACAAAAATCAATGTGCAAAAATCACAAGCATTCCTATACACCAATAACAGACTTAAAGAGAGCCAAATCAAGAACAAACTGCCATTCACAATTGCTACAAAGAGACTAAAATACCTAGGAATACAATTGCTCAAGGAAATAAGAGAGGACACAAACAGATGGAGAAACATTCCATGCTCATGGTTAAGAAGAATCAATATGGTGAAAATGGTCATACTGCCCAAGGTAATTTATGGATTCAATGCTATCCCCATCAAGCTACCAGTGACCTTCTTTACAGAACTGGAAAAAAACACCTTAAACTTCATATGGAACCAAAAGAGAGCCTGCATAGCCAAGTCAATTCTAAGCAAAAAGAACAAAGCTAGAGGCATCATGCTACCTGACTTCAAACTATACTACAAGGCTACAGTAATTAAAACAGTATGATATTGGACAGAACGGAGGCCTTGGAGGCAATGCCACACATCTACAACCATCTTATCTTTGCAAACCTCACAAAAGCAATGGGGAAAGGATTTCCTGTTTAATAAATGGTGTTGGGAAAACTGGCTAGCCATGTGCAGAAAGCAGAAACTGGACCCCTTCCTGACACCTTACACTAAAATTAACTCCAGATGGATTAAAGACTTAAACATAAGACCCAACACCATAAAAACCCTAGAAGAAAACCATTCAGGACATAGGCATAGGCAAGGACTTTTTACTAAAACACCAAAAGCATTGGCAACAAAAGCCAAAATACACATATGGGATCTAATTAAACTCCAGAGCTTCTGTACAGCAAAAGAAACAATCGTTAGGGTGAATCGGCAAAAAATTTTTGCAATCTACACATCTGACAAAGGGCTAATATCCAGAATCTACAAAGAACTAAAACAGATTTACAAGAAAAAAAAAAAAACCCATTCAAAAGTCGGTGAAGGGTATAAACAGACACTTTTCAAAAGAAGACATATATGAGGCCAATAAACAAAATGCTCATCATCACTGTTCATTAGAGAAATGCAAATCAAAACCACATTGAGATACCATCTCACGCCAGTTAGAATGGTGATCATTAAAAAATTTGGAGACAACAGATGCTGAAGAGGATGTGGAGAAATACAAACACGTGTACACTGTTGGTGGGAGTGTAAATTAGTTCAACCACTGTGGAAGACAGTGTGGCGATTCCTCAAGGACCTAGAAATAGAAATTCCATTTGACCCAGCAATCCCATTACTGGGTATATATCCAAAGGATTATAAATAGTTCTACTATAAGGATACATGCACACGAATGTTCACTGCAGCACTGTTTACAATAGCAAAGACTTGGAACCAACCCAAAGGCCCATCGATGATAGACTGGACAGGGAAAATGTGGCACATATACACCATGGAATACTATGCAGCCATAAAAAAAAAACAATGAGTTCATGTCCTTTGTAGGGACATGGATGAACCCGGAAACCATCATTCTCAGCAAACTGACACAAGAACAGAAAATGAAACACTGCATGTTCTTACTCATAGGCGGATGTTGAACAATGAGAACACATGGACGCAGGGAGGGGAGCATCACACACTGAGGTCTGTTGGGGGTAACTAGGGGAGGGACAGCAGGGGGTGGGAAGTTGGGGAGGGATAACATGGGGACAAATGCCAGATATAGGTGATGGGGAGGAAGGCAGCAAACCACATTGCCATGTATGTACCTATGCAACAATCCTGCATATTCTTCACATGTACCCCAAAACCTAAAACACAATAAAATATAAAAATAAAAAATAAAATAAAAAGGATACAGGTAAATAGCCAGATAAAGAAGTATGTAGGAGGCTGGATGCTGTGGCTCACGCCTGTAATCCCAGCACTTTGGGAAGCCAAGGCAGGCAGATCACCTGAGGTCAGGAGTTCGAGATCAGCCTGGCCAACATGATGAAACCCCATCTCTACTAAAAATACAAAAATTAGCTGGGCATGGTGGCACATGCCTATAATCCCAGCTACTCGGGAGGCTCACTTGAATCCAGGAGGCAGAGAATGCAGTGAGCCTAGACTGTACCACTGCACTTTAGCCTGGGCAACAGAGCAAGACTCCGTCACCCCAAAAAAAGGTACATAGGGCAAGGTCTGGAGGGGTCTCAGGGAGTTGGGGTCTGTCACCCTTCTGGTGTGTTGGATGTTTTCACCAACCTGGAAGCTCTCTGAACCTCGTAGTTTAGGGATTTTTATAGAAGTCATCACATAAGCATTATCAATTATTAACTCAACCTCCAGCTCCTCTCCTCACTCCAGAAGATGAGGGTGGGACTGAAAGCTCCAAGCTCATAATGATGGGTTTGTCTTTCTAGTGACCAGTCCCCATCCAGGAGCCCACCAAGTGTTGCCTCATTAGAATAGAAAACACTTCTGTCACCTAGGAAATTAGAAGGGTTTTAGGAGCTCTGGCCAGTAGCCAGGGAGGAACACCAATGCATATTTCTTAGTGCAAGACCTAGCATTTTAAATTTTGTAATTCTTAGGTGCCTCCCTAAGTGGAAAAGGAGAGTTATACGGCAGGATTATTTTAAGAAGAGACCAGAGATTCCCTACTTCCTGCTCCATTCATGAACTGCACCTTGAGGCTTGTTTTGAAAGTTTGCCTGTTGACCAGGTGCAGTGGCTCACGCCTGTAATCCCAGCACTTCGGGAGGCCGAGATGGGTGGATCATGAGGTCAGGAAATCAAGACCAGCTTGGCCAATATGGTGAAACCCCATCTCTACTAAAAATGCAAAAAATTAGCTGGGTGTGGTGGCATGTGCCTGTAGTCCCAGCTGCTTGGGAGGCTGAGGCAGGAGAATTGTTCAAACCCGAGAGTCAGAGGTTGCAGTGGGCTGAGTTTGAACCACAGCACTCCAGCCTTGGTGACAGAGCAAGACTCTGTCTCAAAAAAAAAAAAAAAAAGGAAGGGAGGGAGGGAAAAGGTAAGGAAAAAAAAAGAAAGTTTGCCTGTCATGTTTGGGCGCCATGGCTCACGCCTGTAATCCCAGCACTTTGGGAGACCGAGGCGGGCGGATCATGAGGTCAGGAGATCAAGACCATCTTGGCTAACACGGTGAAACCCCATCTCTACTAAAAATATTTAAAAAAAAAATTAGCCAGGCATGTTGGTGGACACCTGTAGTCCCAGCTACTCAGGAGGCTGAGGCAGGAGAATTGCCTGAACCCAGGAGGCGGAGGTTGCGGTGAGCCGAGATCGCGCCGTTGCACTCCAGCCTCGGTAACAAGAGCGAAAATTCCGTCTCAAAAAAACAAAAAACAAGATCTCCGAGTGATTCCTATACACAATAAAGGTTGAAAAGGCAGTGCTTCCCAAACGTGCCCATCAAGGGAATCTCTTGGAGGGTTTAAAATTTAGATTCCTCGGCTCCCTATCTGATGACTTGGATTTAGAAGGTGTGGGACTTTCCAGAAATTGCTACAATTAAGCCCCTCTGGGTGACTATTATGGTCAGGCCAGCATGGGAACTCCTGTTCATTTTCCTCAGTCCTGTGTTCCTTGGACAAGACCAAGCCACAAAGCCAGAGAAAAACCTTTAGCTCCACAGTCGTGACAAGACAGCAGCTGCTCCCTTAGAAACAGGAACTCGGGGAAGGTGGCTCCTCGATGGTCCGTGATGCCGTCAGAGGAAACGGGTGGCTGTGAGAACCACAGAGTGTGCAGACGGAGCTGGAGCTCAAAGGACCCTGTGCCTGTGTCTCTACGGTAGAGCTCAAAGGGCCCTGGGCCTTCCTCCTGGCTTGGCTGTGCTTGGGAGGGTTCCCCAGTCCAGAATCCGTAAGGAGCAAGAGGCAGCTGATCCATCCTTGATGTACAAACTGCCGACCGCAGAGGGACGCTGAGCTACCCAAACCAACACCTAGCCTCTCCCTGAAGATCCTTCCAGGCTGGGAGAGTTCTGGGTGCCCTAGCACCAAGAACACTGGCAGACTTCCAGAAGGTCCCTCAAAGCCAGAGCATGCATCTCAGCGGAGCCCTCTTCCCAAGCTTTTGAGGACAGACCAGTAAGTACACTTGGTTTTGTTTACAGGTGGTCTGGTGACAGGTGGAGAAGAATGGTCTCCCTGGCCCAGATTGGGACCGGGCTTTATTTGCTGTTGGGGAAAAAAACGAGCTCAAGGAGAAAGGGAAGTGGTTCTACTGAGGCTGTAAAGAGGGGTGGTTTCTGGGGGTCCCAGAAGAACCAAGACCTATCTGCTCCACCTTTGACTGCCTCTTGGAGCTTCCCTGCAGCTAGTCTCATCTCGGTTGTGCACTTGCTGTGTGACTTTGGGCCCCTCTCTGTGCTGCAGTCAGATTCCGAAGTCAGGAACGTGAGGGCTATCATCTCTCAAGACATTTCAGCTGTAGAGCTTACAGTGCAATCTCACTCTCAAAAGGGTGATATTTTTCAGCTGAGAGAGAGGGAGAAGTCTCCCTTTAACTCAATCCAAATTCATTATTATTATTTGAGTTGGGGTCTTGCTCTGTCACCCAGGCTGAAGTGCAGTGGCAGGATTATGACTAACTGTAGACTTGAACCCCTGGGCTCAAGCGATTCTCCTGCCTCAGCCTCCCGAGTAGCTGGACTTCAGGCATGTACCACCATGCCAGCTAATTTGTTATATTT
Source organism: Callithrix jacchus (assembly GCF_049354715.1). Classification (NCBI taxonomy): domain Eukaryota; kingdom Metazoa; phylum Chordata; class Mammalia; order Primates; family Cebidae; genus Callithrix; species Callithrix jacchus. Next base: position 2,648,189 of record NC_133506.1, read on the forward strand.
TTGTAGAGATAAAGTGGGTGGGGGGGGCGGTCCTCACTATGTTGCGCAGACTGGTCTCGAACCCCTGGCCTCAAGCAATCCTCCTGAGCCAGAAAACCTCCTGAATTGCTGCGATTAAAGGCATGAGCCACCGTGCCTGGCCAAATTCATCACTCTTACCCCCATCGCTGAAAAATGATCTTAAGAAGCACAAAATACACATGACGGCAGGCCCAGCCCTGCACGAATGGGCTACATGACCAGAAGCACAAGGTCCTCTCAGGGACTTGTTGGTCACTGTATCTGAAATGGGACTCAAGTGAGACATTTAAATATATATAAATATTTATGTTCTGGGCAGTGTGCTGATCTCGGTGCCTTTGACTAACTTTTTCCTTTCACCCAGTGTCTCATGTCCTCCGGAAAGTGCCTGGCACATAGTAAGTTGCTCAAAATTTTGTGTCATTAATGATCAGATGCTGTCTTATAAAAGTTGTGACTAATACTGCCTTCTCCTAGGCCTGCCCACCGCATAGTCTTTATTTTGCCCCTAGGGGCATCTTTGCCTTAATTTGCCCGAGTCCTTGCAGAGACTTTGGGGAGGCTTTCAGCCTGAGTATAACTCCCCTGTCCGCATCTGCCTTTGGGCCCAGCCCCCAGCTCCACCTGCGGCAGGAAGGAGCCTCTGGGTCTATTGCAGGTGGTGATTGTGGTCTTCCTGAAGGAGGGGAAAGGAAACTAAGCCTTACTGAGCACCCATTCAGTGCCAGACTCCTGCAACACAGTCCTGTGGTGCCTATAGAGCACCCTCATTCACAGATGCTTTGCCTGAGGCCACACAGCTCCAACCAGGTTCAAGGGAGCACTCATGCTACCCAAGGCAGAGGTTCTCTTCCTGGAGTTTCCTGGTCTTAGGATTGTAAACAACCTCCTCAGGAGGATTGCTTGAGCCTAGGAATTTGAGACCAGCCTGGGCAACACAGCAAGACCCCCTATAATTTAAAACAAAACCAAAAATCCTCCTCAAGAACATCAGCGCCGTCTCAGTGTACCCAGGCTGCAGGATCCTTAAGGTCTGAGCAGGAAGTGGCTTTCAGGAGCCATTTCCATGTGATATGCCCATTCTGTGTTCAAGAGCTTCCTTCCAGATGAATGTTGAACTTCCCATAGGGAGGCAGCAGCAAGCAGGTTTTTTTTTTTCTGAGACAGAATCTTACTCTGTTGCCCAGGCTGGAGTGCAATGGCAATGGCAGAATCTCGGCTCATTGCAGTCTCTGCCACCCAGGTTCAAACAATTCTTTTGCCTCAGCCTCCCGAGTAGCTGGGATTACAGGCGCCCGCCACCATGCCTGGCTTATTTTTATATTCACCATCTTGGCCAGACTGGTCTTAAATACCTGACCTCATATGATCTGCCTGCCTCAGCCTCCCAAAGTGTTGGGATTACAGGTGTGAGCCTTCACTCCCGGCTCATTTTTGTATTTTTAGTAGAGACAGGGTTTTACCATGTTGGCCAGGCAGGTCTCAAACTCCTGACCCCCATGTGATCTGCCTGCCTCAGCCTCCCAAAGTGCTAGGATTACAGGCGTGAGCCACCACGCCTGGCCCAGGTATTGTTATTCCCATGTCAATTACAGGCTGAAGAATAGAGAGGGCTGTTCCAGCCTCTAAGGTAGGATCTTTACTCCCTGAACAGGACTGGCCCAGGAGGCCACAGAAATCACTCCACGATATTAATGAATAACCGTCCTCATCTAGGCAGTGTGGGATTCAAAGGCAAGGAAGGAGCCCACTCTGTCACAACCCCATCCAGTGAGCTGCTCCAGGGTACGAAGCATGGATTCCTCCTCCAGGGACCGCCAGCCCTTGGCAGGTGCCTGACACAGAGCAGGAGCTCCATGAATACCAGCTGCATTGGGCCAAACGTGTAATTGTGCCTTGTCCCTACTGTAAAGAATGAAATCATCTGAAAAGAAATACAAAACTCTGCCTCCCACTCCTCAAACAAAATATAGTGTTTGGGAAAATCAGCACTACCCTGGGAATCTGGGAATTTAAACTATTCTAAGGATAAGATACCTGTCTGAAGAACTAACAGTCTCATTTAGTTAATGTGTACCAAGTACCTTCTGTCATGCCTCACTAAATGCTGAGTAATAGGCAAACAAAAGAAGTCTTTGTCCTTTTGCAGTTACAGGATAGTGGCAGATTAAACAAGCAAACTCTCAAATGAATAATGAAAACTTTTGAAGAGAGGCTGGGTGCCATGGCTCACACCTGTAATCCCAGGACTTTGGGAAGCTGAGGTGGGAGGAGTTCAAGACCAGCCTGGGCAACATGGCAAGAGCCCATAACTTAAAACTTGCAAAGAAGCTGGTTGTGGTGGCAGCTAATGCCTGTAATCCTAGCTGAGGTGGGAGGATCCCCTGAACCCAGGAGTTCAAGGATGCAATGAGCTAGGACCGTGCCACTACACTCTAGCCTGGGTGACAGAACAAGACCTCCTGGGGAGGCTCCCAGGAGAGGCCTCTGATGAAGTGACATTCAGGACGTGGTAAAGGAAACATGGGGCTGGCTAGGGTTTTCATGTGCATTATCTCTTGGACCTATATGTTGGATGTCTTTATCCCCATTTTTCAGATGAGGAAAAGGGGGCACAGAGAAGGGAAGTGGCTCAACAGTCAATCCCCCAGAGCCCTGCAAGTCATCACTGCATCATACAACCCAACCCCACGGTCCATTTTTTTTTTTTTCTTCTTCGAGACAGCATCTCACTCTGTTGCCCAGGCTGGAGTGCAGTGGGATGATCTTGGCTCACTGTGAACTCCATCTCCCAGGATCAAGCAATCCTCCCGCCCTCCCACCTCAGCCTCCTGAATAGCTGGAACTACAGATGTGTGCCACCACACTCAGCTAATTTGTGTGGGTTTTTTGGTAGATATGGGATTTCACTATGTTGGCCACGCTGGTCTTGAACTCCTGAGCTCAAGCAGTCAGCCCCCCTCGGCCTCTTAAAGCGATCAGCCTCTTACTAAGTGCTTACCCCTGCAATCCCAGCAACTCAGGAGGCTGAGACAGGTACTCTTACTTGGCTTTGTGACACCAAGAACAGTGTATCCATGTCGCCTTTGCTTGCTGTGACACCAACTCTCAAGCCTGCTCAGATCCCCCTTGCAGACCTCTCTTTTTTTTTTTTTTTTTTTGAGAGGGAGTCTCTCTCTGTCACCCATGCTGAAGTGCAATGGCCCAATCTTGGCTCACTGCAACTTCAGCATCCCAGGTTCAAGCAATTCTCCTGTCTCAGCCTCCCTCCTGAGTAGATGGGACTACAGGTGCATGCCACCATGCCCAGCTAATTTTTGTGTTATTAGTAGAGATGAGGTTTCACCATATTGGTCAGGCTGGTCTCGAACTCCTGACCTCAGTTGATCCACCCACCTTGGTCTCCCAAAGTGCTGGGATTATAGGCATCAGCCACTGTGCCCAGCCCCTCTTGCCGACCTCTGACCCAAACCACAGGTCCTGGTATGCCTGGAGGGAGCTTAATGTCCTGTCATTGTCCTCTGCCACCCAGTAGCAGAGTATGATCCCAGGTCAGAGAAGAGGTTCTAAGTGAGCCATAGGAATTCAAAGGAGTGATCAACAAAGGCTGGGGGGCTGGGAAAGCTTCCTGGGGAAGGAAGATTGGGATCCAAACAGGACTGAAGGATAGGAGAGGGCATGATTGACCATGGGAGGGACACAAGTAGAGGCCCAGAAAGAAAGCATTGCGCCTGTTGTGGCATAAAAAGATGAGATATGCAGAAAACAGGGTCCGATGTGCAGGAAGCCTTCAGGGTCTGGCAGAGAGGCTGGAGCCTGGTCCCACAGGAGGGAGGTCATTCACATGCTCTGTGAGGAGATAGCCAGGGCCGATCTGGGGAGGGAGGGGTATCTGAGATCAGGGCAGGAGCCTCAGCTCTGTCCACATCACGGTGTCTCTTTCAGATTTCCCTCGATGGTGTGCTTCTCTGTTCTCTGCTGAGGAACAATGGGAAGTCTGCCCAGCAGAAGAAAATGCCTGCCAAGTCCAAGCTTGAGCCCCTCTGTCCAAGGCCAGGGACCTGTGTCCATGGAAGCAGGTAGGCCTTGTGGTCTGCTACAGCCAGGCCCTTCCCACACAGTCCTAGATGTCACTGCCTTTATGGGCCTTCCTGGCCAGCAGCTCCAACACAGCGTAAGCACCACTGAGTGCCTGCTACACACCAGGGCCTGCCTACTGAGCCATGCAGCAGGGTCCCTGCTCCTGTGGAGCCTATCTTAGCAGTAAGAACTGTCAACAACCAGATAAATAAGCAAGTAGGAGAAAGCAACAGGCACAAAGCAGAATATTAAACCAGGAGGGCATGATAATCCCCCAGGCATTCCCCAGGGCTTCCCTCCTCCTCAACCAGTTGTTATCCAAACACCAAGCTGGCCAGCCCCACCTCTGCAGCCCCCCAGAGCTGAATTGTCCACTGCAGTAGCCCCCAGACACACACAACTGCTTCAACTTAACATTTTAGGCCAAGGTCGGGCATGGTGGCTCATGCCTGTAATCCCAGCACTTTGGGAAGGCAAGGCGGGCAGATCACCTGCGGAATTCAAGACCAACGTGGTCAACATGGTGAAACCCTGTCTCTACTAAAAATACAAAAATTAGCCAGCTCTGATGGCGCATGCCTATAATCCCAGCAACTCAGGAGGCAGGGAAAAAGAATGACTTGAACCTAGGAGGTGGAAGTTGCAGTGAGCCGAGATTGCATCACTTCCCTCCAGCCTGGGTGACAGAGTGAGAATCCATCTCAAAAAAATAAAAATAAAGAAAACGTCTTCCATCACCCCAGCCATATTTTAAGTGCTCAATAGCACATGTAGCAAGTGACCACCATGTTAGACAGTACAGAATTGCAGAACATTTCCATTGTTGCAGAAAGCTTTGCTATACTGTTCTAATGGACCTAAGAGGTACTGTGTAATTACCTGAAGTGAAATTAGGGCTGTCTCTTTTATTTTTATGATGGTGGGTGTTGTTTTGGGTTTTTTTTTTTTTTTAGATAGTGTTTTGCTGTTGTTACCCAGACTGGAGTGCAATGGCACGATCCTGGCTCACCGCAACCTCCACCTTCTGGGTTCAAGCAATTCTCCTGCCTCAGCCTCCCGAGTAGCTGGGCCTACAGGCGCACACCACCATGCCCAGCTAATTTTTGTATTTTTAGTAGAGACGGGGTTTCACCTTGTTGACCAGGATGGTCCCAATCTCTTGACCTCGTGATTCACCCGCCTCAGCCTCCCAAAGTGCTGGGATTATAGGCATGAGCCACCACGCCCAGCTGTTGTTTTTGGGTTTTTTTTTGTTGTTGTTTTTGTTTTGCTGTTGTTTTATTTTTTGAGACAGAGTCTCACTGTGTCACCAGGCTGGAGTACAGTGGCATGATCTCAGCTCACTGCAATCTCCACCTCCCAGTTTCAAACAATTCTCCTGCCTCAGCCTCCCGAGTAGCTGGGATTACAGGCACGCACCACTACACCCAGCTAATTTTTATATATTTAGTAGACACGGGGTTTCACCATGTTGGCCAGGATGGTCTCCATCTCTTGACCTCGTGATCCTCCTGCTTCGGCCTCCCAAAGTGCTGGGATTACAGGCCTGAGCCACCACACGTGGCTTCCTGGCTAATTTTTTAAATTATTTGTAGAGATGGGGTCTCCCTATGTTGCCCAGACTGGTCTTGAACTCTTGGGCTCAAGTGATCCTCCCGCCTTGGCCTCTTGAAGTGCTGAGATTTCAGGCATGAGCCACTGCACCTGGCCAGGGCTGTGTTTTGTTTTGTTTTGTTTTTTTGAGACGGAGTCTCGTCCTCGTTGCCCAGGCTGGAGTGCAATGGAATGATCTCAGCTCACTGCAACCTCCGCCTCCCAGGCTCGACCAATTCTCCTGCCTTAGCCTCCCAAGTAGCTGGGATTACAAGCGCATGCTACCATGCCTAGCTAACTTTTGTATTTTTAGTAGAGATGGGGTTTCACCATGTTGGCCAGGCTGGTTTCGAACTCCTGAGTTCAGGTGATCTGCCCGCCTCAGCCTCCCAAAATGTTGGGATTACAGGCATGACCCACTGTACCTGACCCTTGCCAGGGCCATCTTAGTGGGGGAAAATAGCATAGACAATGCATATGCTGAGTCTATAACTGTGATTTTCTGAAAGAGTCTTGACTAAAACTCACAGTTTTTAGGACAGATGAACAATCAAAATATCCTAGTAATTCTAGTATTTTGATGTTGGAACTATGGCCCCAGGTCTGTTTCTTGTTCTCCATAGCTCCATAACAGGTAACAAATCCTTTCTCAAGTCACATCTTTATTGGGATTTTGATAATGTATTAGGGTTCTCCAAGAAACAGAACCAATAGGTGGTGGCAGTAGTGGGGGGTGTGTGTGTGTGTGTCTGTGTGTGTGTGTATGTGTGTAGACATTTATTTTTGAGGAGCTGGCTCACATGATTGTGGAGGCTGTAAGTCTGAAATCTGCAGAGCAGGCTGGAGACCCAGGGAAGAGCTGATGCCACAGTCCTGAGTCCAACCACAGTCTGGAGGCAGAATTCCTTCTTCCTCAAAGGATATCAGTCTTGTTATTTTAAGGCCTTCAACTGATTGCATGGGGCCCACCCACATTATGGGAGGGTCATCTGCTTTACTAAGACTACTGATTTAAATTCAATCTCTTCTTAAAAAATGTCCTCATAAGGCCGGGCGCAGTGGCTCACGCCTATAATCCCAGCACTTTGGGAGGCCGACCGAGGTGGGTGGATCATGAGGTCAAGAGATGGAGACCATCCTGGTCAACATGGTGAAACCCCATCTCTACTAAAAATACAAAAAAATTAGCTGGGCATAATGGCACGTGCCTGTAGTCCCAGCTACTCAGGAAGCTGAGGCAGGAGAATCGCTTGAATCCAGGAGGTGGAGGTTGCAGTGAGCTGAGATCGCGCCATTGCACTCCAGCCTGGGTAACAAGAGCGAAACTCCGTCTCAAAAAAAAAAAAAAAAAAAGTCTTCATAGCAATATCTAGACTGGTATTTGACCAAATACCTGGGTTGTGTGGCCTAGTCACAATGACACATAAAATCAACCAGCACAGATAAGATCACACTACTTCACAGTGTATATTCTTGCTTTCCTGGACAGAGCCTAGGGACATGTACTTTATATGGCTCTTGTACAAGCTTTGCTACTGGCACTTTGGTTAAATCGCCTAAACTGGTTGAGTGCAGTGGCTCAGGCCTGTAATCCCAGCACTTTGGGAGGCTGAGGCAGGTGGGTCACCTGAGGTCAGGACTTTGAGACCAGCCTGACCAATGTGGTGAAACTCCATCTCTACTAAAAATACAAAAATTCGCCGGGCATGGCAGCACCCACCACCTGTGATCCCAGCTACTCAGGAGGCTGAGGCAGGAGAATCATTTGAACCCTAGAGATGAAGGTCACAGTGAGCCTCGATCACACTATTGCACTGCAGCCTGAGCAACAAAAGCAAGACTCTGCCAAAAAAAAAAAAAGCTGGGCACAGTGGCTCATGCCTGTAATCCTGGCACTTTGGGAGATTGAGGTGGGTGGATCATGAGGTCAGGAGTTTGACACAAGCCTGGACAGTATGGTGAAATTCCATCTCTACTAAAAATATAAAAATTAGCCAGGTGTGGTGGTACACCCCTGTAGTCCAAGCTACTTGGGAGGCTGACGCAGGAGAATCACTTGAACCCAGGAGGTGGTGATTGCTGAGAGCCCAGATTGCACCACTGCACTCCAGCCTGGGCCACAGAGTGAGGCTCCATCTCAGAAAAAAAAAATTAGGTGTGGTGGTGCCCACCTGTAGTCCCAGCTACTTGGGAGGCTTAGACAGGAGAATCGCTCAAACCTGGGAGATAGAAGCTGCAGTCAACCAAAATTGCACCACTGCACTCCAGCCTGGGTAACAGAGCAAAACCTTGTCTTTTTTTTTTTTTTTTTTTAAGACAGAGTTTCACATTGTCACCCAGGCTGGAGTGCAATGGCACCATGTTGGCTCACTGCAACCTCTGCTTCCTGGGTTCAAGCAATTCTGCTTCAGCTTCCCAAGTAGCTGGGATTACAGGGACCTACTACCACACCTGGCTGATCTTTTTATATTTTTAGTAGAGACAGGGCTTCACCATGTTGGCCAGGCTGGTCTCAAGCTCCAAACCTCAGGTGATGTGCCCACTTCAGCCTCCCAAAATGCTGAGATTACAGGCATGAGCCAGTGCACCTGGCCTGAGACACCCTGTCTTAAAAACAAAACAAGAAAAATCTCCTATATTGCAGGGACTTCTCTCCTTCTCCTCAGCCTAAGCCCCCAGTATCCTCATCTCCCTAATTCCAGCCTTAGGCTCACATGCCCAGGTTCACATGCCGTGACCCCCTGAGCCCTGTAGGACTCCTGGTGGAGAGGCAGCTGCCTCCTTTTAGCCACCTCATCTGCACTGAGAGGCCATGCAGGAAGGAGACCAGGAAACCACGCAGACTCCACCTTGGTGGAGGGCTCATGGATGGGGTTGCCCAAAACACACTCCTCCCTGGACTGAGGATAGATCGTGATGGAGGGGAGGGCATAGCTCGCTGAGGCCCCACAGGCAGGGAAGGCTCTGCCCATGGATAGGGGTGGTCACCACCCTGAGCAGCCCCAGGCATGACTCAGAGTGGCCTCAGGACCTCTGCCTACGGTTAGATCCAGAGGAATCCACCAAGATGAGGAAAAACCAGTGCAAAAAGGCTGAAATAATCAGTCAGCATCATGATGACAGAATCAGATTCACACATAGTAATATTAACCTTAAATGTAAGTGGGCTAAATGGCCCAATTAAAAGACACAGATTGGCAAATTGGATAAAGAGTCAAGACCCATTGGTGTGTTGTATTCAGGAGACCCATCTCACATGCAAAGACACCCATAGGCTCAAAATAAAGGGATGAGGTATATTTACCAAGAAAATGAAAAGCAAAAAAAAAGCAGGGGTTGCAGTCCTAGTCTCTGATAAAACAGACTTTAAATCAACAAAGATCAAAAAAGACAAAGGGCATTACGTAATGGTAAAGGGATCAATGCAACAAGAAGAGCTAACTATCCTAAATATATATGCACTCAATACAGGAGCACCCAGATTCATAAAGCAAGTTCTTATAGATCTACAAAGAAACTTAGATTCCTACACAATAATAGTGGGAGACTTTAACACCCCACTGTCAGTATTAGATCAACAAGGCAAGGATATTCAGGACTTGAACTCAGCTCTGGAACAAGCAGACCTGATAGACATCTATAGAACTCTCCACTCGCTGGCCAGCCTCGGTGGCTCACACCTGTAATCCCAGCACTTTGGGAGGCTGAGGCAGGCAGATCACAAGGTCAGAAGGTTGAGACCATCCAGGCTGACATGGTGAAAGCCCATCTCTACTTAAAAAAAATGCAAAAAATTAGCCAGGTATGGTGGCATGTGCCTGTAGTCCCAGCTACTCGGGAAGCTGAGGCAGGAGAATCACTTGAACCCAGGAGCTGGAGGTTGCAGTGAGCCAAGATCACGCCACTGCACTCCAGCTTGGGCAACAGAGCAAGATTGTCTCAAAAAAAGCAAACAAACAAATGAACGAAAACAGCTCCCTGTAATCCCAGCACTTTGGGAAGCTGAGGCAGGCAGATCACAAGATCCGGAGATCGAGACCATCCTGGCCAACATGGTGAAACCTCATCTCTACTAAAATACAAAAAATTAGTCGGGCATGGTGGCACATATCTGTAGTCCCAGCTACTCAGGAGGCTGAGGAAGGAGAACTGCCTGATCTCTGAAGGCAGGGGTTGCAGTGAACCAAGATCGTGCCACTGCGCTCCAGCCTGGTGACAGAGCAAGACTCCGTCTCAAAAAACAAAAACAAAACAAAACAAAAACAGCTCTTGGATTCACTGGTTTATTTGAAGGGTTTTTTGTGTCTCTATTTCCTTCAGTTATGCTCTGATCTTAGTTATTTCTTATCTTCTGCTAGCTTTGAATTTGTTTGTTTTTGCTTCTCTAGTTCTTTTAACTGTGATAAGGTGTCAATTTGAGATCTTTCCCCGCTTTCTCCTGTGGGCATTTAGTGCTATAAATTTCCCTCTAAATACTCCTTTAGCTGTGTCCCAGAGATTCTGGTACGTTGTGCCTTTGTTCTCATTGGCTTCAAAGCACTTATTTATTTCTGCCTTAATTTTGTTATTTACCCAATAGTCATTCAGGAGCAGGCTGTTCAGTTTCCATGTAGTTGTGTGGTTTTGAGTGAGTTTCTTTTTTTTTTTTTTTTTTTTGAGACAGTCTCACTCCATCACCAGGCACCAGGCTGGAGTGCAGTGGCGTGACCTTGGCTCACTGCAACCTCCGCCTCCCAGTTCAAGCAATTCTCCTGCCTCAGCCTCCCCAGTAGCTGGGACTACAGGTGCGTGCCACCACGCCCAGCTAATTTTTTTGTATTTTTAGTAGAGACGGGATTTCACCATGTTGGCCAGGATTGTCTCGATCTCTTGACCGCGTGATCCGCCCACCTTGGCCTCCCAAAGTGCTGGGATTACAGGCGTGAGCCACCACGCCTGGCCTTTGAGTGAGTTTCTTAACCCTGAGTTCTAATTCGATTCACTGTGGTCAGAGAGACTGTTATTACTTCTGTTCTTTTTGCATTTGCTGAGGAGTGTTTTACTTCCAATTATGTGCTTAATTTTAGAATAAGTAGTTAGTGTTAATGTGCTACAAGCATCTCTTTCAGGAATCCTTACAAAAAAGGACAAAGGGGAAGAAGGGAGGGATACTAGGGTGCGGTGTAGTGACCTTCAGCAGCCACTGAAGGCTGGATTTTCAGGCTACGAGGCCTGGCAGTCATAGGGAGCATGGTTGGCTTGAGCAGGCTGCCCTCTGGGGTTGGTGAGGGCGTGGGTCCTTTGCTGAGGGAGCCCTTCCACCTGATGCCCAGCCTTGAAATAGGGCCTTATGGCCTCTACATCTTGAGTTTCATGGCCACCATGTCCTGGGCAACATAGCAAGACCTCATCTCTACTAAATAATTGCTTTTAATTAACCAGGTGTAGAGTAGCACACCTGTATTTGAGCCCAGGCAGTCAAGTCTGCAGTGAGCTTAATTTTTAGAGACAGGATCTTGCCCTGTCACTCAGGCTGCAGAGCAGTGCTGATAGAGCAAGACCCTATCTCTAAATTTTTTCTTTCTCTTTCTGTCTCTCTCTCTCTCTGTCTGGGCACTGTCAGGGCTCTGCAAAGCTCTGCTGGAAAAGCTTCAGATTCCAGGGTGGCCCTCTTAGGAAGTGGATGGGACTCCTTCAGGGTGCTTGTGGAGGTCTGATGCTGGAGCCAGACTCCACAAGACCTCATGCGTTGCTAGCCAAGTAGGTGACCATCTCTGTCCCTCCATCTAGAGAGAAGCAAGGCCACAGCCGTGGCCCTGGGCAGTTTCCCGGCAGGAGGCCAGGCCGAGCTGTCGCTGAGACTCGGGGAGCCATTGATCATCATCTCCGAGTAAGTCCATGGGCACTGGGTACCTGAATATGCACTAATAGAGCCAGGTATGGTGGTGTGTGCCTGTCGTCCCAGCTGTTTGGAAGGCTGAGATGGGAGAATCGCTTGAGCTCAGGAGTTCAAGGCTGCAGTGAGCTATGATCAAGCCAGTGCACTCCAGCTTGGGTGACAGAGCAAGACTATCTCTAAAAATAAACGAATGGCCCAGGTGTGGTGGCTCACACCTGTAATCCCAGCACTTTGGGAGGCTGAGGTGGGTGGATCATCTGAGGTCAGGAGTTCAAGACCAGCCTGGCCAACATGGTGACCAGCCTGGCCAAACCCTGTCTTTACTAAAATAGATGGGCTTGGTGGCAGGCACCTGTAATCCCAACTACTTGGGATGCTGAAGCATGAGAATTGCTAGAACCCAGAGGCGGAGGTTGCAGCGAGCTGAGATCATACCATTGTACTCTAGCCTGGGTGACAAGAACAAAACTCTGTCTCATAAAAAAAAAAAATTTAGGCTGGGTGCAGTGGCTCACGTCTGTAATCTAGCACTTTGGGAGGCCAAGGTGGGTGGATCACCTGAGGTCAGGACTTCAAGACCAGCCTGGCCATGATTGGTGAAACCCCATCTTTATTAAAAAAAAAAAAAATTTTAAATAGGCTGGGCATGGTAGCTCGCACCTATGATTTCAGCCCTTTGGGAGGCTGAGGTGGGTGGATCATGAAGTCAGGAGTTCGAGACCAGCTTGGCCAACATGGTGAAACTCCGCCTCTACTAAAAATACAAAAAGTATCTGGGTGTGGTAGCGGGCACCTGTAGTCCCCGCTACTCAGGAGGCTGAGGCAGGAGAATCACTTGAACCCAGGAGGCAGAGGTTACAGTGAGCCGAGATCACGCCACTGTACTCCAGCCTGTTGACAGAGTGAGACTCCATCTCAAAAAATAATAAAATAAATAAAGGAAGGAAAGAATGGTGATGCTGTCACACGAGAAGCGTCCCTTCCTCCCAGTAGAAAAGCACAAGGCATTTGCTGAAATGCTCACAGAACCCCTGTGTTGGGGTTTCAGGTGGCTGGACATCCCCGCAGGGAGAACCGTGTGTGGGCAGGGCCCTGTAGCAGGGAACCTGGAATCATGCCATCTACCACCAGCCCCAGCTCTGGCCCAGGAGGTACCTGGACAAGCTAGTGTAGGGAAGCCTGGGAAACAGGTGGGACAGACGGCCACAGGATCCAGCCTGAGAGGGTCCCTGCAAACCCAGAATGTGCAGTTTTTGGGGCCTTGGCTTGTCTGAAAGAGGTACCCCCACTCCTTTCTCTCTCCAGGGATGGAGACTGGTGGACGGTGCTGTCTGAAGTCTCAGGGAGAGAGTACAACATCCCCAGTGTCCACGTGGCTAAAGTCTCCCATGGGTGAGTTCCCACCTCCGGCCTGCCTTACGGGAGTTTCCTGCTTTCTCTTCCCACAAGAACTCCCCTTTATGTGCTGCTTTGTGCTGAGCAAAGCTGGGGGTAGAGGAGAATCAAGCCCAGGCCCTGCTCTCAGGAGGAACAGACAGCTCATCCTAGCATAGGTTGGCCTATGAGACGTGGGAGCCAGAGGAGGGGCTTGGAAAGGCCTATAGAGGAGGTGTGAAGCTCTGAGCTTTGGAGGGTGGCCATGATCTAGTGGTGGAAATGCTGAAAGGGCCATGTGGGAGATGGGAGCACACCACGTGAGGGGCTGGTGCAGTGGTGTGCGCCTATAGCCCCAGCTTCTAGGGAGGCTGAGGTGGGAGGATCACCTGAGTCTAGATGGTCAAGACTGCAGTGAGCCGCGATTGTGCCACTGCTCTCCAGTCTAGGCCACAGAGCAGGAGCCTGTCTCAATAAAAAGAAAAAACAGAGGGGCAGTGCTTGGAAAGGTGAGGCTTAGAAAGGTTAGTGGATAGAATCAGGGTGTTGGAGGGACTGAGCAGGGATAGCACAGAGGCTGGGATCACCCCAGGTTACTTGGGAATGAGGTCTCCAGGCAAAGAAAGCTGGGGCTGTCCCCATCAGTTTGTCCTCCCAGGGCCCTGGAGCCAGGACTAGGAGGACAAAGATAGTGTGGCCCTCAGAGATCCCAAGGCCAGCTGTTCATGGAACAGACAGAACTTTGAGGCCCAGAGAGGGAGGGCTTTGTGAGTGTCACTCAGAGGCGGTAGTAAAATCTTGGCTTCTCTCTTCCTATAGGCTGACCCTGTCCCTTGTCCCTCTCTCTTGCCTCTTGCTCCTCCAGGTGGCTGTATGAGGGCCTGAGCAGGGAGAAAGCCGAGGAACTGTTATTGTTACCTGGGAACCCTGGAGGGGCCTTCCTCATCCGAGAGAGCCAGACCAGGAGAGGTGGGTAAGCTCAGCGTCAGCCCAGGCCCTTCCTGCATGGAGGTCTCAGAAAGGAGCCCACAGATATATGGCTGCAGGTACAGCCCAGAAAATAGACTTTGCCGGCAAGGCATGGTGGCTCATGCTTGTAATCCCAGCACTTTGGGAGGCACAGGTAGGTGTATCACAAGGTCAGGAGTTCAAGACCAGCCTAGCTAATATGGTGAAATACAAAAATTAGCTGGGCATGGTGGCGGGCACCTGTAATCCCAGCTACTCAGGAGGCTAAGGCAGGAGAATCGCTTGAACCAGGGAGGTGGAGATTGTAGTGAGCTGAGATTGCACCACTCAATAGAGTGGGCCACAAAGTGAGACTCTGGGCAACAGAGTGAGACTCTGTCTCAAAAAAAAAAAGAAGAGAAATAAAATAAAATAAAATAGGCTTTGCCTGACTCCTCAGTTGGTTAACCAAGATATCCTGAGCCCCAGCTCCATCCCTGCCCATATGAGCCATGTGGGGCCCAGGCTGGGAGAGGTGGAGACAAGCCATGAAAGCAGAGGAGAGGCAGCTGACTTTGGAGCAATCAAGGGAGGCTTCAGAGAGGAGTGGACCGTGAATGGAAACTTAAGGATGCTCCCATAGGATCCCAGGCAACAAGACACAGTGGTGCTGGGGTGGACCAGGGGGCTGCACCTCAGAACAATAGGAGGTTAGAAGTGAGCAAGACTCTAGCACAGAGGCCTTGGATGCTGGGCTAAGAAGCTTGTGTTTTCTCCCAAGGCAGTGGGAGTTGCTATTCAGCAGAGACACAGTGCTGGGTGTGTCTTCTGGGGCAAACAAGAGGCATTACCATGACTCTCTGAGTGTGTTCTGTGGGCCATTTGCTTAGAGATAGAGAGGGTGGGGCAGTCAGTTTAGGGGACACCGAAAATCGTATCCTTCTCTGAGAGATTGGTAATGTGTGTTAACATAAGACTTCTCAGCTTTGTGCAGTGGCAGTATCGTAGCCAATGAGGTTTATCCGAGGTGTGATTATTGCTAATTGAAAGCTTTTCCCAATACCCGCCATGACGACTTGCGATATAGTTGGCATTAGCAATTTTTGACAGTCTCTGTGGGGAGGCTACAGGGAATGACAGGACCTACTGTATGTGCCAGGCCTTAGGCATCTCTGGTGAGTGAGGTGGGCATTGTCCTGCTCTCAGGGAGCTCCCAGGTCACTGGAAGCCAGTGTTCCATGGCACAGAGTTTGGGAAACATACCTCTATTTGAGATTCACAGTCATGCCAGGGCTTGTCCCGCAAATGCCAAGAGTGTGATGGGACTTGAGGGTAGGGCAGAGGCCAGATGTGAAGGGCTGGAGTTCCTAGCCTTGGTGTTGAGCAGTCTGGCTGTTATCTGCCATGTTGCTGCCACAAGAGCCTATAAGCAATAGAAAGAAAAATCTTCATTTCTGAAAATGAATATAGGCTGGGCACGGTGGCTCACACCTATAATCCCGGGACTTTGGGAGGCTGAGGTAGGAGGATCACTTGTGCCCAGGAATTTGAGACCAGCCTAGGCAACATAATGACACCACTTCTCTACAAAAAAATTTAAAATTTAGTGAGGCATGGTGGTGTGTGCCTGCAGCCTGAACTATTTGGGAGGCTGAGGTGGGAGGATCACTTGAGCTCAGGAGTTCCAGGATGCAGTAAGCCTTGACTACATCACTGCACTCCAGCCTGGGCAACAGAGCTAGACTCCATCTTTATAAAATAAAAGTGGTCTCAGGTGCCTTGTTACAGAGGCAAAAAAGAGAAAAAATAAAAGTGAATGTGAATGGCCCACAATAGGGATCAAGGCTCAGCCAACTCGTTGGCAACTAGGATTTGTAAAAGAGTATAGTCACAGAATTTCCCTACACTGACCAACAGTGATTGCTCCCTCTCAAAGACACTTGATTCTGATCTCTTGGCAAAACGTTGAAATGGTGACAGGATCTCTTGGGTCAGTAGCCAGTCAGAGCTAGAAACCCACTGGAAATCATCTCATGGATCCTCCTCTTCCCATTATATAGACCAAAAAACAGGCCCAAGAGGGGTCGGGACGCGCCACATCACACATGCATGTGGGACTTCTCCCACCCCAGGTGTGAGATGCTCTGAGCTGCTGCCCCTGCCCTGAGTCCCTTAAGGCAGTCATATTGGCATGAGGCATTCATGTTGGCACTGCAGGCACAGCCACAGACCAGGGAAGGAGGTGTCAGGAGCAGACAGACCTCCTGGCTCCTGCCTTGATATAAACCAACTGTGATAGGTTGTGGGTACCTTTGTTCTTTGCCTCAGTCTCCCTCCTAGGGCCCTCTCCAGCTTCTTTGCCTCTCCTCCCCTTGCCCTTGGTCATTCCTAGGTTGACCTCTCCAAGGCCCCTCCTGCTCTTTTCTAGGCAGCATCAGCACCCCCACCTCACATATACCCATAGGCTGGTAGTGGGGTTGGGGAGGCCAGCCCAGCACAACAGCTGCAAACAGGAAACCACAGCAGCGGTGCAGAGTGGAGCAAGGCCCCACTGCAGACTGTCCCTGGGAGCTCGAGAAGCCACAGGAAGTGCTCACTGCTCAGCTGCCCCACCCCTGGCCCGTTCTCTGACCTGGTTCAGCCCCAAGAGTATAGTGGCCGGCTCTTATGGCCACTCTGCCCCTTACCTAAGAAGGCACAGATACAAGGAGAAAACCGTGTGAGTGACAGGAGAAAGCTGTAAGGATCCATGAAGTTTTGTTTGTTTGTTTGTTTGTTTGAGACAGAGTCTCACTGTGTCGCCCAGGCTGGAGTGAAGTGGCACATTTTGGCTCACTGCAACCTCCACCTCCTGGGTTCAGGTGATTCTCATGCCTCAGCCTCCTTGGTAGCTGGGATCACAGGTACGTGCTACCATGCCCAGGTAATTATTTTTTTTTTTCTGAGAGTCTTGCTCTGTCACCCAGGCTCGAGTGTAGTGGTGCAATCTCAGCTCACTGCAACCTCGACCTCCTGGGTTCAGGTGATTCTCTTGCCTCAGCCTCCTGAGTAGCTGGGATTACAGGCACACGCCACCATGCCCAGCTAATTTTTGTTTTTGTTTTTGTTTTTTTTGAGACGGAGTTTTGCTCTTGTTACCTAGGCTGGAGTGCAATGGCGTGATCTCGGCTCACCGCAACCTCCGCCTCCTGGGTTCAGGCAATTCTCCTGCCTCAGCCTCCGGAGTAGCTGGGATTACAGGCACACGCCACCATGCCCAGCTAATTTTTTATATTTTTAGTAGAGACGGGGTTTCACCATGTTGCCCAGGATGGTCTCGATCTCTTGACCTCGTGATCCACCCACCTTGGCCTCCCAAAGTGCTGGGATTACAGGCATGAGCCACCACACCCGGCCAATTTTTGTATTTTTTATAGAGATTGGATTTCACCATGTTGGCCAGGCGAGTCTTGAACTCCTGACCTCAGGTGATCCACTCACCTTAGTCTCCCAGGCTATTTTTTTTTTGTATTTTTAGTTAAAACGAGGTTTTGCTGTGTTTCTCAGGCTGGTCTCAAACTCCTGAGCTCAGAAAATCTGCCTGCCTTGACCTCCCAAAGTGTTAGGATTACAGGCATGAGCCACCTCGCCCAGCAAGATCCATGAAGATCTTTAAGGACGCATAAGATCCTCATAATGGCTGGGTGCGGTGGCTCCAGCTTGTAATCCCAGCACTTTGGGAGACTGAGACGGGTGGATCACGAGGTCAAGAGATCGGGACCATCCTGGTCAACAAGGTGAAACCCCATCTCTACTAAAAATATAAAAAATTAGCTGGGCATGGTGGCGCATGCCTGTAGTCCCAGCTACTCGGGAGGCTGAGGCAGGAGAATTGCCTGAACCCAGGAGGCGGAGGTTGCAGTGAGCCCAGATCATGACATTGCACTCCAGTCCGGGTAACAAGAGCGAAACTCCGTCTCAAAAAAAAAAAAAAAAGATCCTCATAATGCCAGGTGCGGTGACTCATGCCTGTAATCCCAGTGCTTTTGGAGGCCGAGGTGAGTGGATCACCTTAGGTCAGGAGTTTGGGACCAGCCTGGCCAACATGGCAAAACCCCGTCTCTACTAAAAATACAAAAAAATTAGCTGGGCATGGTGGCAGGTGCCTGTAATTCAGCTACTTGGGAGGCTGAGACAGGAGAATTGCTTGAACCTGGGAGGCAGAGGTTGCAGTGAGCCAAGATTGCACCACTGCACTCCAGCCTGGGTGACAGAGCGAGACTCCGTCTCAAAAAAACACAAAAAAAGCCAAAAAGATCCACATAATTACTGGGACTAAAGTCTCCAGATCTCCATAGCCAGCTCCAAAAGGGGATGGATCAGAATGCAGCTCTTGTTATCAAAGAGGAAGATGAAAAATGTTAGCGGGGGAGAAAAATGAAATTTACCAATGCTCCAGGAAAGGTAAAGTTTTCCTGCAGGTCATGGCCAATGTGTGGGTCAGGAAATCAGTTTATGGGCCAGGTACAGTGTCTCATACCTGTAATCCCAGCATATTGTGAGCCCAAGGCAGGAGGATTGTTTGGGCTCAGGAGTTCAAGACCAGCCTGGGCAACAAAAGGAGACCCCCATCTCTTAAAACAAAAAAATTTGGCCAGGCTCAGTGGCTCACACCTGTAATCCCAGAACTCTGGGAGGCTAAGGCAGGCAGATCATGAGATCAGGAGATGAGACCAGCCTGGCCAACTTGGTGAAACCCCGTCTCTACTAAAAATACAAAAATTAGCTGGGCGTGGTGGCACACGCCGGTAGCCCCTGCTACTTGGGAGGCTGAGGCAAGAGAATCACTTGAACCAGGGAGTTGGAGGTTGCAGTGAGCCTAGATTGCACCACTGCACTCTGCTGTGGCAACAGACTGAGACTCTGTCATAATAAATAAATAGATAGATAGATAGATAGATAGATAGCCAGGTGTGGTGGCATGTGCCTGTTGTCTCAGCTACTTGGGAGGTTGAGACAAGAGGATCACTTGAGCCCAAGAGGTCGATGCTGCAGTGAGCTGTGATCACACCACCGCACTCCAGCCTGGATGACAGAGCAAGACTCTGTCTTTTAAAAATAGATAAATAAATTCAATAAACAAACTACCTATGCATGCACCCACCTCCAGAGTTTCTGATCTCACTGGTCAGGGATGTGGTCTGCATACTGTAAAAGCTGCCCAGGAGATTCTGATGTATAGCCAGGGTCAGAACCCACTACGTTGGTGGGTCTGGACCAGTGTGTGTTTGTAGTGAAATTTCAGAGAACATCACCATGATTGGGGTAAATATTGCATCATAGAACTTTTGTTTCAGGATTTTTATGAGGTGTGTCCTGGGTCACAGTGTAAACTTTCGTACTGTGGTTTGACACCACAGTGACTCTAGGGGTCCAAGTGACTTCATAGAACAGTGGTTCTCACTCTTGAGGGTATAGGAATCATCAGGAGAACGTGATGACACTGTAGACTTGTGGGCCCACTGCAGACCTAACTGAATCAGACTTTGGGGGCAGAGGTCAGAAATTTACTTCTTGGGCAAGCTCTCTGGATGGTTCTACTGTTCTCTTGAGTTTGAAAACACAGTTCGAATCTAGGGAACCCAGAATGAAATAAGAGACAATGTATTTTACATTATGCTTTTGTCTTATATAGTGGGAATAAGCCATTGACTGAGTGAGTGAGTGAGTGAGTGAGTGATACCAGGATCAGCTTTTCGTTGGCCCAAAGGCACCTCTGGGATGGGGATACCACAGGTGTTTAAGCCTTGGTGTGGACCAAGGAGGAAGGCCTGGGACCCTGAGCTACCAGGGACACTAATCAGAGTCCAGAGTGGGAATACCCCATCTTCTTGAGTCCCACTAGCATACCTGGCTATATGATAGGCCTGGGGACAGCCATGGCCAGGCTCTAGTCAGGCCCCAAATCTTGGTCTGTGAAGGGGGTCTGGAAGACTTTGCAGATGTCACAGCGTTGTGCAGAGGTCAGCATAGGGTTGGCGACAGGCTCCAGCAGCAGCCCCCACTGGCTATCCTGCTGTGTATCTGTTCTGTATCAGGCACTATAAGGGGGATTGATGAGCAAGACATGGTTCCTGCCCCTGTGGGGCTCACCTCTGTCCACTGTCAATTGGGAAACACTTACTGAGCATCTCCCCCAAGTCAGGCCTGCTAAGTCATGGCTTTTGTCCTCAGGCTGCAGATAGTGGACCAGCCTATTGGCCAGGCTGGTTTCGAACTTCTGACCTCAAGTGATCCACCCACCTTGGCTTCCCAAAGTGCTGAGATTACAGGTGTGAACTACCATGCCCGGCCCTGCTAATTTTTTCTTTTCTTTTTTCTTTTTTTTTTTGAGACAGAGTCTCACTCTGTTGTCAGGCTGGAGTACAATGGTGTGATCTCAGCTCACTGCTGCAACCTCTGCCTCCCAGCTTCAAGCGATTCTCCTGCCTCAGCCTCCTGAGTATCTGGGTCTACAGGTGTGCACCACCAGGTCCAGCTAATTTTTGTATTTTTAGTAGAGGTGGGGTTGCAGTGGAGGTTGCAGTGAGCCAAGATCATGTCCGTTGTACTCCAGCCTGGGCAATGAGAGTGAAACTCCATCTCAAAAAAAAAAAAAAAAAAGAAAGAAAAAAAAATCAGTGTACGTGGTCTGATGGGAATAATACAGGAACTAAATACTTGAAATGAGGACCATTAAGGAAAATCCCAGCTGTGGATGTGCTGGCAAGACTGCACTTATTTCCCCTGAGTGTGGTGATTTCATACCTGTGTCTGGGCCTAGAGCAGTGTTGGGCATGTAGTGGGTGCTCAGCGGATGTATATTGAATAAATGAATGAGCAGGTGAGCATCCCTGTGCATGTTGAGAGGAGGAGAGAGGATGAAGAGCTTGGGAAGACGACCACCTCCAAATAGGAAGATTCAGCCTATTTTTAGCATCAGACTGCCAAGGACAGAACCAAAGTCACCTCCCCATCACCTCTAGGGCTGCTCCCCAGTCAGTCAGCTGGACCTGTGTACCCCACAGCACTCCATCTTCAGCTAAGGGATGGCTCTGGGTGGGCCTTCTATGCCTAAGGCTGGGTAGGGCTTAGTCAGTGCTCAATATGTGTTTGCTGCAAACCGTGCAATGATAAGCCTTCAAGAATCAATCCCAACACCATCTGTGCTCACAGACAGTAAAAGTGCAAATGGTGATGAGCTTTCCTTAAAACTGCTTGTAATCATGGCTCTGTCCGAGTGTTTATCACAGTTTCATTCATTCGACCAATGCATACTGTGTGTTGACAGTGCCACGCACTGTTCAAAACACTAGAGACTTTGCAGTATAAAAAGCAAGATTCCTGCCCACAATCCAGTTGGTGAGGTGGACAGTGAATAAATGCCATGTGAGAGTGATAAATGCCAAGAGGAAATAAAGCGGTGTTCGGAGGATACAGAGTGCCAGGGTGTGAGTGTGTGAGCACCGGCCTCAGGGAGGCATGTCCTCAGCAGGAAACTATGGGAGATGGGACGAGGGGAGGGGGGCGTTGGGAGTCAGGTCACACAGAGCCTTTCCAGGGAGAGGACTTGGGATTGATTTTAAGTGTGACAGGGAGGATTCTGAGTAAGGGAGTGAGACGACCTGACCCCTGACCTGCTGCTGCAAAGAGAGGAAGCCTCGCAGGAAACGGTAGCAGGCTCTGTCCAGGTGAAAAGTGGTGGGCTCTTGGCTCTGTTCTGACCATACCAAATAGGACTTTTTGTTGGGTTGGATATGAGGCTGAGAGAAAGGAACCAATCAGTGATGGATGACTCCTGAGGACCTCTTATCCCTGAGACCAACAACCAGATCCCAAGTGTAGCTACCCTTTCTGATTCTAATAACTGTTGTGACAGTGGCCAGGGTGAGGTGGTTGAAGAAAAGATATAAGGTCTTGGTCACTAGTTCAGCTGGGTTGGTTGGCTTTTTGGGCCTATTTTCAAATATTTAGCCCATTCCCAACCAGCGTTTTTTCAGGGTTACAGCACAGCTCAAGAAGAGACTCTCCTCAAAGGTATAGAATACAAGCTGGCATTGTAGTGCTACTTGGGAGGCTGAGGCAACAGAATCACTTGAGCCCAGGATTTTGAGTCCTGCCTGAGCAACATAGTCAAACTGTCTCTAAAAAAATTTTTTTAAAGGCCAGGTATGGTGGCACACACCTATAATCCCAGCACTTTGGGAGGCCAAAGTCGGTGGATCGCCCGAGATTGGGAGTTCAAGACCAGCCTGACCAACGAGAAACCCTGTCTTTACTAAAAATACAAAATTAGCCAGGTGTGGTGGCAGGTGCCTATAATCCCAGCTACTCGGGAGGCTGAGGCAGGAGAATCGCTTGCACCCAGGAAGCGGAGGTTGTGGTGAGCCGAGATTGTGCCATTGCACTCCAGCCTGGGCAACAAGAGCAAAACTCTGTTGCAAAAAAAAAAAAAAAAAAAAGAATTAAAGTTCAAAGGTCAAAGGGCTCCCAATCAGGCAAAAATAACAAAAGGAAGCAGAGACCCTATTGGTGTCAATATCTTCTCAAAGCATACTGATTTTGGGTCACCTTGTTAAGTTAACTTTTTAGTTCTAGTAGCTTTTTGACAGATTCCTTAGGATTATCTACATATGACTGTATTATCTGTAAGTAAAGGCAGTTGTACTGTGCCTTTTCCAGTCCATATTCTTTTCTTTTTCTTGCACTTGTTAGAACCCTTAGTACAACATTGAGTAGAAATGGTAAGAACATTATTGCTTTGTTGCCAACCTCAGAAGGAAAATAATCAATCTTTCCCATTAAGTATGTGAGTTGTAGATTTGTTTTGTTTTAGACTTAGTGTTGCCTTGTCGCCCAGGCTGGAGTGCAGTGGCCCAATCTCAGCTCACTGCAACCTCCGCCTCCCGGGTTCAAACAATACTCCTGCCTCAGCCTCCTAAGTAGCTGAGATTTTAGGTGCACACCATCATGCCCAGCTAATTTTTCTATTTTTGTAGAGAGGGGGTTTTACCATGTTGGCCAGGCTGGTCGCCAACTCCTGGCCTCAGGTGATCTGCCTGCCTCAGCTTCTCAGTGTTGGGATTACAGGGGTGAGCCACTGTACCTGGCCTTAATTGTAGATTTTTCACAGATGCTCTGTATCAGGTATGCTTCCGTGGTAGACAGAATAATCATCCCCCAACAATGTTCAGGTCCTAATCCGCAGCACCTGTGAATGTTACCTTACATCGCAAAAAGAGTTTGCAGACGTGATTAAGGATTTTGAGGTGGGAAGATTATTTTGGATTGTCCAGTTGGACCCAGTATAATCACCAGGATGCTTATGAGAGGGAGGCAGGAAGGTTAGAGTTAGAGGCAGGAAGATGCTACTGGCTGTGGAGACTGAGGAAGGAGCCATGAGCAGAGGGATGCCTATCGCTTCTAGAAACAAAAAGAAAAGAGAATGGATTCTTCTCTAGAGCCTGCAAAAGGAACACTGCCCTGCTGACATCCTGATTTTTGTCCAGTGAAACTCATTTCATATTTCTAACCTCCAGAACTGTAAAATAATACTTTGTGTTATTTTAAGTTGCTAAATTGATGGTAACTTGTTACAGCAACAATAGGAAACTAACACACTCTATTCATGTTTTCTGCTTTTGTTTTTTAATCATGAAGGGTGTTGAATTTTGTCAAATGATTTTTCTGCATTTTTTCAGGTGATCATGATTTTTTGTCGTTGTTGTTTGAGACAGAATCGCATTGTGTTGCCCAGGCTGGAGTGCAGTGGCATGATCTTGGCTCACCGCAACCTCTGCCTCCTAGATTCAAGCGATTCTCCTGCCTCAGTCTCCTGAGTTGCTGGGACTACAGGTGCCTGCCACCATGCCTGGCTAATTTTTGTATTTTTAGTAGACATGGGGGTTTTGCTGTGTTGGCCAGGCTGGTCTTGAAATCCTGACCTCGTGATCCACCCACCTCGACCTCCCAAAGTGCTGGGATTACAGTCGTGATCACCTCGCCCAGCCTGTATTTTTTCTCTTATTCTATTAATCTGATGAATTACACTGATGTTCAATTTTTTTTCAGCAATAGGATCTTGCTTTGTTGCCCAGGCAGGAGTGCAATGGCACAATCACAGCTCACTGCAGCCTTGAACTCCTGGGGATCCTCCTGCCTCAGTCTTTTGAGTAGCTGGGATTGTATGCTTGAACCATCATGCCTCACTTGACGTTCAGTTGTTTTTATTTTTATTTTATTTTTAATTTTTGCCCTGAGACAGAGTCTTGCTCTGTCACCTAGGCTGGAGTGCCGTGGCGCAACTTTGACTCACTGCAATTTCCACCTCCCAGGTTCAAACGATTCTCCTGCCTCAGCCTCCCGAGTAGCTGGGATTACAGGTACCTACCACCACACCCCGCTAATTTTTTTGTATTTTTAGTAGTGATGGGGTTTCACCATGTTGGCCCAGCTGGTTTCAAACTCCTGACCTCATGATCCACCTGCCTCAGCCTCCCAAAGTTCTGGGATTATTGATTGATTGAGACAGGGTCTTGCTCTGTTGCCCAGGCTGGAGTGCAGTGGCATAATCTTGGCTCACTGTAGCCTCAATGTCCCAGGCTCAAATGAATCTGCTGCCTCAACCTCTGGAGTAGCTGGGACCACAGGCATGCACCACCCATACCTGGGTAATTTTTAAATTTTTTGTAGAGCCAGACTCTCGCCATGTTCCCCAGGCCCATCTCAAATTCCTGGGCTTCAGTGATTCTCCCATCTCAGCCTCCCAAAGTTCTTGGATTACAGGCATGAACCACTGTCCCTGGCCAATGTTCAGTTCTTTTTTTTTTTTTCCCTGAGATGGAGTTTCATTCTTAGTTGCCCAGGCTGGAGTGCAGGGGTGTGATCTCAGCTCACTGCAACATCCACCTCCTGGGTTCAAGTGATTCTCCTGCTTCAGCCTCCCAAGTACCTGGGATTATAGGCATACATCACCAGGCCTGGCTAATTTTGTATTTTTAGTAGAGATGAAGTTTCTCCATGTTAGTCAGGCTGGTCTTGAACTCCCTACCTCAGGTGATCCACCCACTTTGGCCTCCGAAAGTGCTGGGATTACAGGTGTGAGCCACCGCACCTGGCCCAGTTATTTTTAAAATAAATTTTAATTTTATATATCCTCATCATTAACAAGTGATGTTCAGTTGTTTTTTGTTTTGTTTTTTTGAGATGGAGTCTCACTCTGTCACCCAGGTTAGAGTGCAGTGGCACAGTCTCAGTTCACTGCAACCTCTGCCTCCCAGGTTCAACCGATTCTCCTGCCTCAGTCTCCCAAGTAGCTGGGACTACAGGTGCTTGCCACTGCGCCCAGCTAATTTTTGTATTTTTAGTAGAGACAGGGTTTTACCACCTTGGCCAGGCTGGTCTCAAACTCCTGACCTCATGATCCACCCACCTCGGCCTCCCAAAGTGTTGGGCTTACAGGTGTGAGCCACCACGCCTGGCCTATAGCTACCACTTTCAACACCAGATCCATAAGCACCACCATAGGGACTACTCAAGCTTCTTCTACCAAAACTGCCCCTTTCATGGGTCTATAATTTGATTGCTATTGTCCACTATAATTGCTAAAATTAATAATAAAAATAAAAAATAAAAGTAGACTGGGCACAGTGGCTCACGCCTGTAATCCCAGCACTTTGGGAGGCTGAGGCAGACAGATCATGAGGTCAGGAGATCGAGATCATCCTGGTCAACATGGTGAAACCCCATCTGTTCTAAAACACAAAACATTAGCTGGGCGTGGTGGCACATGCCTATAATCCTAGCTACTCAGGAGGATGAGGCAGGGGAATCACCTGAAGCCAGGAGGCAGAGGTTGCAGTGAGCAGAGATCATGCCACTGCACTCCAGCCTGGCAACAAAACAAGACTCCACCTCAAAAAATAAATAAATAAATAAAATAAAAATAACGTCCATGTGCCCACTTCCCAGTGGAAATTACCTAACAAATGCTTTGTAGCCCCCTCTCGTACGTCACTGTGTTAATCATTCAGTTGCTTTTCTTCAGAGCTTTGTTGTGTGTCCCTGTGAAACATGTAAGGTCATCTTGGCTGTCTTTGAACTTTAAATAGAATCCGGCTGAATGTATGTTCCGTAATGTTGTTCTGCTTATTATTTCCAAGATTTACTTATGCCTATGTATGTAGCAGTTATTTTTACTGTTGTATAGTATTACACTCTATAGTCCACAATTTATTCTACTCTTGAGCTCAAATGGGCTGTTTGCCATTGTGACTTTTTTTTGTTTTTTTTTTGAGAAGGAGTTTCGCTCTTGTTACCCAGGCTGGAGTGCAATGGCGTGACCTCGGCTCACCGCAACCTCCGCCTCCTGGGTTCAAGCAATTCTCCTGCCTCATCCTCCCGAGTAGCTGGGATTACAGCCATTTTGACTTTTACAAACAATGCTGCCATGAATATCCTTGTTTGTGTGCCTCTAAGGTAATATGCTGGGGTAGAACTGCTGGGTTGTAGGGTGCGTGCATGTTCAGCTCATCTAGTTTATGCCAAACTATTTCCAAGGTGGCTTGTACTAATCTCTTCCACCAGCAGGCTGGGAGCTCCTACTTCTCTACCTCCTTGCCGCCATCTACTGACAATGTTTTTACATCCTAACACTTCTGCCACCTGAGTCTAAGAATAGCCAACGCTGAATGTTCAAGTACACAGTGCCAGACTCTGTGCTGAGAGCTCTGTGTGTGTGATTTCACCCTCACAAGATCCCCATCTATTATGAACGTGATATTGATGACCAAGAGAGCAAGTCTTTATCCTGCTTCTGCCCCAGACGCTTCCCTTCTGCTGGGGCCCTGTGGCCATGTTTCCTATCTTTGTTTCCCAACCTGGGTGGCACTGAGTCCCAGCAGGGCCTTGGTGACACCCTGGACCCCTCTCTCCTCAGGCTGTTACTCCCTGTCAGTCCGCCTCAGCCGCCCTGCTTCCTGGGACCGGATCAGACACTACAGGATCCAGCGCCTTGACAATGGCTGGCTGTACATCTCACCGCGCCTCACCTTCCCCTCACTCCAGGCTCTGGTGGACCATTACTCTGGTATGGCCTTTCTCTGACTCCAGGAATAGGCTGGGATAGTATATGGGGAGGAGCAGGCAGTTGTGCTCTTGTATGTTTTACCTGCTATGGAGTATTCAGACAGAAGAGAGGCCTCCCCTATTTTCATGCCAGGCCCTGTGCCAAGAAATGCAGGCTGGGAGCCCTGTCTTTACTTCATGCCCGGCAGAAAAGCCACAGATCTCCTCTGTAGGCTCGGGTCGGTACCTTGCCTACCCCTCTGGTTCTGATTCAGAGCCCCTGGCAGCAGTTCTCTCCACAGGAACCAGGCCCAAAGCTGCTGCTGTGTGGGATTTGATCCTGACTCCCTAAGGACAGGATCAGGGGACAGAGAGCGAAGAGCACTCCTAGCAAACTCATGGGGGTTTTCTGCAGGTCACCCACTGCAGGAGCAGGCACTGCCAGTGGAAGTAGAGACTGGGCATTCCTTAGCTTTTTCCTTCCCAAAGCACTTTCCTAACCAGAACTTGGGCTCAAGAGGTCCATTAACTCACCCTAAATCATACAGTGGATTGTCTCCCAAAATTAGCCCAGAAAGACCTTTGACCGTTATCTGTCTCCATGAAAGCAACAGCTTGGGGCTCATGTCCTGTCCCTCTTTGGTAGCTACGCCCCCTTCTGCCACGTGTAGAGGGCTGTCAGGGTGAGGGCTGTTGGGGAGAAACAGGGTGAGTCGGCCATGTCAAGGATGGGGGTCTCTTCCTCAGAGCTGGCTGAAGACATCTGCTGCCTCCTCAAGGAGCCCTGTGTCCTGCAGAGGGCTAGCCCGCTCCCTGGCAAGGACATGCCCTTACCTGTGACTGTGCAGAGGACACCACTCAACTGGAAAGAGCTGGACAGGTAAAGTGGGGGAACTCCCGGAAACATGAAAGTGGGACCAAGAGTTAGAAGGACCCACCCCTGGGAACCCACAACCCAGAATGTACCTGTCATACTCAGGGATACCTGGGAGCAGAGCCAGAGGGCACTGACTTAACTCCTGGAGCCCAGCCCAGGCTCGGCAGGTGGGGCTGGGGGAGCTGATCTGATAGAAAACCGGGGTAGGTCTTCAGCAGGAGTGAGAAGTTTTGAGAACAGTGCACTTTTGTGTGTAGTGAATGCAGGGAGGAGAAAGAGGCTTCTTGACCCAGTTCTCTTCCTTTGTCCACAGCTCCCTCCTGTTTTCTGAAGCTGCCACAGGGGAGGAATCTCTTCTCAGTGAGGGTCTCCGGGAGTCACTTAGCTCCTACATCAGCCTGACTGAGGAGGCTGTCTCTTTGGATGATGCCTAGGCCCAAAGGAGAGGCAGAAAGGGAAACCAAGGCTGTGGCACCTAGAACCCCAATTCAGCCCAACCTCCTAAGCATGCTAGAGGCACGGCTGTGCACTCAGTGAGGGAGGGCTGGGACAGAGGTGCATCCAGGGTCCTACCTGTACCTTGCTCTTTCCTCCCTTGGCCTTAGGAAGTCACCTACCTCTTCCCTGTGCTGTGGTCCTACCTGCAGCCTCTAGTCTGAGTACAGAAAAGTTGGGAGCAGGGCCAGGGTTCCAAAAAGAGAGTAAGCCTCCTGGGGGTGTGACCCAGCCAGTTCTTGAGTTTGGGGTTGCCAGTACCATCTGGATGCCCTGCCTGATGAGTCCCATTCCACATCCCCACTATTAACCAGGCCCCACCCGCAACGTAGAAACAACCCCTAGCATCAATGAGAAAATCATTTTCAGAAAATTTACAAGTCCCGTTGAGACCACCACCACACTGCAGCAGGTTGGACTGTGGCCTAGAAGGGAAAGCTGAGATGTCTTACCGTAACAGCAGATCTTGGGTGGTCCAGCCTCTACGTGACACCCAGAGAAAAGAGAAAGACTTCTGATAGTCTAGGTCTTCAAATGTCCCCCACTGAGGACAACAGCCCCAACCCTCAGATTTTTTTTTTTTTTTTTTGAGACAGAGTCTTGCTCTGTTGCCCAGGCTAGAATGCAATAGCGTGATCTTGGCTCACTGCAACCTCTGCCTCCTGGGTTCAAGCAATTCTCCTGCCTCAGCCTCCTGAGTAGCTGGGATTACAGGCCCATGCCACCATGCCTAGCTAATTTTTTTTGTATTTTTAGTAGAGATGGGTTTTCACCATGTTAGCCACAATGGTTTCAAACTCCTGACCTCAACTGAGCTGTCCGCCTTGGCCTCCCCAAGTGCTGGGATTATAGGTGTGAGCCACTGCACCCAGCTTAGCTCTCAGATTTGTATTTTAATTTTGTGGCTTACCATTCCCTAACATACTGGCCTTGCCATCTTGTGGCCAAATACAAAATAATATCTCTTAGGTCTAGCACACTGCAGAGAGGCCACCTTTCTCAATGCTGGGCAGGGGCATCAGAAGATGCTAAGACCTCTCTCCACAATGCCAAGACTGCAGCCATAGCCTACACAAAACGCAGCCCCTGATTTTCCTACTGCTCCCATAAAGAGCAAGAGGTCTGCTGGATCTGCTAAGGGAACAGGGAGAGGAAAAAAGAGGGACAAGGGTGGGAGGCACCACCTCTAGTGCTCCTACTGGGTTCTCAAGCTACAGGTGGGATGGAAAAGGCTTTTTCAGGTATCAACAGGTTCTCAATTAAAGAGCTGATTTATTCAAGTATCTGAAAACATTCTACAATGGAAACTGTTGTTAGATGCTGCCTGTACTGTGCTATGGACCATGCACATACAGCCATGCTGTTTCAGAAGACTTGAAATGCCACTGATAGTTTAAAAACTGTACAGCCGATGCAGAATCGAGGAAGACAATTTAATGTTTCATCTGAATCCGGAGGTGCATCAAATTAAATGACAGCTCCACTTGGCAAACAGCTGTTACTTGATGATATCCAAGAAGAAATGGTGATGGATAAATTCAGAAATGCTTCCCCAAAGGTGGGTGGTTTTTTAAAAAGTTTCAGGTCACAACCCTTGCAGAAAACACTGACACCCAATACACTGATTCGCCGTCCAGGAAACACGGGTCTTCCAAGTTCCAAGGGGCTAGGGTTCCCCAGTGATCAAGTTTCTGTGCTGTTATCAAGAGGGTCCTTTGGACGGGACAGGGAGCAGGTGGGAGCTGTACACCATCAGTCATAATGGATGGCGGTGTAAAAGATGATCCAAATGACCTAGTGAGGAGACAAGCACAGTTCATAGGTCACCTGGGTTAACACAGGCCGATTCCACAAAACAAAAATGCCGGATGAGAATGTATTCACAGGGCACTCTCCAGGGGCTATTCACTGCACAATCTGCTTGAGGGGTTTAAATTATTTCAATGGAATCAAGCTGTCACTAACAGAGCCCAGGACTGCCCACCTGCACTTGCAAAGAAACTCCTGATAAGCTCCTCCCCTACCAAATGGCAACCTCAGGCCCAGGGAGTTGAGGTTCAGATGTGGAAATGATTCAAGTAAAGTATACTACACTGCTAGCAGGTGCTACAACTACCAGTGTGAAAGATTTTATTGGCTTGGGTGAGAGTCTGGACACATAGGGTTTTTTTTTTTCCTTTTTGAGTCCTGCTGGGATTCAACAGGTGCAAACCACCACACCTAATTTTTTTTTCCTGTAGAGATGGGTTTTACCATGTTGCCCAGGCTGATCTCAAACTCCTGGACTCAAGCAGTCTGCCTGCCTAAGCCTCCTGAAATGCTGTAATTACAGGCCTGAGCCACCCATGCCAGGCCATGAGTAAAATTAAAAAAAGAAAAATGAGGCCGGGCACGATGGCTCACGCCTGTAATCCCAGCACTTTGGGAGGCCGAGGCAGGTGGATCACGAGGTCAAGAGATCGAGACCATCCTGGTCAACAAGGTGAAACCCCGTCTCTACTAAAAATACAAAAATTAGGCTAGGCGCGGTGGCTCACGCCTGTAATCCCAGCACTTTGGGAGGCCGAGGCAGGTGGATCACGAGGTCAAGAGATTGAAACCATCCTGGTCAACATGATGAAACCCCGTCTCCACTAAAAATACAAAAAATTAACTGGGCATGGTGGCGCGTGCCTGTAATCCCAGCTACTCGGGAGGCTGAGGCAGGAGAATTGCCTGAACCCTGGAGGTGGAGGTTGCGATGAGCCGAGATCACACCATTGCACTCCAGCCTGGGTAACAAGAGTGAAACTCCGTCTCAAAAAAAAAAAAAAAAAAAATTAGCTGGGCATGGTGGTGTGCGCCTGTAGTCCCAGGCACACACCACAAGAGCGAAACTCCAGTCTCAAAAACAACAACAACAACCGAAAAATGAGTCAGATGCAGTGGCTCACACCTGTAATCCCCGCACTTCAGTAGGCAGAAGCAGGCAGATCACTTGAGGTCAGGAGTTCAAGACCAGCCTGGCCAACATGGTGAAACCCTGTTTCAACTAAAAAATACAAAAAAAGGCTGGTTCGAGTGCATCGGTGTTTACAAATAATTGATCACAACCAGTTAGATTTCTTTGTTCCTTCTCCACTCCCACTGCTTCACTTGACTAGCCATTAAAAAAAAAAAAAAAAAAAAAAGCCAGGTATGGTGGCCCATGCCTGTAGTCCCAGCACTTTGGGAGGCTAAAGAAAGCGGATCATTTGAGATTAGGAGTTCAAGATCAGCTTGGCCAACATGGTGAAACCTCATCTCTACTAAAAAAAAAAAAAAATAACAAAAATTAGCTGGGCATGGTGGCTCGTGTCTATAGTCCCAGCTACTCAGGAGGCCTGAGGCAGGAGAACTGCTTAAACCCAGGAGGCGGAGGTTGCAGAGAGCCAAGATAGCACCACTGCACTCCAACCTGGGTGAAAGAGTGAGACCTTGGGTCAAATAAAGTATACATTTCAGAAGTTTTCTGTGTGGACACAGTTGTGCAAACATCACCACTGATTCCAAAACATTACTCCAAAAAGAGCCTGTTTCCTTTATCAGCTATTCTCCCTCCCCTTCCTCCCAGCCACTGGCAACCACTAAGCTACTTTTTGCCACTATAGATTTGCTCACTGTGGACATTTTGCATATGGCATCACACAATATGTGGTCTTTTGTGTCTGGATTCTTAGCACTTAGCATAATGTTTCAAGGTTCATCCGTGTTATATAGCATTTATCAGTACTTCATTCCCTTTTAAAGCCAAATAACATTCGACTACATGGATATATAGTATCTTATTTATCCATTCATCAAGTGATGGCCATTTGGATTGTTTGTACTTTTTAGCTATTTCCTAGTTTCTTTTTTTTATTCAGTTGGGAGTTTTACTCTTGTTGCCCAGGCTGGAGTGCAAGGGCACGATCTCGGCTTACTGCAATCTCCACCTCCTGGGTTCAAGCGATTCTCCTGCCTCAGCCTCCCAAACAGCTGGGATTACAAGTGCCTATCACTATGCCCAGCTAGCCTAGCTAATTTTCTGTAATTTTTAGTAGAGACAGAGTTTCACCATTTTGGCCAGACTGGTCTTGAACTCCTGACCTCAGGTGATCCGCCTGCTTCTGCCTCCCAAAGTGCTGGGATTACAGGCATGAGTGACCACACCAGCCTCTCCTAGTTTCTGTTTCTTTTCTTTTTTTTTTTTTTTTGAGACGGAGTCCATTCTGTCGCCCAGGCTGGAGTACAGTGGCAAGATATCAGCTCACTGCAACTTCTGCCTCTTGGTTCAAGCGATTCTCCTGCCTTAGCCTCTGGAGTAGCTGGGCATAGTGGTAGGCACTTGTAATCCCAGCTGTTTGGGAGGCTGAGGCAGGAGAATCGCTATAGGCGTGTGCCACCACGTGCGGCTAATTTTCTGTATTTTTAGTAGAGACAGGGTTTCAGCATGTTAGGCAGGATGGTCTCAATCTCCTGACCTTGTGATCCACACACCTTGGCCTTCCAAAGTGCTGGGATTACAGGCGTGAGTCATCGCACCCGGCTGGCTCTCTTAGTTTCTAATATACAGCCAGGGTTGAGAATCAGATGTAGAAGCTAAGGATGGGCCCTGGATTTACACATTAAAGAACCATACAGTGTATCACACCACATCTTCCGGGATATGGTTCAACACAGGCCATGGTCCTGAGCCTCTGAGTCTTTAGAAAAATAGCACCCTGATCGCATAGTGTAACTCAATCAGTGAGGTCCCTTCTTGTGTACACCTCATGAAATGAACAGTACCTGTTGGAAAACTATTAGCTACACATACCATGAACAAGGCAAAAGAGGTCATAAACCCTTCCTTCGTGAGCTCCCATGTGCCGCCATATTCTTCCTCATCAATCTGTAGGTAATTGCTGAAGTAGAGGTACAGGACTCCTGCATTAATCAGGCAGAATCTGGAGCGAGAGAGAACAAGTACCAAACATAAACTCTAAGCTTAGAAGAGTCAAAACTTAGGACCAGGTTTGGTGGCTCACGCCTGTAATTCCAGCACTTTGGGAGGCTGAGGTGGGTGGATCACTTGAGGTCAAGAGTTTAGACCAGCCTGGCCAACATGGTGAAACCCCATCTCTACTAAAAATATAAAAACTAGCCAGGCGTTGTGGTGGGTGCCTGTAATCCCAGCTAATCAGAAGGCTGAGGCAGGAGAATCACTTGAATCCGGAGGTGGAGAGGCTGCAGTGAGCCAAGATTGCTCCACTGCACTCCAGCCTGGGTAACAGAGTGAAAACTATATATATAATATATAGTATATAGAGAGAGTAAGTAATTCTCCCAGCCTCTTGAAGTAAGACAGAAAGGCTGCTGAGCCATCCCAAACAGGACCAAACAGAACCTGACATGGGACTCCAGATAGCTCCAGCTAGGGGGTGGCTACTGGAGAAACACATGTGAAGCTACCGCTTCACAGCCTAGTTGAGCAGGCAATAGCATTTCCCCTGTATAACTCCCAAATGGGAGACCATTTCTGGATGTCCACTGTCTATTACCGTTACTGGATGCAGACATGAAGATGACCATTCCTGCCCTCAGCTCACCATCAATTAAGGAGCTAAGAACAGCAATGAGCTGGGTGCAGTGGCTCACGCCTGTAATCCCAGCACTCTGAGAGGCTGAGGCGAGTGGATCATGAGGTCAGGAGTTCAAGACCAGCCCAGCCAACATAGTAAAACCCTGTCTCTACTAAAAATACAAAAAAAAATTTAGCTGGGTGTGGTGGTGGGCGCCTGTAATCCCAGCTACTCAGGAGGCTAAGGCAGGAGAATTGCTTGAACCTGGGAGATGGAGATGCAGAGAGCTGAGATTGCACCATTGCACTCCAACACAGGCAACAGTGCAAAACTCCATCTCAAAAAAACAAAAAACAACCAGCAATGAGAGTGGAATTGAAACCAGCAGTTTGTGATTACCCCCCAATGTCTTTGACCCACATAATATACTTAGCTGGTGTAAGAGTTGGAATGAAGGGAGCACAGACAATGCAGGAATGCAGTAAGCAGTGATATATCCTTGCCCTCCTGATCTCTTGTTTTCATAGAGTGAACAAGACCTTCTTAGTAATCTTTACATTCATTCATTCACTTATTCGAGACACAGTCTTGCTATGGTGCGATCTTGGCTCTTTGCAACCTCTGCCTCCCAGGTTCAAGCAATTCCTGTGCCTCAGCCTCCTGAGTAGCTGAGACTAGTCTCAGCTACACTATGCCCAGATAATTTTTTGTATTTTTGGAAGAGACCACGAACTAATGGGCCTGGCCCTTTCCAATTATTGCATCGAATCTAATGGGGGACTGTGTATTTCAGGCCACATCTCTTCTGAAGGCTGAGGTGGAAAAATGCAAGAACTGATTCCTCTCAATGGATGAAGTGTGGGCTGGTGTAGGGGAGGGCAGTGCAGTGGTGCAGAGTATAAATCAGCAGGGGAGGAGTACAGGGAGACTCTGAGGCTATGTGAGCAAGGGGGGGATGGGATAGGATGCTCATACTTCATACTTACTTCATACTTCAGGAGTCTGGTGAGCAGTAAGAATATGGGCTTTCTCACGAGTGGAAGAAACAGGATGGCTAGGTGGGGGGCAGTGGCTCATGCTAGTAATCCCAGCACTTTGGGAGGCTGAGGTGGATGGATCACCTGAGGTCAGGGGTTCAAGACAAGCCTAGACAACACAGTGAAACCCCATCTCTATTAAAAGTTCAAAAATTAGCCAGGCATCGTGGTGGGCGCCTGTAATCCCAGCTACTCGGGAGGCTGAGGCAGGAGAATCACCTGAACCTGGGAGGCAGAGGTTGCACTCCAGCCTGGGCAACAAGAGTGAAACTCTGTCTCAAAAAGAAAGAAAAAAAGATGGCTAACTGGTTTAGACCTGTACTCATATTTCAAGACATGGAAGCACACCAGACGAGTGGCTGAATGGGGGAGGGGTAAGAAGACCCAAAGCTGTAAGCCTAAGGGCCTCTGAGTACAATGATTGCAGGAACAGAAATAGGGAGTCAAGAAGAAAGAAATATAGTCCTTAGTTTGGCCATGTTGCCACCATACCCTTATCTTCTGTCAGAAATCTTGGCACCTAACCCAATCTGGCCACCTTCCTCTGATAGGAGTTTCATTTTGGACAGGCTGACTTAGTGGCTCTGGATGGAGATGACTAACAGCAGTTGGAAGTGTCACTCTGAGGCACATAATAAGCCAAGGCTGGAGAATGACTACAGACTCAGGGAACCGGGATGACAGGGAGAAAGAAAGAGGCTGAGAAAGGGGCTGATATAAGCCCTGCCTTCCAAGGCTTACACAGTAAGTAGAGACTGAAGTCACAGAAACAAAAGAGTTCAAATCTAATGCCTGATGTTCAAAGCAAAGGATCAGGAAAGGGATGGAAGGGTTTTAACTGAGCTTGAAGGGTGGGCAGTGATGGAGTGTGGTGGCTCACAAGTACAGGTCTATATCAGGTTTAAATCCCTGTATTCTGGGAGGCTGAGATGGGAGGATCATTTAAGCCCAGGAGATCGAGACCAACTTGGGCAACATAGCGAAACCCCATCTTTAGCAAAAACACAAAAATCAGTCAGGTGTGATGATGCATGCCTAAAGTCCCAGCTACTCAGGAGGCAGCTAAGGTGGGAGGATCACCTAAGCCCAGGGAGCTCGAGGCTACAAGAAGCTGTGAGCATGCCACTGTACTCCAGCCCAGGCTGGAGTGATTAAGACATTGTCTCCAGAAAAAAAAAAAAAAAGGTAGGCATAATCTCTATTTGTAAATGAGAGAGAAAACTACACAGCATATATGTAGACAAAGAGATGAACTTGCTGGAGTAGGGGTAAAAAAAAAGAACATGAAAAACTGAGGCCAGGCATGGCGGCTCACACCTGTAATCACAGCACTTTGGGAGGCCAAGGTAGGACTGTTTGAGCCTAGGAGTTCGAGACCAACTTGGGCAACAGAGCAATGCACTGTATCTACCAAAAAAAGAAAAAAGAAAAATAGCCACACCTGGTGGCACTCATCTAAAGTCCTAGCTGGCCGGGCTCTGTGTCTCATGCCTTTAATCCTACCACTTTGGGAGGCTGAGGTGAGTAGATCACCTGAGGTCAGGGGTCAGGCGTTTGAGACCAGCCTGGCCAACATGGCGAAACCCCATCTCTACTAAAAATACAAAAATTAGTCAGGCGTGGTGGCGGGCACCTGTAATTCCAGCTACTCAGGAGGCTGAGGCAGGAGAATCGCTTGAACACACGAGGTGGAGGTTGTAGTGAGCCAAGATCACGCCACTGTACTCCAGCCTGGTGATGGAGCGAGAGTGTCTCAAAAAAAAAAAAAAAAAAAAAAAAAGAAGAGGGGACTGTTTATTCCTTTTGGGTTATATTCTGAGAAAACGGACAACTCAAACATTTGAAATATGTTTCACTCCTTTTACCCTAGAGTAGGGGAATGACAAGAGATTTGTCAGCCCTAAAACAATTAATGTGGTTTTCCATGGGGGAAGGGTGACAGTTTGTACTGCCTTAATGAAAAGAGAAAAGGCCAGGAAGAAAAAAAATAAATGTTTGAGATGATTCACAGCTGGGCATGATGGCTCACGCCTGTAATCCCAGCACTTTGGGAGGCCGAGGCGGGTGGATCACGAGGTCAAGAGATCGAGACCATCCTGGCCAACATGGTGAAACCCTGTCTCTTTAAAAAAAAAAAAAAAAGAGATGATTAATATACCAATCACCATGATTTGATCATTACACATTGTATACACATATCAAAATATATGTACCCCCAAAATATATGCAACTATGATACATCAAAAACTGCAAAAAAAAGAGAGAGATATAAGGACGGCCTCTCCTATCCACTTTTATAATAGCTTGCCCATGATTCCTATCTCAAATCAACTCTCACACATCTTTTTTTTTTTTTTGAGACGGGGTCTTGCTGTTACCCAGGCTGGAGTGCAATGGTGTGATCTTGGCTCACTACAACCTCTGCCTCCTGGGTTCAAGTGATTCTATGCCTCAGCCTCCTGAGCAGCTGAAATTACAGGTGTCCACCACCATGCCCAGGTAATTTTTTTTTTTTGAGACTGAGTCTCACTCTGTCACTCAGGCTACAGTGCGGTGGCATGATCTCGGCTCACTGCAATCTCCACCTCCTGGGTTCAAGCAGTTCTCCCACCTCAGCCTCCCAAGTAGCTGAGACTACAGGCGCTCACCACTACACCCAGATAATTTTTTGTATTTTTAGTAGAGACAGGGTTTCACCGTGTTACCCAGGATGGTTTCAATCTCCTGACCTCGTGATCCACCTGCCTCAGCCTCCCAAAGTGCTGGGATTACAGGCATGAGCCACTGCATCTGACTCACACATCTTTTAAACTCAATCTGATGTGCACGTGGACTCACTTTCAATGCCCTGTTTCAAAAATAACAAAATAAAATGGAGTGATCTGAAATAACTTCTGCCAAATCCAAGGTTTAGCACATTAAGCATAGTGTCAGGCACAAAGGAAATGGTCATTAAATACAAAAGTTTCTGCTTCCCAAACTTGCACAGGTACAAAGGTCACAGCAGAATTAGAGTGTATGCCACCAATAAGTAATGTGATAGCCTCTTGTGTGAGGTCACTTTAGATTCATGAATGAATGGACTGGCGAGAGAGAGAGAGAGAGGACAGAGAGACACGCGTGCTCCAGAGCAGCAATGGCCTTTTCTATAAAAGGAAACCTCTATTTAAAAAGAAATGATACCATGAAAAAGTAAGATATCTAAGACTTACCCTGCAATTCCCAAGAAACCTCGTAATGGCAAAACTCCCCAAATGACACCCAGGACCACAGCAATGATCTGTCGGAACCAGTAGATCACATCTAAAAATTCATCCTGTAGAAAAGACAGAAAATGCAACAATTATCTGGGGTGGGTGCCACAGGACAGCCAGAGTGGGAAATATTAAATCTTTCTGCTAAACACATCCAGGGAATTTCTTTCCCCCAAAGGCAACAGTATGTGCTTCCTGCTTCACCTCTTATTTCTATTAACACGTGGTAGAAAACGATACATTCAGACATCATTAAGTGATCATTTCCAGAACCTGTGCTCTAAATCAAAATTCTAGAGCTGCAAAATGATGCTGCACATATTAGACGCTGCATATATGAAGCAGCCTGTAATGAAATGATTGTGATAGTAATTGTGCTACTGGCCATACATACCGATTAGAAGAAAAATGCTGGAGGCAGGTACCAGCATTTTTAAGTTTCATGGAAGAACACAGAAGAACTCAGGTTTGTGATCTGCCTTAGATTGCAGAAACCAGTCCTTACACAAATAAATAAATAAATGACACAGCAGATTAGAGACTGCAGGTTTTGTAAGAGCTGGGCAGGGATGGTGGCAGAACAAGGGCACCTTCAGAAGTGCCTCCCATCCCCCCTTACGGGAACTTCAGGAAGGAAAACCCACTTCGGCAGTCCAGAAAACTAAAGAAACGACTGTAAACAAAATGTTCTTTTCAAGCTGCCTGAAATCAAGCTGCTTGTGATGGCCCCTTCCAGATCATGGAGCAGAGTTACGAAGCAACCTCCGAATGGGAGGAGTTAAGAAGGTCCTGGAGTCCCAACCGTTTCTCGCGCGTATTTGGCGCGTTTCTCCACCCCAAAGTCTCACACTCACCCACGGGGTGGTCTTAGTCTCACGTCTGGATTCACGCTTATCAAAGTACTCCGTCCTTTCATTCAACAAGCAACAGCAGCTCAAGATCAGCGAGCCTCACTGTGTTCAAAACGCTTTAATGCACCAGAGTACCCCACTTTGGAGCTATTCTGAGAATTAATTAAGACTCCGCATGGAGAGCACCTGGCACGCAGAAATCAGTAAAGTCTGTTGCCGTTACTGTTGCGCCGACGACTGTGTTAAGAGACAAGTAACTTACTCAAGACCCTACTGCACATAAAGGGAGGAGACTGAATGGAATTCAGCTCCCTTTCCCCGTTCAGGCGCACGCCCTGCCCACGGATGACAACCCCTCTCCCCGCTCCTCGCCGCTCCCTCATGACCAGGGAGCTTCATCCTTAAGCCACCCTTCGGGGAGCTCCCAAGCCCAGCTGTCCGTCCTGTAGCCCGCCAAGTTCGCTTTGACACCCTTGGGCCACGCGCTCGATCGCTCCGCAAAGGGGGCGAGGGCAGGCCCGGGCCGGTCTTCCCATTCCCCGAGTCCCAGCCGGCTCCTCGCACCCGCGCCCTGTTCAGGCTCCACCGTACCTTGTCCTCCCAGGCCGCATCGCTCCGCAGCACCTTGCTCCAGACGGAGACTCTGAGGGCCCCGTTGGCCAGCTGCGGCTGAGGCGGCTCCTCCTTCCGCCGCCCGCCGCTCATCCTCCCGTCGCGCCGCCCGGGCCCGGCCTGGGGCGCGCGGGCTGAGCCAAAAGGAGTTGGGATCTAGGGTCGCGGGTCACGGCGCTGAGCGGCTGCAGGATCAGCGGTCCCGTCCTGCGATGCGGTGCGGATCCTCCCACCTGGCCAAGCTGCCGGCTCCACTGGCTCCACAGAGCAGGTTCCACGGAGGGAGGGGCGGTGCCGTGTCGCGCGTCCTCCCGCCGACGTACACACGCAGCCAATCGGTTGCCGCGCATCCTTCCGCGTGAAGAGCGACCGTCGCGTTGGCGCAAGCGCGCTACGCGTGAGGGAAATGACGTTGGCCTCCCCCAGGCTCGCGGTAGAGTATGAGGGAAGGGACAATATTGGGAGAACGGCGACATGGGCGCCAGGAGGCACTGTGGAGACCGAGGAGGGAGGGGAAAACCGAGGGTAGACCTGAGCGTCGCCCATTTGGCCACCGCTCCCCTTTGAGCAGCGGTGCAGGAGGGGCTCTACCTTTCCCGAGGCAGCCTTGCGACGTGCTCGCCTGCTGAGGCGATACCTTGCTCCAGGGTACCCCCCGGCTGCCCCGCAGAATTTAGCCTGCTCGTTTTCTCCCCGAACCCTGCGAGTTCTGTAGGCACGTGTTCAAGATATCTCATCTTGCCCAGCACCCTCTTTTGGCACACGAGAGCCCTGAGACACCAGAAGAGGAAATGACGGTTTTTAATTTTTTTTTTTTTTTTTTTTGAGACGGAGTCTCGCTCTGTTGTTGCCCAGGTTGGAGTGCAGTGGCACAGTCTCAGCTCACTGCAGCCTCCCCCTCCAGGGTTCAAGCGATTCTCCTGCCTCAGCCTCCCAAGTAGCTGGGGTTTTTCGGCCTCCCAAAGTGCTAGGATTACAGGCAGGAGCCACCGCGCCCGGCCATTTTTATTGCTTTTAATT
The DNA here is from genome assembly GCF_049354715.1 of Callithrix jacchus. Taxonomy (NCBI): domain Eukaryota; kingdom Metazoa; phylum Chordata; class Mammalia; order Primates; family Cebidae; genus Callithrix; species Callithrix jacchus. Next base: position 2,688,873 of record NC_133506.1, read on the forward strand.
ATTTTTTTGAGACAGGATTCACTCTCTTGCCCATGCTCGTGTGCGGTGGCACAATCTAGGCTCACTGCAACCTCCACCACCTGGGCTCAAGCCATCCTCCATCTCCTGCCCTCGTGAGCCACCCGCTTCAATCCTGAAAGTGTTGGGATTACAGGCATAAGCCACCGCGCCTGGCTTTTTTTTTGTTTTTTTAGATAAGAGTTTCACTTTGTTGCCCATGCTGGAGTGCAGTGGCAGTGTGTCCAATCACTACAACCTCTGCCTCCAGGGTTCAAGCAATTCTCGTGCTTCAGCCTCCCGAGTAGCTGGGATTACAGGCACCACCACCACACCCGGCTAATTTTTTTTTGTATTTTAGTAGAGACGGGGTTTCACCATGCTGCCAAGGCAGGTCTCAAACTCCTGAGCTCAGGCAATCTGCCCATCTCATCTTTTGCATACCTTTCAACATTCACCTGTAGTTCTTCACTTTTTGGGAACAATACAACTTCCTAGGGAGGCTGGGCGCCATGACTCAGGCCTGTAATCCCAGCACTTTGGAAGGCTGAGTTGGGTGGATCACTTGAGGTCAGGAGTTCAAGACCTGCCTGGCCAACATGGTTGAAAACCCCATCTCAGCCGGGCCCGGTGGCTCATGCCTGTAATCCCAGCACTTTGGGAGGCCGAGGCGGGTGGATCACGAGGTCAAGAGATCGAGACCATCCCGGTCAACATAGTGAAACCCCGTCTCTACTAAAACTACAAAACATTAGCTGGGCATGGTGGCGCGTGCCTGTAGTCCCAGCTACTCAGGAGGCTGAGGGAGGAGAATTGCCTGAACCCAGGAGGTGGAGGTTGCGGTGAGCTGAGATCGAGCCATTGTACTCCAGCCTGGGTAACAAGAGCGAAACTCCGTCTCAAAAAAAGAAAAGAACCTCCTAGGGAGCTTTTTCAGAATACCATTGCTGGTGTTTTCCACCCCAAACCCACTCTGACATTACTTTAGTAGATTAAGTGGGGCTGGACCCCCAAAGTGAAACACACTGCGATCACATTACTGTCTGGAGCTGGTGGAAAGGTCGTATACATTATCTGGGTGCACACCTTTTGTCCTAAGTTTCCCATGCGTCTCGTTCTTTTCAGCCCTGCCTCTTTTCTGATCCAGTTTCCCTCCCATATGCAATGGTAAAGCTTAGCCAGTTGAAGGAAATAAAAATATTTCACCCCAAAATATGGCTCCCTAGTATAATGACTATTTTATTTTAGTTTAGTTTTTGAGACAAGGTCTCACTCTGTTGCCCATGCTCAAATGCAGTGGCATGACAGAGCTCACTGCTGCTTGCTTTTTTTTTCTTTTTGAGACAGAGTTTTGCTCTTGTTGCCCAGGCTGGAGTGCAATGTATGATGTCGGCTCACCACAACCTCCACCTCCTGGGTTCAAGCAATTCTCCTGCCTCAGCCTCCTGAGTAGCTGGGATTACAGGCATGCACCACCATGCCCAGCTAATTTTGTATTTTTAGTAGAGACCGGGGTTTTTCCATGTTTGTCAGGCTTTTCTCGAACTCCCAACCTCAGGTGATCCGCCCACCTCAGCCTCCCAAAGTGCTGGGATTACAGGCAGGAGCCATGGAACCTGGCCTCACTGCAACTTTGATCTCCTGGGTTCAAATTATCTTCCCACCTCAGCCTTCCAAGTAGCTGAAGCTGCAGGCACAGGCATATGCCACCACACCTGGCTAAGTTTTTCCTTTTTTGGGAGAGTCTCACTCTGTCACCCAAGCTGGAGTCCAGTGGTGTGATCTCTGCTCACTGCAACCTCCACCTGCCAGGTTCAACCGGTTGGTTCTCTTGCCTCAGTCTCCCCAATAGCTGGGATTACAGGCGTGCGCCACCATGCCTGGCTACTTTTTGTATTTTTCAGTAAAGATGGGGTTTTACCATCTTGTCCAAGCTGGTCTCAAATTCTTGACCTCAAGTGATCCACACGCCTCAGCCACCCAAAGTGCTGGGATTACAGGTGTGAGCCACCATACACCCTGCCTTTTTTTTTTTTTTTTTTTTTTGTAGGAACAGGGTCTCACTATGTTGCCCAGGCTGATCTTGAACTCCTGGGCTCAAGCAATGCTCCCACCTCAGCCTCCCAATTTGTTGAGATTACAGGCATGAGCCACTGTGCCTAACATAATATCTGAAATTGAAAACCGTTAGAGATCAAGGTGCTGGAAGAGACTTTTCCCCTGTCTACATAAAGATATGACTGACCCACCAAGGAGAAGAGTTCTTGTTCTTCTCCCAGTTATCTCACTTTCTGTTGCAGAAGAGAACAGTGTAACCACATATGAACAGACCCTTTTTCAAGGTAATAACTGTCTTCAACAATCATTTAAATTCCAAAGATAACCGTTTACAGTTTCTGATCCCCATCCAGTCATTCTTCCTAGTAATCTTTTGTTGTCCCTCAATAAAATTCCTCTGCTCCCCCTTCCCATAACCTATTCTACCAGGATCCAAGCCTCCATTCTTTCTGTAACCTCAAGATGGTATAGAAGCACCTGTACCTGGCTGGGCATGTTGGTTCATGCCTGTAATCCCAGCACTTTAGGAGGCCAAGGTGGGAGGATCACCTGAGACCAGCCTGGCTAACATGGTGAAGCCCCATTTCTACTAAAATACAAAAAAATCAGCCATGTGTGGTGGTGCACGCCTGTAATCCCAGCTACTTGAGAGGCTGAGGCAGGAGAATTGCTTGAACCTGGGAGACAGAAGTTGCAGTGAGCCAATATTGCACCATTGCACTTCAGCTTGGACCAAAAAAAAAAAAAAACTTCTGTACCTTATTGGGGAGGGGGAGCTGGGTCTTCATTCTGAAGACTCCTGGGTATATACATTAAATAAAATTTGTATGCCTTTTCTCCTGTTAATCAATCTGCCTCATGTCAGATTTTCAGGGAAACTTCAGGGGGCCAAGAGCTTCCAAGTCTCACTTGTTTGGAAATATACCATTGTTACAAAACCTCTTTTACAGACTCCCTGCTGGCATGTAGTTCAGAAGACAAACTGGTGAATCTGTCATAGAATGTTGGAAGAATGACTAGCCCTTGGCCTACATAAAGGTAAATTTTCACTCTGCCAGTTCTCCTTCTGGTGAAGATGTATAATGGGGAACCTGATCTGGGGGGATTAGGGAAGGCTAAACTCTGAAGGAAGAAATTAGAAGAACAGGGAGGTGAAGGTGGGAGAGAACCTTCAGGGAAATGAAACCATGTGGGCTAATGGTAAGGAATGAAGCCACCAGAGGGGAAGGACTCAAGAATCACTGAAGAGTTTGCTTCTTATCCCAGAGGCAGGGGAAGCCATGAGGTTTGTATCTTAGAAGGATCACACTCGCTGCTATTTGTGGGACTGGATCAGAATGGAGGACTAGTTAAACTATTGAAGTCATTTAGGTGACGGTGAGGGCATTGAAGGTGGATAAAACTAGATTCAAAAGACTTTTTTAAGTTAAACGTTATTTTATTTTATTTGAGACGGAGTTTCGCTGTTATTACCCAGACTGGAGTGCAATGGCGCGATCTCGGCCCACCGCAATGTCCACCTTCTGGGTTCAGGCAATTCTCCTGCCTCAGCCTCCCGAGTAGCTGGGACTACAGGCGAGCACCACCATGCCCAGCTAATTTTTTATTTTCAGTAGAGACGGGGTTTCACCTTGTTGACCAGGATGATCGGTCTCGATCTCTTGACCTCGTGATCCACCCACCTCGGCCTCCCAAAGTGCTGGGATTACAGGCATGAGCTACCATGACTGGCCAAATTAATTTTTCTTTTCTTTTTTGAGACGGAGTTTCGCTCTTGTTACCCAGGCTGGAGTGCAATGGCGCGATCTCGGCTCGGCGCGATCTCGGCTCACCGCAACCTCCGCCTCCCGGGTTCAGGCAATTCTCCTGCCTCAGCCTCCTGAGTAGCTGGGATTACAGGCACACGCCACCATGCCCAGCTAATTTTTTGTATTTTTAGTAGAGATGGGGTTTCACCATGTTGACCAGGATGGTCTCGATCTCTTGACCTCGTGATCCACCCGCCTCGGCCTCCCACCCAAAATGCTGGGATTACAGGAGTGAGCCACTGTGCCCAGCAAATTAAATTTTTTTTTTTTTTTTTTTTTTTTTGAGATGATGTCTGTCTCTGTTGTCAGGCTGGAGTGCAATGGCGCAATCTCAGCTCACTGCAACCTCCAACTCCCTGGTTCAAGTGATTTTCCTGCCTTAGCCTCCCAAGTAGCTGGGATTACAGGCATGCGTCAACATGCCCAGCTTATTTTTGTATTTTTAGTAGAGACGGGGTTTCACCATGTTGGCCAGGATGGTCTCAATCTCCTGACCTCATGATCTGCCTGCCTCGGCCTCCCAAAGTGTTGGGATTACAGATGTGAGCCACCGTGCCCAGCCAGGAATTAAAAATATTTTTGGCCGGGCGTGGTGACTAACACCTGTAATCCCAGCACTTTGGGTGGCCGAGGTGGGTGGATCAGGAGGTCAAGAGATCAAGACCATCCTGGTCAACATGGTGAAACCCCGTCTCTACTAAAAATACAAAAAATTATCTGGGCATGGTGGCGCATGCCTGTAATCCCAGCTACTCAGGAGGCTGAGGCAGGAGAATTGCCTGAACCCAGAAGGCGGAGGTTGCGGTGAGCGAGATCATGCCATTGCACTCCAGCCTGGGTAACAAGAGCAAAACTCCGTCTCGAAAAAAAAAAATATATATATATTTTTAAGGGCCTGGCTTGGTGGGTTCACGCCTATAATCCCAGCACTTTGGGAGGCTTAGGCAGGAGGATCACTTGAGCCCAGGGTTTCAAGCCTAGCCTGGGCAACACAGGGAGACTCCATCTCTACAAAACAAACAAACAAATAAACAAAAATTAGCCAGGCATGGTGGTGCACACCTGTTGTCTCATCTCTTTGGAAGGCTGAGATGGGAGGCTCACTTAAGCTCAGGAGGTCGAGGCTGCAGGTGAGCTGTGATCATTGCATCACTGCAGTACAGCCTGGGTGACACAGTGAGAAACCCTGTCTCAAGATAAAATAAAATAAAAAATTGTTTTTTTTAATTTTAGTAAAACATATTTAACAAAGTTTATTATTTCACCAGTTATTAAGTATATAGTTGGCTGGGTGCAATGGCTCATGCCTGTAATCCCAGCACTTTGGGAGGCCGGGCGAATCATGAGGTCAGGAGTTTGAGACCAGCCTGACCAACATGGTGAAACCCTGTCTCTACTAAAAATACGAAATTAGCCGGGTGTGGTGGCACATGCCTGTAATCCCAGCTACTTGGGAGGCTGAGGCAGGAGAATTGCTTGAACCCAGGAGGCAGAGGTTGCGGTGAGCTGAGATTGTGCCATTGCACCCCAGTCTGGGCAACAAGAGCAAGACTCCATCTCAAAAAAAAAAAAAAAAAAAAAAGGAGTATCTAGTTGAGTGGCATAAAGTGGATTCAGTTTGTTGTGCAGCCTTCACCACCATCCATTTTCAGAACTTTGTCATCTTGTAAAACTAAAACTCTGTATGTATTAAAAATAACTCCCCAGGCCAGGCGCGGAGGCTCACGCCTATAATCCTAGCACTTTGGGAGGCCGAGGCTGGTGGATCATGAGGTCAAGAGATCGAGACCATCCTGGTTAACAAGGTGAAACCCCGTCTCTACTAAAAATAAAAAAATTAGCTGGGCATGGTGGTGCGCACCTGTAGTCTCAGCTACTCGGGAGGCTGAGGCAGGAGAATTGCTTGAACCCAGGAGGTGGAGGTTGCAGTGAGCCGAGATCGCGCCATTGCACTCCAGTCTGGGTAACAACAGCGACACTCCATCTCAAAAATAAATAAATAACTCCTCAGTCTTCCATTTCCCCGGTCTCTGGAAACTAGTTCCATTCTACTTTCTCTGTAGGAATTTGAGTATTCTAATGAGTACCTCATAAGTACAGTATTTGTCCTTTTGTCACTGGTCTGTTTCAGTTAGCATTATGTCCTCAAGTTTCACCCATGTTGTAGCATGTGGTAGACTTTTCTTCCTTTTAAAAGCTGTCGTATGTACATACATTTTGCCTACCCACTGATAGACATTTGGGTTGCTTACACTTTGACTGTTCTGAATAATGCTTCCACAGATGTGGAGTGTACAAGTATCTGTGTCCCTGCTTTATTTCTCAGAAGTGAAATCGCTAGATCATATTGTAATCCTGTTTTTAATTTTCTGAGGAACTGTTGTTTTCCACAGCAGCTGCACCATTTTGCATTTCCACCAGCAGTGCACAAGTGTTCTGAGATTTTTTTTTTTTTTGAGCCCTGTCTTTGCTTCCCAAAGTGCTGGGATTACAGGTGTGAGTCACCACGCCCAGACTTTTTTTTTTTTTTTGAGACAGAGTCTTGCTCTGTCACCCAGGCTAGAGTGCAGTGCAGTGGCGTGATCTCAGCCCACTGCAACCTCTGCCTCCCAGGTTCAAGTGATTCTCCTGCCTCAGCCTCCTGAGTAGCTTGGATTATAGGCCTGCGTCACCACGCCTGGCTAATTTTGTATTTTTAGCAGAGATGGGGTGTCTCCATGTTGGTCAGGCTAGTTTCGAACTCCTAATCTCAGGTGATCCGCCCGCCTTGGCATCCCAAAGTGCTGGTATTACAGATGTGAGCCACTGCTCCCAGCCCAGAGATAAATTTTTTTTTCTGTTGTTAATAATCATTAGGTGCAAAGTAGTATTTTTTTTTGTGGTTTTGATTTGTACTTCCATAATGATTAGTAATGGCTGAGCATTTCATTAAGCACTATTTTTTTCATCTCCCCTACCCGCCCTTTCCCTTCCCTTCTTCTTTCTTCTGAGACAGGGAAACCCTGTCTCACCCAGACTGAAGTGCAGTGGTGCCACCTCCCAGGTTTAAGCGATTCTTCTCAGCCTCCTGAGTAGCTGGTATTACAGGTGCCCGCCACCACACCCAGCTAATTTTTGTATTTTTAGTAGAGATGGACTTTCACCATGTTGACCAGGCTCCTCTCCAATTTATGACCTCAAGTGATCTGCCCACCTCAGCCTCCCAAAGTGCTGGGATTACAGGCATGAGCCACCATGCCCAAGTCTCGGTCATGTTTATATTACATTGTGAAGCTCTGACCAAGAGTCATTATATTTGCATGGGATTGGGAGAGGTCACAGAAAGTTCTAGTTGGAAGGGTCCTCAAATCCTGCAGTGTAGCCCAAGGTCATACAGCAAGTTAGAAGTTCAACAGGCATCTGAAACCTGATCCCTGTTCCTCCTCTTTCTAGGATCAGCCGAAACTAAGCTGGCAGCCAGAGTGGAAGCCCTTGCCTAGAAGGTATTTATGGGACTGAAACTTGTTCCCTGTTTGCTTTCACCCAAGGCTTTCCTTATCTTAGGACGCGGGGATCTGGCTGAATTTCAGTGAATCCATCTGGTTAAAATAAACATCTTGGGTGGTCTGAGATAGAAAAGAACTTGATGAAGGGTCAGATTTGGAAGTGGGAGAGACAGATTTGGAAGTAGGACACATTTTGTCTTTGTGAGTCTGTAGCGTTTTAGCACTAGTTGAACACATGAGCTCAGCCTTAAAGCTATTTCCTTGCAGCTGAATGCCTCGATAGCACTACCAGCTGCTTGTAGTGGGGTTTGGAGAGGAAGGTATGTTCTGAGGGATAACTGGCCCCTCTCAGGTACTGATGGATCACAGGTATCGGAAATCCTGGGGGGAACCACCAGCCATGGAAAGGGCATCTGTTGTTGAAATGGAGATCTGAGATTGCATCCTGGTCTTTTTTTTGTTTTGGCCTACAACAAATGTCATACTAGCACTTAATGAGCCCTTGCTAAGTACCAGTTACTTTGCTAAATGTTTCACATTTGTTTTGTTTTGTTTTTGAGACGGAGTCTCACTCTGTCACCCAGACTGGAGTGCGGTGGTGTGATCTTGACTCACTGCAACCTCCACCTCCCAGCTTCAAGCAATTCTCCTGTCTCAGCCTCTCTAGTTGCTGGAACTACAGGCACCCACCACCTCACTCAGCTAATTTTTGTATTTTTAGAAGAGATGGGGATTTTGCCATGTTTGCCAGGCTGGTCTCAAACTCCTGACCTTGGGTGATCCACCCGCCTCAGCCTCCCAAAGTGCTGGGATTACAGGCATGAGCCACCATGCCCAGTACATTAATTTTCATCTAAAACATGGTTGAGCTTTTAACCTTATACTAAACTCTTCCCTTTTTATACCTTTACTTGCAATTTCTCTACAATGAGTATGGATTACTTCGGTAATTAAAATGGTAGGTTACACTAGACCTTCAAGTTACCATAGCCTCTCTGAAGCAAAATCAGACGGCCCAGAGACCCTTCTGGTAACTTTGAAAGACAAAGAGTTGTGACTTTTCCAGCCCACCAGTTTTCTGGGGATAAGTCCTGATAATGATGGCGGTCTCTGGGGCAAGATCATCAGTATCTCCTGTGGCAGGAATGCAGATTCCTACCCAGACCCTCTGGGCCTGAGGTCTGGGAATATGCATTTTTGTAAGCATTCCTGATGATATTGATGCATATTTAGGCTTGAAAATCACTTTTCTGGGGAATTAGGGCCAATTCTGCCACTTAAAAGCTATATGGTTGCTGGGCACCGTGGCTCACGCCTGTAATCCTAGCACTTTGGGAGGCTGAGGTGGGTGGATCACCTGAGGTTGAGTTCAAGATCAGTCTGGCCATCATGGTGAAACCCCATCTTTAAAAAAAAACAAAACAAAACTGTACGGTATGGGGTGAGTTGTTTTACGGGTTGTTTTTCCCTCAGCTGTGTGCTGAGCAAGGATGGATAGTAACATATAGATTACCCTGTTTCATCCTCCCAAGAGGTGAGTGTTACTATTCCCATTTTATTGATGATGAAAGCTAAGGTTGGAGTAGTGAACTGACTTGCCTATGGTCATGACAGCTATTCAATGACAGACCAAGAATTTGAACCCAGGCTTGGGTTATGGAGAAATGCCTTTGAAATCAGTAACACTGACAGCAGTAATAGTTATTTCTCCATCCTTTTTGAGTGCCAAACCTTATTCTCTGCAGCTCTAGTGTCTAAAATAACAAGAATATAGCCATACAAGACAGAACTGGCCTCTACCCTGTGGGAGTCTTCATGTACCAGCTTTCCAGCTAGATTGTACTTTTAAAATCCAGAGTCCTGAGTCTTATCCCAGAATGATGCTTATTCATAGGGCTGAGTTGGGGCCAAAAAAAAAAAAAAAAAAAAAAACGTTTCCCAATGGTTCTAAGCCTAGGGGCCATGGAGAAACTACCATTTGAAAACAGCAGAAAAGGGCTGGGCGTGGTGGCACATGCCTGTAATCCCAGCACTTTTGGAGGCTGAGGCCCATGGATCATAAGGTCAAGAGATTGAGTCCATCCTGGTCAACATGGTGAAACCCCATCTCTACTAAAAATACAAAAATTAGCTGGGTGTGGTGGTGTGTGCCTTTAGTCCCAGCTACTCGGGAGGCTGAGGCAGGAGAATTCTTGAACTCAGGAGGTGGAGGTTGCAGTGAGCTGAGATTGCACTACTGCACTCCAGCCTGGCGGCAGAGCGAGACTCTGTCTCAAAAAAAAAAAAACAGTGGAAAGGAGTACTTCCCTGACCACCGGTCTAGAAGATGGCATACCCCTCCCCACCAGTCACTACCACTACCTTTATTTTTTTTGAGATGGAGTCTCGCTCTATGGGCCAGGCTGCAGTGCAGTGGCGATCTCATATCCAGGGCGACAGAGTGAGACTCCGTCTCAAAAAAAAAGAACAAGGGTATAGAGAAGTAGTCAGGCAATCCACAGCCAGCCCAAAGAGACAGCAGGTATTCACAGCCAGAGGCTGATGCATTTAAAAGCTGTTTCCTGAATGAGGCTGTAAGAAACGTAGATGTCCTTAGATCATGTTCCCAGTTTCAGAGGGGCCCTGGCCACATTATCCCAAAGTTCACTTTCATTATCTAAAGTGCTTGCTCACTCCAGGGCTCGTGGAAGCTTGATGCAGAAGCTTGAAAAAAATATTTGTCAGAAGCCATCTCTCCCTAGGGGATTGAACAATCCAAATTACTTCCCCTTTTCGGGGAATATTAGCATTTTCTAGATAGAAATTGCATTTTTTTTTTTTTGAGACACAGTCTCACTCTGTTGCCTAGGCTCATGTGTAGTGGTGCGATCTTGGCTCACTGCACCCTCCACCTCTGGGGTCCAAGCGATTCTGCCTCAACCCCGAGTAGCTGGGATTACAAGGGTGTGCCACCACACTCCACTAATTTATGTACTTTTGGTAGAGATGGGGTTTCACCATGTTGTCCAGGTTGGTCTCAACTCCTGACCTCAAAAGTGATCCACTCGCCTTGACCTCCCAAAGTGCTGGGATTACAAGCATGAGTACTACGCTTGGCTGATGTGAATTGAGTATTAAACTTACTTTGAAAAGCCTTAACAGCACGTGTCTATTTTGCTGAGCCCCAGGGCCAAGTGTGCAGTTTGAGATACTGAGAGAGAAGTGGGGGAAAATCAGGACCTTGGGTGAATGGCTAAGGGAATTGAGGCTCTATAATCTGGGAAACTTGAGTGGGGAGGCTCTCCAAATTCCTAAAGGAGAGTGACCTGCAGGAGAGATAAGACATCCTCCATCCAGGTGACTGGGATGAAATCACCAAGATTTCATTCATAGAAGAAACTTCTTGTGCTTAGCCCATAGCACCATTCTAGACAGCTAGATGATACTACATTAGTGGCCACTATCTAAGTGCCCACTATATTAGTTCAGGTAGGTTCTGAGCAGATCTGAATGACCCTGAAGCAAAACAGACTTGAATTTGAATTCTAGCTTCATATTTATAAGGGCCATATGAGTTCAGGCAAGTATCTTAATATGTACTCTTTTTTTTTTGAGACAAGGTTTCATCATGTTGGCCAGGCTGGTCTTGAACTCCTGACCTTAGGTAATCTGCCTGCCTCCGCCTCCCAAAGTGCTGGGATTACAGGTGTGAGCCATTGCAGTGCCTGGCCCCTTTAAAAAAAAAAAAAAAAAAAAAAAAAGAGAGAGAGATGGGGTCTTATTCTATCACCCAGGTTGGAGTACAGTGGCCCAATCACAGCTCACCACAGCCTCGAACTCCTGCGCTTAAGTGATCTCCAGCCTTAGCCTTGGAGTAGCTGGCATTACAGGCACAAGCCACAGCCCACTCAGTTTCTTTACCTAGGGCATCTCACTTTCCTGTGTGTGTATACAAAAATTAAGAGATTGGGGCTGGGCATGGTGGCTCATGCCTATAATCCTAGCACTTTAGGAGGCCGAGGCAGGCAGATCACAAAGTCAGGACATTGAGACCATCCTGGCCAACATGGCGAAACCCCTTCTCTGTTAAAAAATACAAAAAATTAGTTGGGCATAGTGGTAAATGCTTGTAGTTCCAGCTACTCGGGAGGCTGAGGCAGGGGAATCGCTTGAACCCGGGAGACAGAGGTTGCACTGAGCTGAGATTGTGCCACTGCATTCCAGCCTTGTGACACAGTAAGACTTTGCCTAAAGAAAAAAAAAAAAAACACCAAAAAAAGAGATTGAATATAGCACAGACCCAGGCACACTCAGCCAAACTTGGTTTTCCACTGTTGCAGACCTTGGTTTTTGAAGTTTGGTCTGCAGTTAGCATATTGTCATTTCAGTATGGCAGAAATGTATTAACCAAGCAAAAAAGGGGAATTTATTAGCTTACATAATAGGGAAGTCTAGAGGTGGTCCTGGTTTCAGACATGATTGGAGCTACCATCTCATAGCTGCTTCTCTGTGCTGGGTTCAGGCTGCAGTCATGTTCTTTCCTCACTGAGGGAGGGGGAGGACAGAGTATCCAGTTCCTCAAGGTTACATTCTTGCCACTTAGCAACTCCAAAGCTTAACTGTTGATCCCAGGGAAGACTGGCCTAGTGTGGGATGCAAAGGCCCCCTTAACCCTGAATTGAATGGGATACAGAATCGAGCTGGTGAAAGGGACAGGGGTGCAGCATGCACAGAACTCACAGCTGGCTACCAGAGGGAGAGTGAAAAATCTAAGGCAAGGTAAGAAGCTAGTGATTGCTTTGTCTTCAAGCCTGGGCCCTAAGCCCTGATGGATCAAACATCAAGAACCCTGTTTCTGCTTAAAAAAAACAAAAACAAAAACAATTTTATTTGACAACAGACGAAGAAGTTATTTACAGTAGTTTTTGCTCAAATAATCCAATGGGACAACTGTGCTTCTCCTCCAGCTTTATCTTACAACCAAACCCAAGCAGAGTCTGCCCTACCCCAACACCCCATTTTACACAAGGGGGGAATGCCAACCAGAATTCAGCAGCATGGCTCCTTCACCCCTCACCACCCTCCATTGCTCAGTGCACTGTGGGGAGGGAAAAATCCCACTTCAGCCCAGTATACTTCCAGAGTTCTCTACTACAGAAATCCTGCAACAGTTTCATCAGACCTGGGCTCACTGACAGGGCTGGGATGGAAGAGGCTGGGCAAATGGCAGCTTCAGTTAACCTGGAAGCTGCCATGTTCATTCTTCCCCACTGGGCCTCAGGAGGGTGAGGATCCCTGATCCCCCTGGGGCACATGGGGAGAGGGCAAGGGAGAAAGAAGCCAGAAGGAGGCAACACAGAGAGCCCAGGAAACTTGCCCACCTGGAAAGAGCAAAACTCCCTCTCCTTAAGCAATCCATTCCCACTCCCTCAGCAAGAGATGGGTGACTCAGAAGTTGGGGAGCCTCTGTGATGGCTTCAGGGATCTTCCCAGAAAGTAAAGAACATGTTACTATCTTTCTCCTGGCTAGGCCCACCCACGTTAGTCAATATCCAGGAACCCCTTCTCCTTATGCCTGAGCTGGTGACTTCAGGAAACTAAAGCCTGGGGGTCCTGATCTATCTTTTGGCCCAGTAACAACGTTATTCAGGACAAAAATATTTCAGCTAATAATAACCTAGAATTAGTGTTTCTTAGCATATATAAAGATGGGGCATATTGCTGTTCAACACTATCAGCAATCAAACAGCAAAAGAGACTGGACGTGGCGGCCCACACCTGTAATCCCAGCTCTCTGGGAGGCTGAGGCAGGTGGATCACGAGATCAGGAGTTCAAGACCAGCCTGGCCAAGATGGTGAAACCCCATCTCTACTAAAAATACAAAATTAGCTGGGTGTGGTGGCAGGAACCTGTAATCCCAGCTACTTGGGCAGCTAAGGCAGAGAACTGCTTGAACCTGGGAGGCGGAGGTTGCAGTGAGCCAAGATCACACCACCGTACTCCAGCCTGGGTGACAGTGGGACTGTCTCAAAAAAAAAAAAAAAAAGAACAAAACAAAAATGGGGGAGAGGGAGGAGCACAAGATCAATTGTGATCTATTTCACGGGGAAGTTCAGGTCAGAGGCCCCTGCAAGTCTAGTTTAAGAGAAAGGTGAAACAAAGACACTCCCAGCTAGCAAGCTTCTAACCTTTTTCCAGCCCCAGCTTCCTTTCCCCAAAGCAGGAATAGTGGAAAGAGCTGCCCGTCTGGAGGACTTCCTGACCAGCAGATGGCTCACTTCTCTCCAAGTAGGAGGTGCTGGGCACTTCTGACATTCGAGCCCCCCAATCCAAGTTCCTAAAGGAATTCAAAACTCAGGGTACAGGGCAAAAGCGTTCAAGAACAAAGGGAAAAATATTAAAGAAAAAAAAATCCATTGCTTCAGTCTAGTTTACTTCCCCCACCCCCCAAAAAAACTACAACACAAATTAAAAGAAAAAGCAAACACCTTTTGATCTTATCCTTCTCTGCTCGGTGCCTAGGTTTAGTCCCATTCTGCTGGACTGCCCCCAGCTGTGGCTTTCTACCCTTCTGTGCCTGTGGCAGAAAAGATAATGCACTCATAAAGTTGTTTTTTCTGCCTTTTTTTGGTAAACCAAAACAACCATTTGAAATTTCACACTACTGCAGAGACTTAGCTGGTCCCCAAATAAAAATACTCCTTTCTTGCAAAACAATCCCCAGTTAGTTGTGGGTCCTTCCCAGTTCACCAGAATTCTTACCATGCAGTACACTCTTGTTCCCCACACCTGGGCTAACTACTGCCGTTAATGTAAACCACAGCAAAAAAGGGAAAAACAAAACAGTTTAGCAAAAATCTAAACATTCAACTGGAGTCGGTTCCGGTACATCCACTGGGTTCCTCTTCTTTTGTTCACGCATATGAACTTGGAATGTCCACACCTGGCTTGACAGAAACAGCACAGGGGTAGCTTGGACCCAACATAGGACTGAACTTGGCAGCTTTCCTGAGCCTAGCCCAGGAAATCAGGCTGGAACAAAGGTGTCCCAGGGATTCTCTGGAGAAGCAGCAGCAGCAGCAGCACCATGCTTGTCTCCGATCTCTTGGTCTCATCACTGAGGGGAGGCCTGGAGAAACGGCAGAGTCAGCAGAGGAGAGGTCCCCCATCACAGTGCAGTGGTGCCAACTGGCACCTTCCTGCTGAAGACCTCTACACAGAGGAGATGATCCCAATGTTTGGCAGTGATCCATAGAAAACCCTCTGCATGAAAGGGAACCAAAACGGAAACCCAGGACAGCTGGCTTGAGCCTCGAGCACCCCTCTTGGCAGACGGCTACTGGGGATTTTCAGAGACTAAAGGGATGGGAGTGTGCAGTAATGGAAGTGATGGGTCCTGCTGCTTCTGAAGCTCCATCTCAGCAGCCCTCTGTAGCGCCACCTCCACCAGCAGCTGGAAGCTGCTGAAGTCCTCTTTGTCCTGCTCTGGGGGTGTGGGTGGTGGTGTGTTGAAGAGTCCACCTGTGGGGCTTCCAGCCTCAGCTCTGGTCAGCAGGGTGAGTGTGCTACCAGGGGTCACCAGGGACTTGGGAGATTCCAGCTCCCCTCGTGGGAAGGGGGCTGCTGGCTTTTCCCCCTGGCCTGAGTGGAGTGGCATGGAGCATACAGACAGGGAGAGCACATTGGTGGGGGCTGGGACAGACACAGCCAGCACTGAGGGGCTGCTGCCACGGGGGAGGGCCACATCTGAGGCCTTACCCCCGCGGCGGGAAATGGTAAACTGATTAGGGTCTTTGCCATCCTTCCGAAGCATGTCTGGGAGAAGCCGCCGCCGGGCATTGATGAACCAGTTACATATCTGGAATAAATATACAAGACTGATCAGTTTGCTCAATCAAAAACAGCTATGGGCTGGGCACAGTGGCTTATACCTGTAATCCCAGCATTTTGGGAGGCCAAGACAGGAGGATTGCTTAAGTCCAGGAGTTCAAGACCAGCCTGGGCAACACAGGGGATCCTGTTTCTACAAAAGAAATTAGCTAGGTGTAGTGGTCCCTGTGGTCCCAACTACTCAGGAGGCTAAGGTGGGAAGATCATTTGAACCCAAGAGGTCGAGGCTGGCACTGGATTCCAGCCTGGGCAACAGAACAAGACCCTGTTCAAAATAAGGCAAAACAAACAGCTATGAAGTACTTACTATTCCCAGGACCCAGGAACACAGCAGAAAACAACACAGACAGAGGTTCATAGTACACAGAGAGTTAAATAAGAACACACACCAGCTTGGCCAACATGGTGAAACCCCATCTCTACTAAAAACACAAAAATTAGCTAGGTGTGGTGGTGGGCGCCTGTAATCCCAGCTATTTAGGAGGCTGAGGCAGGAGAATAGCTTGAACCCAAGAGGAGGAGGTTGCAGTGAGCCTAGATTATGACACTGTACTCCAGCCTGGATGACAAACTTAAGTCTCAAAAAAGCAAGCACACTAACAAACAAAAAACCCCATGTGGCTAGAGCTTAGCGTGGTAACTGAAGGTTACCTCTTTGGGGGAGGATTTGTTTTTTTTTTTTTTTTTTTAGAGACTGAGTCTTACTCTGTTGCCAGGCTGGAGTGCAGTGGCCCAAAGTGCTGGGATTATAGGCCTGAGCCACCGTGCCTGGCCTGGATGTAAGTCTTTCTTATTTCCAAGCAGTACCAGGACTAGCAGCCTCAGTAGAACATGCATTCAACCAATATCCGTCTTTTTTCTACATGCTGCTGAGAAAGTTACCAGTAACTCTGACCCCATTCCCATCTAGCTGATTGTTTAGAAGCATAAAATTTCCCACCATTAAGTGGTATGCATGTAGTTTGGGGGGACACCTCTAGCATCCTGCCCCCATCTCTGAACTCTTGCCTAGCCCCTAGCGTCACAGCTTTCCAGTCTAACCTCTTTACTGGTTGTCAGTTCTCTTTCGAAAATGCCACAGCTGTCATTCCTATTCTAGAAAACTGCCATTTGTCTCTTACTGCCTACAGAATCAAGTCCAGACTCCAGAACCTAGACAATAAGACTCTCCCCTGGCTGGGCCCAGTGGCTCACACCTGTAATTCCAGCACTTTGGGAGGCCAAGGTGGGCAGATCACTTGAGCCCAGGGGTTCGAGACCAGCCTGGGCAACACGGTGAAACTGTATCTCTACAAAAATACAATTAGCTGTTGTGATAATACGTGTCCTGTAGTCCCAGCTACCTGGGAGGCTGAGGTGGGAGCATCAGCTGAAGCCAGGGAGGCCAAGGCTGCAGTGAGCCATCATCGTGCCAGTGCATTGAGTCAGGCTGGGTGCTGTAGCTCACACCTGCAGTCCCAGTACTTTGGGAGGCCAAGGTGGGTGGATGGTTTTCGCCCAAGAGTTCTATATCAGCCTGGGCAACATGGTAAATCCCTGTCTCTACAAAAAGTATGAAGATTAGCTAGGTAGGGTGATGCATGTCTGTAGACCCAGCTACTTGGGCGGCTGAGGTGAGAAGATGAATTGAGCCCAGGAGGATGAGGCTGCAGTGAGCTGTGACTGTGCCACTATACTCCAGCTTGGGTGACAGCTTGAGAACTTGTCTCAAAAAAAAAAAAAAAGCCAGGCTCGGTGACTCATGCCCGTAATCCCAGCACTTTGGGAGGCTGAGGTGGGCAGATCACAAGGTCAGGAGTTTGAGACCAGCCTGGCCAACATAGTGAAACATTATCATTGCCACTAAAACCACAAAAATTAGCCAGGTGTGGCAGCAGGCACTTGTAGCTACTGCTCAGGCAGGAGTTTGAACCTGGGAGAGAGGTTGCAGTAAGCCAAGACCATGCCATTGCACTCCAGCCTGGGTGACAGAGTGAAAGTCCTCTCCAAAAAAAAAAGTCAAGTTAGTTAGAGCTTTAACCTTCATGCTGCTCCCCTTTCAAGGCTTCTTGCTCATTCAGTTATTTGAGTGCCTGCCTGCTATGCTGGGCCCAGTTCTCGGCGCAGGGACGCCTTTGTGAACTAAACAGACATGCACTCCACCCTATGGAGCTTACAGTGCACCTAGACGATCAACAGCTAGGTGAATAACCACCAGAAAGCACCAGAAAGGAAAGAGGAACAAAGGGTGATGGGAGGGGTTTATAAAGATAAACTCCCATAGCTAAGGGTTCTGGAAGGCTAAGACGTAAGGATAAGGAAGAGCCATACAGAAAGCTAAGAACATTCTAGACAATTCCAAGGAAAGGCCCTAGCCATGGAGTTCTCATTTGCCCTTTTTCACCTCTGTGGTCCTCCAATGCAGCTGAATGAAGGGAGGAAAGGGTTGGCTTAAGGAACCAACAGCAGCAGGGAATGGTAGTTGATGAGCTCAGAGGTGGCTCTGAGGCAGGGCTGACTATCAGGCCAGAGCACCATGGAAAACCACTAAGTGGTCTATACAGTGGCATGACTGAAATTTCACACTCTAGGTCCTTCTGGTCCTGTGTCTTTTCCCCCAGCCTAGCTAACTACAGCTGCCATCTATTCCACAGGTGACTCAAAGACAGCACTAGGCCTTTGTCCTGTCAGGCTGCAAGGCTCCTAAGCAGGGCAGAACCACAGGCTTCTGCACACACACGCCAGCAGGCCTCAGTGGATGCTGGCTGAGCCAAATACTGATTAGAGCTGCAGGAAAACCCTAAAGAGAGCAAGGGCTTAGCGAGGCACAGTTGCATGTGCCTGTAGTCCCAGGTACTTGGGAGGCTGAGAGAGAATTGCTTGAACCCAGGAGGCAGAGGTTGTAGTGAACTGAAATCACACCAGTGCACTGTAGCCGACACAACAGTATGAGATTCCATCTTAAAAAAAAAAAGAGGAGGAAGGGCTCAACAGCTAGTACGATGAAGGGAACAAACTTATTCAAACACCTGTTTTTTTGTTTTTTTTTTGAGACAGAGTCTTGCTCTGTCACCCAGGCTGGAGTGCAGTGGCGTAATCTTGGTTCACTGCAACCTCCGCCTCCCAGGTTCAAGCGATTCTCCTGCATCAGCCTCCCAAGTGGCTGAGACTACAGGCATGTGCCACCACGCCCAGCTAATTTTTTGCATTTTTAGTAGAGATGGGGTTTCACCATGTTAGCCAGGATGGTCTCGATCTCCTGACCTTGTGATCCACCTGCCTTGGCCTCCCAAAGTGCTAGGATTACAGGCATGAGCCACTGTGCCTGGCTTACACACCTTTGATAGCAGTATCATGCCATTCACCTCACTTGCATTATGTTTAATCTGCACACAAGCCTGGAGGGTAGAGGATGGTGTCCCCCAAGTACTAGAGAGAACTGAGCTCAAAGAGAAGAAAGCCCTTGTCCAGTCACAGTACACAGCTGAGATTTAAAACCAGGCCCCTTGGCTTTCGGGCCTCCACTGCTTTGCTGTGCTATTTTTTTTTTTCCCTTTTTTTTTTTTGAGACGGAGTTTCACTCTTGTCGCCCAGGATGGCGCGATTTCAGCTCATTACAACCTCTGCCTCCTGGGTTCAAGTGATTCTCATACCTCAGCTTCCAAGTAGCTAGGATTACAGGCACCCGTCATCACGCCTAGCTAATTTTCATATTTTGGTACAGACGAGTTTCACCATGTTGGCCAGGTTGGTCTAAAACTGACCTCAGATGATCCACCCTCCTTGCCCTCCCAAAATGCTGGAATTACTTGACATGAGACACTGTGCCGGGCCAGTTTTTCTTTTTTTTTTTTTTTGAGACGGAGTTCTGCTCTTGTTACCCAGGCTGGAGGGCAATGGCGCGATCTCGGCTCACCGCAACCTCTGCCTCCTGGGTTCAGGCAATTCTCCTGCCTCAGCCTTCTGAGTAGCTGGGATTACAGGCACACGCCACCATGCCCAGCTAATTTTTTGTATTTTTAGTAGAGACGGGGTTTCACCATGCTGACCAGGATGGTCTCGATCTCTTGACCTCGTGATCCACCCACCGTGGCCTCCCAAAGTGCTGGGATTACAGGCTTGAGCCACCACGCCCGGCCTTTTTTTTTTTTTTTAAAGACAAGGTCTCACTCTGTCACCCACCTGAAGTGCAGTGGTGCAATCACAGCTCGCTGTACCCTTGACCTCCTGGGTTTAGGTAATTCTCTCACCCCAGCCTCTGAAGTAGCTGGGACCACAGACATGCGCCACCATGACTGGCTAAATTTTTGTATTTTTTGTAGAGATGGAGTTTCACTATATTGGCCAGGCTGGTCTTGAACTCCTGGACTCAAGCCGTGTGCCTGCCTCAGCCTCTCAAAGTGCTGGGATTATAGGTATGAGCCACTGCGCCTGGCCAGCTTTGCTGTATCTTTCCAGAGGAACAGAGGGGACAGCTGAGTAATAAACATCATAATCCGGATAGCAAACATTTGAACACAAAATACATTAGGTGCTCTTCTGTTTTGTTCTGTTTTTTGACCGTCTCACTCTATTGCCCAGACTGGAGTGCAGTGGGTGCAATCTCGACTCACTGCAACCTCTGCCTCCCAAGTTTAAGAGATTCTCCTGCCTCAGCCTCCCTAGGAGGGCACTGGGATTACTTACAGGCGCCCACCACCATGCCTGGCTTATTTTTGTATATATATATTTTTTAGTAGAGACGGGGTTTCCCCACGTTGGCCAGGCTGGTCTCTTAACTCCTGACTTCAGGTGATCTGCTCACTTTGACCTCCCAAAGTGTTGGGATTACAGGTATGAGCCATCATGCCTGGCCTCACGTGCTATTCACATTTCATATCTAACTATTCATTCAATCTCAGCCTATCAGACAGGTTTTATGATGATCACCATTGAAGAAACAGAGATCAGAGAGATTGAGAAACTTGTTCAAGGTCACAAGTGCAAAAGCTAGGTTTCATCCAGATAGCCTCGTTCTGGGCAGCCACCCCACTGCCAGCTGAAGAAGAGTGAGAGGGAAGCCGCCTTACACAGGAGCTGCGCCTGTGGCCTTCTCTCCCTCCCTCCCACAGCTGCCTCCTCCTATACCTGTGCTGCAGGAGTGCACTGCTCCTCTCCACCTCAGCCCTGGATGCAGGGGAAAAATGGTCAGGCCACAATGACCTGGGTCAGGCAAAGTAAGGAGTGTTGTTGAGCAGGCAGTCTCAAGGATGGGAGCCTGCGCATTCCTCAGCATCTCTGTGGGCACCTAGCCCCTAATGGCACCTCCCATTTTGGCTGAGGATTCAGAGAACAGAAAAACACCCCCTCCACACACTCCCCCACAAGCCTGTCCTGTCCAGAGCACTTGGCAGCCTAGCATCTGTCTGTTTTGTCTTCTTAGCCCAGAAAAATGCACAGCTGAGGGGCTGGGCAAGGCAAGGCAGGGGGACTGAGTGGCTGCCAGTGCCCCTTCTGCAGCCCCTTCCAGCTGCCCTGCCTGTGCCTAAGTCAGGAAAAGATCCTGTGATTTGTCCTCACTCAAGGTCCTTGGGGAGATGGTAGGAAGGAAGTCAAGGTGAACTCTGTGATTTATATGGCAGAACATAGGCTGAGGGCCTGAAAGTTGTCCTCTTCCAGGAAACAGGGCTCTATCTGAAAGGCTGCTGAGATGAAGGACAAGGGAGGAATCACTGTGGCAAATGGGGGTAGGAGGAGCACCATGAGGCTGACAAAGGCCGTGAAGCTGGGAGCTGCAGCTAATCAAGGCAGGAACAAGCCCTCTCATTTTCATGTCAAGGAAGTGAAGGCACCAAGCGGCCTTTCCCACATATCATGGTACCACCATTCACACTGGGACCGCCATATCCAGGTGTTCTTGAAGGCAGCTGTCTGTAATAGAATCACCTTAGGTGTTTTTTTTTTTTTTGAGATGGAGTCTTGTTTCTTGCCTAGGGGAATGCAATGGGAAGATCTCGGCTCACTGCAACCTCCACTTCCCGGGTTCAAGCAATTCTCCTGCCTCAGCCTCCCAAGCAGCTGGGATTACAGACATGTGCCAGCACACCCGGCTAATTTTTGTATTTTTAGTAGAGACGGGGTTTCACCATATTGGTCAGGCTGGTCTCGAACTCTTGACCTCAGGTGATCTACCCACTGTAGCCTCCCAAAGTGCTAGGATTACAGGTGTGAGCTACCTCGCCTTCCTAGAAGACTTTTTTTTTCCCCTAACCCTCCCAACTGCCTAGCCCCAGGCAAGTACCAGCAAACCAGTTAGTTAAGTGACTCACTGACTTACTAATGAAGTCTCTCCTGGGCTGGTTAATGGAGACAATCAAAAGAGATACCCTCAGGGAGAAATAAAACAAGCTTGGAAAAATGTTGATACTTGTTCAAGTCAAGTCACTGGTGCTGGTGGTTGATTATAGTATTCTCTTACTTTTGTGGGTTCCCCCCCCTTTTTTTGTGGGATTTTTTTATTTAAAGATAGAGTCTTGCTCTGTCGACTGGAGTGCAGTGGTGTGATCTTGGCTCATGTAACTCCACCACACTGGGGTTCAAGTGATTCTCCTGCCTCAGTCTCCCGAGTAGTTGGGACTATTTTTAGTAGAGACGGGGTTCCACCATGCTGGCCAGGCTGGTCTCCAACTCCTGGCCTCAAGTGATCTGCCTATCTCAGCCTCCCAAAGTGTTGGGATAACAGGTGTGAGCCACTGCACCCTGCTTTTATAGATATTCTTGAATGTTCATAATGGAAAATGAAATTTAAAAAGTAAATACAGGAGGCCGGATGCGGTGGCTCACGCCTGTAATCCAGCACTTTTGAGGCCAAGGAGAATGGATAATGAGGTCAAGAGTTCGAGACCGGCCTGACCAACATGGTGAAACCCCATCTCCACTAAAACTACAAACATTAGTAGGGCACAGTGTCAGGCATCTGTAATCCCAGCTACTGGGGAGGCTGGGGCAGGAGAATCACTTGAACCCGGGTGGCAGAGGTTGCAGTGAGCTGAGATCCTGCTACTGCACTCCAAACTGGGCGATAGAGTGAGACTCCGTCTCAAAAAAGTAAATAAAAAATAAATAAATAAATACTGGAAAAAATGATGCCCCCAGGCTTTAGGCAATTTTTCATGATTAGAAGCCATTACATTTCCTTACTTCTGAGGTCTTGCCTGTTGACTGCTCCAACACTTTAGATAGTCTTTTTCTGCCACTTCGACATTAGCGACATTATTTACTGAGCACCTGCCTACCAAATACCAAGTAATAAGCTACACTAGGGCTGTAACTATAAACAAAACTAGGTCACTACTCTCCACATCTCTAGAATTTGGTAGTCTAAAAGCAATTGCAGTTTAGTGTCCCAGTGCTCTGCCTCGTCTGCTACGGGAACACACAGCTCCTTTAGAGGCTGGCAGCCTTCTGGTCAGGGGTGGGAGGAAAATGGTCTGGGGAGGTGGATCAGTATAGCAGGAATGTGGGGGACCAGGGTTGAGGCTCAAGACGTAGACACAGGTAGGTGATATCATTAGGTTGACAGAAGCCACTGAAGACTTGTTTTTTCTTTTTATGAGATGGACTCTCACACTCTGTTGCCCAGGCTAGAATACAATGGCACAATCTTAGCTCACTACAATCTCTGCCTCCCAGGTTTAAACAATTCTCCTGCCTCAGCCTCCCAAGTAACTGGGATTACAGGCACCCGCCACCATGCCCAGCTAATTTTTTTTTTTTTTTGAGATGGAGTCTCGCTCTGTTGCCTAGGCTGGAATGTAGTGGTGTGGTCTCTGCTCACTGCAACCTCTACCTCCCCAGTTCAAGCAATTCTGCCTCAATCCCAAGTAGCTGGGATTACAGGCACATGGC